>NC_091939.1:35487916-35838221 GCF_041260155.1 Ptychodera flava | reverse complement strand
GCTTATAATGATTTTGAAAACAAAGCGGTAAAATTTAATACAATAAGTGTATTTCTCGTCACCTAATCAAGTTTGTATCGAGGCATGGGGCAATCATAATTGAAGAACGTTTAGACGCTATAAGTTGTGCGTAAACCTCAGGGACAACATGTACGGTACCGGTATGTTTTTGTAAAAATCGCCAATCACGTTTTCAATCTTTGTTTTCCCGAGTTTTGTCTCATTATAGTGCAGTTTTTTAAAGATTCTATGCAAGTATGAATAGGGCAACACCACAAACACACTATTCGAGGAAAGCAAAGTAACAAAAATCTTACCTTAGCCTCTTTCTTCCTTCTCTCTTGTTCGGTCAGTCTGTTCCGCTGGGCAAATGGTGACGAATCATCACCATCAAGTCGGTCTGGTAGTGTTACACCTGCCAGCTTCTTTGACAGGGTCGCCCATCCTCTTTCAATCATGTTGAATGCACTAAACCCCGGACAAAATGATGTAAGGATCAGTGCATCCAGTTTCAAATCCCGCCACAGTCTCATGTAGTATACAATGTTCGTTGCAAAATTGACGTTGTAATCTGAGCCACCGTCAAGAACACCGCAAACGATGGGTTTCCTCTCCTGTCGTATCAAAGGCGCCAGGTCACTGATGTGGGCTACAATGTTGCACGGCTGAAATGAATCAACGCGATTCACTACTGTCATGGGTCCACTTCGTGGAAAATTGTAATGTTCACGGCTGATGTCATCTCTACACATGACTGGAACGGCGTCACTCTGTTGCAGCAGCATGTACCGGTAGCCAGCAGGAGTTATCAAGTAGCCGGGATTGGGGAAATCGTGATCCGGAAAATAAGGTGCGTCAGAGTCAGGAAAATACCTTGTGTTTTGAAAATGCCGGGACACGGCAGTGACCCCGATCTTCACTTTATTCATGTTGTCACATGATACTGCAAGGGCCGACATCTTGTGTCTGGCGGCAAACTCCATCACATACTTCACTTGGGCGAAGTAATAGTGCGTGTTCTCGTTGTCTTTACGGAAGTTGTTTGTTGACGTTGTCACCCTTGCGTCAATATCCCCATTATACAGCATCAATGACTTGAACCGTTTGTCTGGTGCGACCATCCATCTTGAAATGGTCAAGAGACTGACATAGTGTTTCTTCAGGGCAGAGTCATTGTTGTATAGACTCTGCTGGATCTGTGCCCTGGTTACACCACAGTTCCCAGTTGTCTCTCGTCGCCTCTTGTGGGCGTCAAACCCATTGCTCTCAACAAAGTTTTTGGCACTGTTGACTACGTTTGGAAAGAGCTGACTTATTCTAGGTCTACCGGCACCAACTCTTCTACCACCCCGGTTGTCTCTTTTCTTCACGACGTTGCTGTTGTCAACGGCGTCAGTGAAGTTACCCGTGGCAACACATGTATCCCTTGTCTGGTTTTCGCTGAATAACCAGGCCAAGGATGGCGATGGACTTTGCTCTAGGGTGTGTTCAGGGCCCTGAAAAGGGCTGGCGGAAGAATCCGCTCTTTCTGAATCACCGCTAGGATGCACAAATAACCAGGAGAGTTCAGACATCGTGATGTAGCAGGATATACTTGCAATACAAAACTAGCATAAAAACTGGTTTTACGTAAGCTTTTGTGTGCAAAGAAACGGTTAACACAAAATATCCCAGATTTACATAACAATCACCTAAAGTTGAATTTCGCGTCGTTTTGGTTGGGAGTTACCGAGGTTGTTCTAAATAAAGCTCTTTTCATTTGAAACAAATAACAAAATTTTCCCGTGTCACTCTCTGAAATCAACTAGTTCCGATCACGGAGGACTTGTTAAACCTCCGAGCAACCTTACACGCTTGCCTAGCTCTATGTTACGTTTATCGAATCGGACGTTATGTCAACCAAAAAAGTTGAGCACTGCCGCACAGACGCAGCGTTACATTTTGGCTAAGTTGAATATTTCGAATTCAAATGGATGCCAATTACGATTATGGCAAGGAGAAAGCATTGGAGCAGTCATTAAAGTAGAACATTTTTTGTTCCAGATCATATATTTTTGGACTGATGAAAAAAGGTATTTGAGCTCGTACCAATAACTGGAGTTGAGACGGCAAATCAGGGTTAGCGGTAGGATTTTCAAGTTAGTAGCCACACTTACTCAGTGTGGCTAATTTGGTCCTAATTTTATTAGCCACACGCAACTTTCATTAGCCACACATACTAAATACTGGTAGAAACATGCTTCAGTCTTCAAGTTTTTGATGTGATACATTCATAAATATATATATATATATATATATATATATATATATATATATATATATATATATATATATATATATATATATATATGAGATGCATGAGACAATACATTTCTTTTTTCACTGCAAAGGCTACACAGACAGTAGACATGATCTTTAAGTAAACTAAACATTTGTAAAAACACATTCAGAGACACACAAGACCTTATAAACATTTTTCAAGAACAGTCAAATCATCATTATGTGATTTGGGAAAATTGTTTGAACTCAGACCAAAATAAAAATGAAAAAGAGTAAAATATTGATGAACATGTTACATCCTCATCTATATATACTCTTTTGTTGTTGATTTTGCAAAACCTGTATTGCACTTTATGATCAAGATCCCCAATTGGGATAGGATTTCAATAAAGGCTTACTTCACTTTACTTTACATGCCTACACTAGTTAAACCCCGATACAGAAAGGTGATGAGTGTATAATAGATCATTACAGTTAGTAAAGTTACTTTTCCGATCAGAAATACTATTAAAAAGGTGTTACAACAATGAGACATTGAAGTTCCCGCGACAGCATCCTTAGGAAAACGGTACGTTTTGCCAGTACCTTTATGAATCTGTGTCCCTCCGTACCCCCGTTACCTAAATAGAATAGTCCCACTCCGCACATCCGCCATTGTTATTCTCACTCAAGGCCACGATGCGACGTTGGTTTTCCTTCCCTAAATATGCAATTTCATTTTGTTTGACGCTATTATCCTTTCATCAGTAAAGAGTTTTTACCGGTGACTATTACGACTTTCAATGCTATGTCGTTGTTTTCACAAGATGTAGACCGTTTGATATTGCAATGTGGACTTGCTTTTATGTGCAGTCAATGCACATGCCATGCCAGTTAGTTTACGGTTCACACTACGCTGTTGATTGACAGCATACGACGTCTTTGTTTCATGTTTACTTTTTTAGTCCCCACGGACACCGTCCGGGGGGACTTATAGGTTTGGTCATGTCCGTGCGTGTGTGCGTGCGTCCGTCCGTGCGTCCGTCCGTCCGTTCACGCAGATATCTCAGAGATGCCTGGAGCGATTTCATTCAAACTTGGTACAAGGATTAATTCATATGTCATACAGATGCACGTCGATTTGTTTTGTGATACGATCCAATATGGCTGCCAGGCGGCCATTTTATTACGATTTTTTCATGTACAGAGCCATAACTTAGGCATGTTTCAACTGATTTTATTCAAAGTTGGTACAAGGACATTGAACAATGTCATAGATATGCACGTCAATTTTTTTGGTGATACGATCCAATATGGCTGCCAGGCGGCCATTTTATTACGATTTTTTCATATACAGAGCCATAACTTAGGCATGTTTCAACTGATTTTATTCAAAGTTAGTACAAGGACATTGACCAATGTCATAGATATGCACGTCAATTTTTTTTGTGATACGATCCAATATGGCCGCCATGCGGCCATTTTGTTACGATTTTTTCATATACAGAGCCATAACTCAGGCATGCTTCAACAGATTTTATTCAAAGTTGGTACAAGGACATTGACCAATGTCATAGCTATGCACATCAATTTGTTTTGTGATACGATCCAATATGGCCACTGTGCGGCCTTTTTGTTACGACTTTTTCATGTACAGAGCCATAACTCAGACGTGACTCAACCAATTTTATTCAAACTTGGTACAAGGACATTGACCGATGTCATGCACATGCACATTGATTTGTTTTGTGATATGATCCAATATGGCCGCCGTGTGGCCATTTTATTACGATTTTTTCATGTCCAGAACCATAACTCAGACATGTATCAAGCGAATTATTCAAAGTTGGTACAAGGAGATTGACCAATGTCATACATATGCACATTAATTTGTTTTGTGATACGATCAAATATGGCTGCTGTGCGGCCATTTTGTTACGATTTTCTCCTGTACAAGCCATAACTCAGGCATATCTCAACCAATTTTAATCAAATTTTTCTACAAGGACATTAACCTATGTCATGCATATGCACATTTATTTGTTGTGTGATACGATCCAATATGGCCACCGTGTGGCCATTTTATTAGGATTTTTTCATGTCCTGAACTACAACTCAGACATGTATTAAGCGAATTCATTCAAAAGTATTTTTATCACAGACCTTATGAAGAGGAGTCTATCCTGTCTGAGGACCTGTAATCAAAGTACCCATTAACAAGTGGGGACTGTGTCATCAACGATGACTTGTTCAAGTTATGATTAATGTGGAAATTTCACAAAAATGTCGCTGATCCAGGGATTGTGTAATCAGTTTGATTTGATACTCCGATATGAAATACTGTGTCAATAAAGCTCGGAATCGTCGCTGAGTTTTGCTGCTTTTGGCTATGGTTGTCTATCGTGTATCAACGTGATCGGAATGCCAGTTCATGGAGATCAAGATCGCGAGAATGTAATTGTAACTGTTTTCTGTATTTTGTCTTCCTTTACAGTTTCAAGTAAGTGCTTTAATAAAGAGTTTTTTTATGTTTTCTTTAGCATATCAGTGGAAAAGCATTAAGATTTGGACTGTTTAATAGTTTTTTCAATTTCGACTATAGAAATCAGCTGTCGCCACACTTTTGAGATCGTGGCGATTGCCGATGGGTTTTTGTTCGCCACAAACAAGTTTTAGTCGCATTTTGCGACTGTGGCGACCTCTACCGCGAACCCTGCAAATACAGATTGAGTATTAAAGTTCAAGGGCATTCACTTCTTGCATGATAAATCATCTTCCTTTTGTAAAGTGCATATCCGGAAAAATAGAAATATTTAGAGAGAATTTGTGTGTTGTTTTGGCTTCTAAAAGGTGTTCCTGCATCAACCGACTTACCTAATCGCCACCGTCTGAGTGAGTTTCTTCGACATCACCTCTCAACGATCAGTGATGTCATCTTTATTTGAAATATTCTTTGATTGGAGATGGTATTTAAACTTGGAATTTACAACGTGAGGCACCCAGTCAGAGAAACAATTTATAGTAAGGCCGAACAGGTCATACATTTTATTGTTTACATTAGTTGGATTCCCCAAGGACAACTGCAGCTGTATGGTTTGCCATTAAAACAAAGCAGTCAGCAGTTTCAGGGCAAAAGGTCAACCCACATTGTCACATATGCAGACAAATAGGAATAAAACGACACATTGCGTTGGTGAGACAAATTCAGAGGAAGGTTTATCTGACTACTAAAAATAGATGCACTTGAAACAAATCCAGCATGACTTTGCCTTTTCTATTCCCGTGGCACCCGAGAAGGTAGGAATTGAGCGGAGTTTACCGGCCATGTCATTAACATTTCATACCTTTCGGAATGAATATGCATTGCTACAGTCATAAATATGCATGGAAAGTCATGAATATTCACCGGCCCAGGACGGCTTCCCTCCGCGTCCTTCAGGGTCTCGAGGGACTCCTCGGCGTGCCGATTGTTTTGATTATGATTTCCTCCCTAAATAACCGGAAGTGCTTTTAGCATTTTGTTCCTCTTTTACCGTGGCAATTAACAAGAAAATGCATAAATGCCATATAGGCCAAATGTGATGTCTTCAAACTCACGAGCAAAATGACAACTGCGTTGATTACGAAGTTCAGATTTCCGAGTCAACAAACTTGACATACATTCATGGCAACATCCACGACAATAAAAATCGTCACAGTTCAAATGTTTATTGTTATATACACGGCACTCCGAGATGTAAGTTGTTTTTAAAGTCCATGCAGCTAGCTTTGCATTCCCACTACTCTGATTTTCCCGAAAGCATAGACTTATGTAATTCTATGCCGACAAAAGTAACTCAAGGCGATCTGTTCTGATACCAATGGAATGTCTTTCACAAAGTGGGTCAATCGTCGTTTTCACACCTCAACATAAAGCTCCACCGAGAGGGTAGTTATTTACTTTCCCGCGCTCTTTTACCAGCCAACATTGTTTGTGTTATCGTAATCTATCAACAACCACATCAACAACGATATTGTCTAACAATTAGGGTTTAAAGGAAGACTTTTGCCTGATAGTATAATATTTGCAACGAAACACTAAAACCAAGGATGTAGTGACAGGCTACTTCCTCAATGATCACTGTCTTTCCAACAATATGCCTAAATTGTGCGCTCTCCAGGGAGTGAATCACATCCAGTAGACACCGGATGTACAATTGTCAAACTCGCACGCGTCCTCATGCCAGATGGGTATCGTAATGATTGTCATTATAATAGGTCTGGGCGTTAACGTTCAGTTTAGTCCAAACTTCGCACTTACTAAAAGTCTCTTCTACATATAGATATCAGCATCTTTTCTGATTGGACAAGTTGTAACCACTTGTTACAATAGCTAATTTACTGTATTTAAGCTGTAAAGTATATGTAGGGTACATTACTCATAGAAATCTATGGCAAACAATGATCTTGCTGATCTCTTCGTTGCCAATTGATAAAATATATCACGCGTGCTTGCTATTACCATTTTGTATCATTCTGGTAAATCAATTCATTGGAGAGTAAAACATCACCATCATCATGTTTTCGTTGTTACGATAGCGAATACATTATTAGTTTAACAGCAATGCATATGTCGTCAATGCATTGTGCTGGTGACTAGATATTTCAATTCACTTGCCCAGCGTTCTGAGTAAAGGTTGGAGAAACACACATTAGTTTTGCTACAGACAGTCGAGAAAACTGTTTATGGCTTTTCCGAAACTCTTCATATAGTGGCATGGAATTTTGATCTGGTTTTACGATATCTTTTTAATCATTTCAGCACGATCACTCCATGTTTTGTGGAGTGATCGCAATGGTATACAGACAGCGCAGCACACCCTGTATTCATCGAAACCTCGGATCTAGATCATGAGCAGGAGCAGGATAACTGTTTTCAAACCGCGAGTGACAATCCTTGTTTCGAAAATTAGATGCCACTGTAAGCATATATTTGGTCCCCTATTCACTCAAGTTCTGATTACAATTTGTTGTGTGACATTAACCAAACTCACATGTTCAACTCCACTCAACAGTTTCATACCAGAACAGAGGATATCTATTTTTTTTAATAAAACAAACTTGAACACAAATACATGAGATAGTGCTCGGTACACATTCATTAACGTATTGTGGTACGTCTCTGCATCTGAACATTGTGAGTGACCAACTTGAAACAATTCTCATGGATATCACGACCTTTCTGGCTTGCTTCGCTGACAACTGCGTCTGATCACGTGACTTTCTGGAACACTGAGGCAGCGACCGGGATTGTGGTTGTAGTGAATAGACTAGGCGCCATTGCGTCTGACACCTTATTCCTGTTGCTGAATATAAAGTCTGAAGAAGCATCGATGATCACTTCATCTTTAGCTGCGCAACACACCACATCGTTCAAATTTAGTTTGCAAAGTTCAGTTTAGGGTCCATTTCATTTTCGAAGTCATTTTATTGTGTGGTGCCCCGCGTTGAGACAAATGGATGCAATCATTTCCAGAGGTAAGTCATTGCTTCTTGTTATACTTGTTTTAACATCGTCACGTATTAATTTCGACACGGTGATTGATGTATTTCGCATTATTCACGCCGTTTGACGGAGTCAATAAAATTTCGGTGAGGAAATTTGGAAATTTATTACATAAATAAGTCCAGGTCTTTTCATCATGAATGCACGTACCCCAAAAGGTAACTGGATCATGATTAGGGCCAATGCTGAGTTCGTTTCGGTTATATTTGCAGGAAATAAATGATCGCAAACGGAATGACACGTTTTGAATTCTATCGCTAAGTTCTGTTGCGATGGTTGGACAGATTGTTTTGCAATTGGCTCACCGAATAATGACAAATCGTATTATTTATGGAGAGATTTCCGCCCGGCACGAAATCAACTTGAAATCAATATGTTACGATAGATTAACAGATTTTGAAAGTTGTCTTTGAAAAATATGGGTTTCGGCGGCACAGAGTTTGGTGTAAAAGAGTTTGAAGTCGACAACGTTTGACGCTCCTCCAACTAGGCCGAACAATCTATTTTTATATCCATGCTGAAACATACCCACGTGAGATCTACCAAACCGTTAACATAATTGATCAGTATTCAAACTTATGAGGTACTTTGCCGTCGGCCAACTTCATGGTGGAGTTGATTGTGGAGCTGACTTCTCTCGTATTCTTATAATCGCAGCACTTCATGCCGCCGTGGTTTGCATTTGCCCAAATTATGCCGGATTTCTAGGGCACAAAAGAGTGATACTGCCTTTCCAAGTTGTTGTACAATCTGAACGTATCTAACGGCAAGGAGCCATTCTTTACCCGGGGAACCAACTGATGTAAAATCAGGGCCGAATCACCTTGTGTTGGTATGGCTGGAACTTAAAAAACGTTTTTCTCGAGGGTCTATGGACATACGTAGACTTTGTTGTTCTGTGTGTTGCAAATGACACTTTGACAAACAATTGACCACTTGACGTGTATTTTAAATTTAGCTTGTAACATCACTAACCTATAAACCCTTTCAATTGATTCAATAACCGTTTTATGTATACTTCACACTGTAGTAAAGGGGCTTTTCTTAGAAGCAAAATTCATGCTATTAGTAAAAATTGTTGTTTGTCAAAGTAGCATACGTGAATCAGCAGAATGGAAACAGTCTGTTCTGCGTCAAAAAACGTTTTTAAAAGAGTCACATAGGTTGCAATCGTGCAACGGAAATTGCCAGTACAATAAGTGTAGTATGGAGAGTCGATTTCTGATGTTCACAAACGAAGTATAAGCTTACAAGCGAAGCAGGTGTATTTCATCTTTCCCCTCCAACCCTGACAATCAACACGAATGGAACAAGGGGTGCTAGAAGTTATTTTCACCATGTCGCGCAATCCAAATTCGTTTAGGCCCCCCTTTCTGAAAGTCCGTAATGTTAGGGTCGCGGATAGCTCTGAGTGGCAGGGTTGGGTGTTACCTGCTATATAGGCATAACAGGCATGGAACGGAAACGCTGGCAGCACCTGGGATTTGCGGCACCTAATTTATCAGCCGAAAACGGGCGAATTCGAATTCAAAACCTGCATTTATGATAATTTTTGTTTTCGTTCCACTCATGCGCACTTGCGCGAAAACCAGCCTTGCACACCAAAGAGCGTCGCGGTTTAGCACGCACTCACATGACAGTCACTCGTGATCTGTTCTGCCACCGTCCCTCCACCCACCGTGGGTGGAGGGACGGTGGACTATGCAACCCACAGACGTGTGTACATTCTTAGTCATATGTACACACGTGTATGGACGCATAGTCCGAGAGCGGAATAGATCACACGTGACTGTGCTCACATCAACATTTACTCACCCCATCTCACCACCACTCAGCTATTTACTATCATCACAGTCACGTTTGGTCGGTCTATTTCGCTCGGCGTCTATGCGGTACGTGTGTACATATGCCCACTTCTCTGACATATGTACAGACGTTTATGGGGGCATAGACGCCGAGTGGAATCACAAGCGTTCCTTAGCTTGGTAGTCTGCTAAGTAGATCGATTTTCGGATCGATCTGTTGATCCCGTAGTCGATATGCCCGCCACTGCAACCTAAATACTCAGTTACAGTGGCGGGCATATCGACTACGGGATCAATCGATCGATCAGAAAATCTATGTACTAGCAGACTACCTAGCTAAGGAACGCCTGTGAGTGGAATAGACTGACCACAGTGACTGTGCTATCATTTTTTATGACTTTCTCTCTTTGCAAGCCTTTTACACTTGGTTCAAGTCTGTGATTTGTGAATGCTTGAGTGGGATAAACGCGATGATTTGTGTTCTGTTTTGATTTGAAACCCATGAGTGGGGTGAACGCTATACTGGGAATCCGGCGGAAAATGACTTAATTAACGACTGCAGACTCAAAAATATCATGTTCAATCCTTGATATGAAAACCTGGCCTGGGCCGCGAAATTCCAAACAGTTTGTATGAAAAAAAGGAGGGATCATGAGAAACTACTGCAAATGATTTTAATTTTAGAAATTCACCAACGCTCACCAAGTCTACACGCCCCTGTGATCGCCATTCTCGCGAGCCAGAACATAATTTCTGCTCCGCTGACCTACGCAAAAATCAAAGTTTATATGCGATACCCTTCCATGCAACGCTCGTGAAACACGATGGGAACGGCCTGCCTGACAGCATACAGACTTGCCGCCACTGGTCCTCGTGCAAAGAAACCCATCGTTTCCTGGTAAAAAAATTATCAATGACGTCTTTTCAGTCCAAAAACATTACATATTTACACATGGCGCGCTCTCCGTTGACAGTGATAGATATGATAGATCAGCAAATCTCTGCATATTATCAACCACGGCTAAGCTTGTGCCGCAACAGGCGTGTTTTTACGACGATAGCACAGTTTACGTCACTGTTCTCTCATTAGGCTTAATACGCAAAAAATTTTTTATTTGTCCGCATTTTTAGATTACGCTTTTGAAAATTATGCATGCAAAAACAACGAAAACACATCTTACTTCTTAGTAGGCGACTGCTAGTGTAACAGTGAATACTAAAAAACATATTCACGACTCAGAGTACAAGCTGCAAAAACAGCCACGCATGCAACATTGATAAAATTTGTCCGCATTTCAAGCTGCGTGTCCGATGTCGCGCGCGTATAGCTATATTTAGTAACAAACCTGTAACCGTGAACAAGGCTATATGGCATGTATGGTGAACGCAGACTTTCCAGGTCGGATCTCGCGATCGCGATGCTGCTGTTGCAACAGTGCAAAGGTGATTTTCGCCCGAGTGCTCATGGGAGTTAACTAGTTCACAATGGCGGTTGGCTAGATCTCGAACGCTTCCCGAGAGAGAGAGAGAAATTAGGCTTGCGTAAGTACAAGAGTAGCTGATCACACTGTATATCAAGCGAGGTGTGTGTAATCTATTTTTTACATCCATGGTGTAATCGATCGAAAACGAAGTTCAATGCAAGTTTTGGGTTCAAAATCGCTGATAAATTGCGAGGCGCAGCCTCATCTGATCATTGTCATATTTGAGTTTTAGGTACCTTAGGCCCAACTCATTAAACATATAGAGTTTATGTCAATATTTGATGCTTTCTATTTTTAATGAATTTTTTTTTCCTTTTTTTGCCATTTTAGTAAAAAGTCTTTTTCTCTTAAATCAATGGTTGGATTGCTGTAAGATTTGGCGTGCAGGTGCCTTGTGATAACTCAAAATAGAATTATCAAAATTTGCATATTTGTATTTTTGGGCAATTTTTGCCATTTTTTGGTTAAAAGAATCTTCTTTGAAACTGTGTATTGCCATTACTTTCTAATTGGGTGTGCAGGTTCCTAGGAGTGACCTGAAGATGACTCTGTGAACTCAAGTTGAAATTTGCAAATTTTGCTGTACTTTTTGTCATGCTTTCAAATTTGGTACATAGGTAAAATGTAGTAGGTCATTCATTCAAAGTCAAGTACTGCCTGTGTGAATGAGCAGATTAGGATTGTGCTGTTCCAGGCTGAGGTGTTATTTATAGGAATGATGCAATGTTAGACGGTAATTGATGTTTGACTTACATTGTATGTAACTCTTGTACTGTATAAACCCTATCAATTCACCCAGAAAAAAATAATTAATATGATTTTAAATAATTGAATTAATTAGGAAATCAACAAAGCCAAAGTAATTTTTAGTGTAGAATTATTAGAAAGTTCAACTTTTTTGACAGTTCATAGTGAAATGCTTACCATCTTGGAGGATTAAAACATGTAAAGGCAACTTTCCTGAATCCCAACTTTGAGATATTCTGAACCGTCATATACCGGTATTGTGCTCTGTATGTTATCTAAAAGAAATTGCTCATAATAGTTTGTCATGATAGGTTGGTCAAATAAATAGAGATAGAGAAAGTTCCAATTTCCATTTATGGTTGACTTGGTAAGGATAAAATTACTTTTCGAGGAAAAAATAGAGTGGTCAATTAAAAGAGTGGTAAAGTGATAGGGTTTTTATGGTAAAGCTGGGCTGTAAGATTCCTCATGTGCTATTTATAGCAATTATGCAATCTGTGTAAATAGTGCAATGAAAGTGTTACATGATTCCTTATAATGCTTTTGATGACCTTGAACTTCTTAAGTTGCAAACATTTGTCTCTTCAGTGTGATTTGTCTACAGGCTCAACTTATTCAACAGAACTTACTAGCAATGTTAATATGAAAGTTAAAATGTGCTTGGTTAATAGGATGAAAATGCTGATAAAGATAACCAGCTGAAGATTCTTTAATAACCTGACAGATATGCTGTTTTTTATGACTTAAATTTTGATAAGCAAGTCTTGTTTGCTTTAATTAGAATGTAATTAACTCTGGTTTATATTATTATAAGCAGTAGTATCAAGTTGAACAAACTGATATTGACAAGTTGGTCGGCTGTTGGAGGTTAAAAGCTGTAAAAATAAATGTATGCATGTCTGCATGTCTATCTGTTTGTCTGTCTGTCTGTATGTATCATTGTATGTATGTATATTAGCTAGTATGTGCGGATGTATGTCCGTCCACATTAAAAACTTAATAGCAGCACCTACCATCTTAGTATTTGATGGACAGGTGCACCCCGGGTGGAGATGTGAATTTGTTGAAATAAACATTTCAAAGTCAAAATATGCAAATGAAGGGAAAAAGGAAAAATCCTGCAAATTGCTAAAACTCTGTAACCACTGGTGAGATTTGGTGGAAAATTGGTATGCAGGCTCTTTATAGTGACTTAAGTTAAGTTACATTTCTTCAAATTGTGGTGAAACTTTGAAAGTTGTATTTTTTTGGGCGATTTTCCCGTTTTTTTTGTCAAAAATCTTCTTTTCTGAAAAGTGCTCATCCCATTGCCTCGAAAATTGTATGTATGATACTAGGGTTGGCCTTTGTCAAATTTGTTCAAATTGGTGAAATTTTCATATTTGTACTTTTGGGGCAATTTTTCCCATCTTTTGTCAAAAATCATTTTCTCCCCAAAGTATTTGTTGGATTGCTGTAAAACATGATAGTTTTGATCCTAGGGTTGTTTTCTGTCAGATGTGTAAAAGTCATTATGAGATGGAGCATTTCATATTGCCCGGGTATAAGATTAATTGGGACTTGCAATTGGAGTTTTCCTAGTAATCAACCTGTAAGAATGCAATGTCATGTGTGTACTAATATTTAGTATCTCTGTAAATGGGAGGACAGTGTCATTGACACTATTTTTTTGTTAATGTAAATATTTCATTATGACGTCCTCTCATAAATATGCATTGTGGGGCCCGCCAGCCATGGCGGGCAGGCAGAGTTTCCTCATGAGTTTGTTTGGAATCGTGATGCAACCACAACCACGCCATATACTCTCTCACCGTCGGTGATTCTCTTCCAGTGATCACTTCCACAAATTCCTTTTTCACTTCAATAATTTCCTGTACAACGTGACATTCTGCAGACATGCAGGTCTTTCAAGTACATTTTACAATATTTTCAAGTAAATAATGAAGATTTGAGGACAAAAACTAATTGTCAAAGTCCTATGAAAATACAGTGTGTGTGTGTATTTGCAGTTTGTCATGGAAACTTTTACATAATTTTACTGTGGCCTTATTAGTAAACAGAGGCTATTACACATAAGTTAGTTGGAAATAAATCATCCACACATGGGGAAGAACTTGAAAAGGGGGGAGGGGTACAGTTGGTACTGTAGTCTATCATTGACTTCTATGAACTCCATTTGTAGCCTTACCTTTAGCCCGCTTTCAGCGATACGGCACTTATCAAAAAGGCTGTCACACATAATCATCTGTTTGTCATCCGTCTGTCTACAATTGTCTTCTCCTCTGAAACCGGAGATTTTTTGCTTTCAGAAATTGATATGCAGTCTCTGGAAGTGACCTTGTTAATTTTTTTCAAGTTGTGATCAACTGTATTTTTAAGGCAATTTTTGTCCTTTTTGGTCAACAACTCTTTAAATATCGTCTTCTTTAAAAGTGCAGGTCAGATAGCTTTGATGTTTGAGATTTATGTTCCTATGGAACACCTTTCTCAGATTTTCCAAATGGTGCAGAAAGATGGGAAATTGTATTTTTCAGGCATTTATTTGGAGTATTCTTTGGTCAATTTATTTGACCAAAATCTCTTGTTGGACTGCTTGATATTTCGTTTACAGGTTCACAGGGATAATCAAAATGTGGTACATTGAAATTATGTTTAAATCTACAATTTTGTATTTCTGGGACAATTTTTGTGATTTTTAGTCAATTGGTTTCTCAAATATTTCCCATCCAATAACTTCCATGTTTTTTATACAGGTTCCTAGGGGTTACGTTATTTATGCTGTATTGATAAAATAACAAATGCTGCAATTGTATGTTTTGGGCAATTTTGCAATTTCTGGTCAAAAATGTGTAGAAGAAACTCTCCTTGGCCTCCCCCAGAAATCAAAGAGTTTACCCCTTGCACAATCAGTCCATATACAGTTGTAGGCCACAAAAAAACTACATAAATCTTTACTTTTTTCACAGGGTTATGGAAATTGATATGGATTTATCAGTTTTGGTGGCCTGTTACAATTATCAGTACAGCAGTTTCACCTCAGTAAATTACATGCATAGGTTTACTGTTACCCTTCAGGCAAATAGAATGCTGTGTTTTGTTTGTCATTTACAGGAGGACTATTTGTTTTATTACAGACTCGTGTTACATCAACACTTAGTGTTGATGATGCAAAAAAAAGATCAATTCTAATAGAATGGCTACATGCCATTGTAGCTATTGAGCTGAACTGCAGCAAGGACCTCCAATTGGCCATTTTTGAGTTGGCAGTACGATATGTGGATTCGTACATCTCAGCTGTGGGAGTTGACACCAGCCAGTTCGAGCTGGTTGGTGCAACTGCGCTTTTTTTTGTCTTGGTAGGTAGTAATATCATTATCTTCTTTTCAACCTTTTCTCCATTAAATAGATATATGTCATCAGCAAATTAATTTCTTCATAAGGCAGTAAAGAGAGGTCTTGTAAAGTCGATTTATCATCATTTCAACGCCTGTCACTACACTTTGCTACATGAATCATGAATGAAGTTATATACCGGTAATAGTTGCATGATATGCCAACAATCTTAAGGCACAATAGCTGTATGATAGTAGTGTATCAACTGCTGCTTCTTGGTCTACTCCTTATAGCATGTAAAATTGCCAAATTTCAGCCTGTCAAAGCCACAAGTTTGTACTGGTATTTAGCTCACATTGGCATAGGTATTTATTTATGATACACTTGTCGTGTCCTGCAAGATTAACACACTTGTGATATGTATTGCTCATTTGCGACATACTTTGTGCAGAGATGGATTTCGCGCAAAGTGACACTATGAAAATTATATGACTGTCACTTTTTTCAACAGCGATATGCAGTGCTCATGAAAAAGATACATTCCCGGTATCTGTGTATTGAAATTTTTGGTTTAATATCAATGCAAGAAAATTTTATTGCAGCCAAGGTAGTAGTTCATATTGGGAGCCCTAGTCATCAAAAAACTTTGAACACCATACTGCTAGGTACATTTCCCATTCACAGATTTTATGTGTACGGGTATGTGTTGAAAATTGAAATTTAGTCTGATATCTTAAAGCCCCAGTAACTGACTGAAGCGCTTGAAATTTGATGACCTCAAAATATCACACCCCTCAATGACTAACTTGCTACAAATTTAGTTTAGTTTGAAAGTAAAATCAGAAAATGACGCTAAAAGATAACAGCTAGTAGCACCACTTGTCAACATTAATAATGCTGCCTGTCTGTACACATCACAGACTATGTTCTAATGTTCTGGCCTTTAGGTTAGATGAAATTCAGGTCTTGTGACATATAACATGGCAAGCATGTTGAGAAACTTGCCTTGCTCTTGGTGAAAATCATTTGCGTTACTTTTTTAACTGACGTGCCAATCATAAAACCAATGTTACGTGTCACAAGACCTGAATTTCATCTAACCTAAAGGCTAGAACATTAGAACATAGTCTGCAATGTGTACAGACAATTACACTGTGTCTATATGATATCTTTTATTAAAACTTAAAACACACATTCACAATTATTAACTCTTTGGTCAGTTAATGAGAAAGCACACACACACACACCTTTAAAAATACGTATGCGTTATCGAATCCATTCTAACACACTGTACTTCTTCTCTTGTAGTAAATATCATGGACATGTTGTGCCATCAGCACACCTCACAGTATGTGGTGATGGTGCATTCACAAGAAAAGACATCTTTGAAATGGAAGAGAGGCTGATGAAAGTCATGAAATTCAACTTGTCACCTGTCTTGTGCAGCGAATTTTTAAATTTGTCTGCACAAGTGAATGGTTTTGAAACGAACACCATGAATGTGGCAAAGGTGAGTTTAATTGTCTTTTTTTCAGGTGTGCTGTTGTACGCAGAGCTTATTAAATAAGTGATTATTAAAAATGAAGTTTTGTGGGAGCTCGTACATATAGTGACTCCTGGGATATCCCAACACATAACAAACAATGCCCTAGTCCTGTTTAAATAACCATGATGCTACTTTAAAGGGGCAATCTTCTATCCCACGGTTCTCGCATGACTTTTTGTTAACAATGAGTATTGACATGATGTTAGATTTTTGCTTTCCATAGTAAATTTTATCAATATGACCAATGTTTTACGTATTTATTTGACAGTATTTGGTACGCGTAGCTCAGATGAAGAGGAGTATTCTCCAAAGGTATAAACCGCACCAAATTGTTCACGGCTGCATCATCATAAGCTGTGCATTCACTGGAGAGAACATTTCTGTAAGTAATTTGCAATAAACAAGTTTTTACCTCTATGACCCCTGTCTCAATTTTCCATTAGCACAGGCTATTTTGTTGGCAATATGATGGATGCCTTCAAGTTGACATATGAATTCTGCAATCTGTTTCTTGAATTTCATGTCCTGGATGGGGCTTCTAACTAATTGTCATTGCATACTTAAAAAAAAAATCATTTTGCCAATTAAGTAATTCTACCTAATATTTGGTATAAGTATAGGCTTGCAGCGTCACTGTTGTTTTTGTCACACATTTATGTGTGTAAGACCTAAAATTTTATTCCATAAGCTGCACAGTGGAAATGCTTTTAATTTTGTCACATTATGATAATGAACTTTCATAAACAACAATGCTTACTAAAATTCAATTAAATTAAACAACAATATTTGCTAAAATTCAATCATGTTGACTAAAAACGTTATCGAAAACACTGTGGTTGATTCACAGAATACTGATAACAAATCATAACAAAAGTCATATCAAAAGTTACTGCATACAGCAGTCTTCACTCAAGACACAAGACAAATAACTTGTGTTTTCAGTATTGCAATAAATATTAATGTTGTTACTTTGTTCCATGTCAGAATATGAAGTTCGTCGGTAAGCCGCTGTGCCAGCATCACTGGAAGCTGCTATTTGATGAAATACTATCAGCAAAAAAAATTGCTGAGACCATGGAAGATTCATCTTTGTAAGTTGTTTTTCATCTTTATTGTAAATCATACCAGAAAATTGAAGTTTGTTCAAGAGAACTGTGATTGTATTGGTTTACAATAGGTCTGAACATAACATTATTCATATTTAATCCACTTTTTGACTTCATCAGTATCATTACCATTTCCATAAAGCTTAACATTTTAATGTGAGTTGTACAGAACATAGCTGTGAGTATATAGAAGTGGCTGTGTCATTGACACTGATTTTGATGGTTTTATACACTTTGGGAGTAGTAGATTTGCTGACATCTGTTGATAACCCTATGAAAGTTTTGGAGATGAAAACAATGTACTGATTACACAATCATAACTGCTGGCCTTTACCACTGTATGATAGATATAAGACATAATAGGAACTCCTGCAATGGGCATTGGATTAATTTATCATCAATACCTCTGTGTGCATGTGTGCGTGTGTGTATATTTGAGAAATTTAACTACACCTCTGAACCAATGTAATTCATTTTTTCTCCCAACAGCTACTCTGAAGAGCTACAAGCTGAACAGCAAAAAGGTGTTTTTGGTAAAAAATCTTCTTCATAACCCCTGGTCAAACAGCTTTTGTTATTTGGTATACAGGACCCTAGGGATACCCCAACCTAGATTTGTTCAAATTGTGATGAAATATGCAAATCGTGTATTTTTAAGGATTTTTGGGGGGTCATTTTTAGTCAAAACTTTATTTTATCAAAACTGCTCTTCTGACAGCTGTGATATTTGGTATCTACAGATAAACTAAATATGATGTGTTGAATATAAAGTGAAATCTGCAATTTTGGATTTTTGTTGTAATTTTTGCAATTTTTGGTCAAAAAATGTGTTTCTCAAAAACTACTTGTCTGATGCCTTTGATATTTGGTATACAGGTTCCTAGGGCTTGTTTTAGTGTGATATATTGAAATTTGATGAAATCTTCAATTTTTGTATTTTAGGGTCAATTTTTGCCATTTTTGTTCTAAATATGTATGTAAACTTTATCTCAAAAAACTTTGCTGATAGGTTTGATATTTGTTATCTAGCTTCCCACATGTTCTAATTTTTCAAGAATATGTATGCCAATGCTCCTATTGGTGACTTTTGTTTAGTTTTTTTAGTTTATTTTAGGAATTTCAGGTTTGTTTTTTAATAAAGACAATTTGGATTAAAGATGAATTCGTTATGATTATTGTTTCGAGATAAAGCAAGACATGTTACACTCCCAGTGCTAGAATTCTGTTTGCTGAGAAAGGAATAAAAAGAACTATACTGGTAAATTCATATTACTTTTTTGCAATCTTGCAGAAGCATTCGAAAGTGACAAAATCTTCTCATTCAGTCTGAACGCTAGGGGTGCAATTTGCATATGCAAATGCCATTTCCTTTCGAACGGCACTCAGCAACTCAGTCTACACTGTGAACCGTTGGCTGGCTAACACAGTTTTTCAGTCGCTCCCAAATCCTCATTTTTTCGCCGATAATTATCATTGGAGACCAACTTCATCTCTTCAATTGGATTTTCTGAGAAGGTAAGTGACTTTTCGGGGCTCTGTTTGAAAATTAAAGTGAATTTTGCGATTTCAGCGATTTTTCATAGTTCGATGTTATATGTCGAGCGCGGACTTGTGTTGCTGTACCAACTATGGTAGCATGAAATTAAGGCCCAAAATCAAGCATAGTTCGTGGAATTATACTATAAATTAGCTTTTTACCACAGAATTTTGTGTGTTCATGCCAGGAATTTGATGTTGGGCGGCAAAGTTCGCCGCTGTGTTTTGCCGCTATAATCCAATATGGCGCCAAATCAACATTAGTGTACTGTACGTTTACACGTACACTGTGTACTCGCATACGCTAATAGTGAAATATCCCCAAAATGTGCGTATTTTTAGGTCAAATGTTACTTTTTTGGGGGAAACTATCATCAAGTGACACTTTTAGGTTGTAATACGTAAAATTCGTGTCACAGTTGTTTTTAATTATTTTCCTCTTTTTTTTCAGGGTCATCACAGTCCGAGGATGGCTTCGAAGCTTCCAGCAGCCGGGGCTTCCCATAGAAAAACTTGTGCATGTGACCTCATGGTTGTTCACTTTTAACTTTTTTGACGTAATTTTCGTGTCTGATTTGTCTCAGTTTGTTGCAGTCAAGTCTCTGAGGCTTAAGTATTGATCAAACTTCAGGTTTATTTAGAATAAAGCTGTTGTCTTTGCAGTATATTGAATTCAGAACTTATTATTTTCTTTTTAATTTAACCAACACAAAACCAACCGACACGTTCCAATATTTATTGAGAAATTCGTGTCACCCGAGCGGCACTTTCAAAGGCTTCATTAAAGGTGAACTTCTCCGATATGCTTGCACATGCAACAACGACATGGACTTCATTCAAAGGTCAACTTTCTCACACGCAAACTTCAACAACAATATTATAGAAAAAAAAGATATATCTCGTATAAAGAAAGATGTTAATCTCACCAACCATCGACGATACCTCACCGATAAAGATAAGAGGAATATGACATAAGAACAAAACTGGTTTACACAACGACCTTCAGTCCATTCATCAAAACCAGGCAAATCAAACCATGCTGTCTAACAAAAAATGGAAATAATAGAAGCCGATCAAACACTGGTCAAAGTTTTTCCAGAAAAACCTATCATAGCATACAAAAGGAATAAAAACTTAAGAGACATCCTCGTTCAGGCACAAATCAAGCACGAGGATAAAAAAACACGAACGGTCTGACCAACAAACACTCAAAGTTCAGACCACAACATATCCATACTAGCGTCTCTATTTGATGAACAATCGCTACTATCAAATTAACATGTGGGTTAAAAGCTCCAACACATAACCGGTTCTTTCCCGGGGACCCAGGTCACATGACCAGGGTCAAAACACTATCGATTCACCGGTGTCTCGCCATGTTTCTCCATATCATTAAACCACATTGATCGAATCAATATACCGCATCACTATCAAAGGTAGAAAACGATGTGTAAAGTTGCTCTCATTTTCCTATATATAGAAACAGACTTCAAGATACATAAAACAATTTATAAATTCTAAAATTCTGAGAAAAAAATATACTAAAGAACTGTAGTTGTAGTTAACATAAAATTATTCTCGTTTGTAGAGGCCATCTAATCTGTGGTGAATGTATAATGCCCACTGTAACAAGTACTAGAAAACGGCATTCATAGGTGAAATTTTTAGACTAAGTTTCGCCAAGGGTCTATTGAAAAGTGTACCATTTCCAGTAAAATAGCTCTGTGAAGTTAAAAATTGGTATACACAAATCAATTGTTACTGAAAAAGACACTGCTGAAATTTGATCGGTGTTCAAGACCCGAAGACCATTTACTAGCCCCGTTTCTCCTTCATAGACAGACCCAAATCGTGTTATGCAACAGAAACTACTCAGTATACACATCGACAATCTTTTGAAGGTAGGTTTATTTTTACATGACAAACTGTTTATATCAGAAACAAATTCCTAAAAAACACATATTACCTATAACATTCACTCAGGTCCGCGGTATAGCGTGAATGTAGGCATGTTTAGGCGACCAATGCTTGTGTGACCCCTGCGTACTACTGCGACCTTTGTTTTGAAATGAAAACGAGGCTATTTTTCTGAGGGCGCTGTTCAAATTACACCCCCAGCATTCAGACTGATTGTCATACTGTCTCTGGCGGTCAATGGAGCAATGATTAGTGCACTTCTGTCCGGCCCCCAATGAAAAATTAAAATAAATAGACGGCGCTAAATAAATGGTATTCATACAAATGACGCAACAGCTCAATTTATATGCAAATATAAAATCTATATTTAATGAGCGGTAAAAGCTTAAATCAACTATAAAAAAAACAAACAAAAAAAACAGTATTTTCTTGGTCTTCCCATGAACCTGACCAAAGTAGCACATAATTTATCAAGGTATATTTATTATTACAAATGAATGTTAGTCCCGGCTTAAATTCATCTTTCAACGATATCTGTACATGTACAGACAGCATTGTTATCATTGACAGATGAATTTATTGAAAATGAAAACAAATATGTTGAAAGAGTCATCAATATTTTGTAGCATGCAGAAACATCACGTAACAAATGTTGAAATATTTGTAACTTTATATATCTTCAAGGTTAAAAATCAAATGTTGCAAACAGATGAAAAATAAAGACAGACAAAAGAAGGATAATCAAAAGGCAAAATGAACAGCTTGTAAAACACATCTCTTCCCGCAACTATTACATAGGCAAACAATAGAATGCTGTTGGTGAGTTGGGGTATTGAGGACATCGAGATGTGCAATCCTAATGCAATTTGAGTCAACGTAAAATAATTGTCCTTTTGGGAATAGATTTGGGCTGTGTCCGCACTTATCCACGCACTTAGCGACTCAGGTTCATTGTCACTTATTTTCAATCCTCATTTTCACAAAGAAGACGTGGTCACACACCCGACATGAGGTACTTGTTTTATCTGCTCTGTCACCGAAGAGTTCAGACAATTTGTTAGTTTTTCAAAAACAGTGCGCATACGGCTGTTTCACTCAAAAACACGTGTTTTTTTTAGGTTTTTTTTTACTCAAAAAAGTGTAAGTACAAATCTCCAATCGGCCTTGGTGATCTGTTTACGGCAATCGACGGCTGGGTATACTGGGCAAAAAAACCGTGTCCCGGATTTTTGAAATTCGCTTTTGTTTTTGCACAATGCGCCTTCAAAGTGTCAACATGACGTTTCTTGCATAAATTAGCGGCATTTGTTCACGTTTGTCAGGATATCTTCACTTCCAGGCCCTTTATCGGAAATCTGAGACCCTTTCTTTCAGATATATTCATTCACTGTCCACAGGTGAAAAATCAGGCTAGTCTGTCCAGGCGCCGCCGACTTATACTTATTTGAATAATGTACGCACTGCCAAAAACGTAACTGAGAAAATCGACGATTTGTGTAAACGACCAATGTGTCACACATTGTTACCAAGAAGTCCGACTCGCGCACTATTTTCTGCTAATTTCTTACACCAGGACTAAAATATTTAGAGTCAGTTTTGGGAATTTTGAATATGTTTAGGATTGCAGATCGTGTGAAAATAGAAAGAAATTATACACTGACCGGCAAATGCTTAGTGCCAGCAGTGGGTGGTATTTACACAACAAACACAGAGGGTAATTAGCGATTTAATCCATTTTTGGAAAGATTAACTAGCATATTTACTGTTTACTGTTGTCTCAATGGTTACAATCTGGTTACCAGAGTTCACAGTCAATATGAAGACGTCGAAACTTGTGGAAAAAAGTGTATCTGATCGAGACCTGTGTGCTGTCGTCGCGCGATCGCGATCGGGCATTCACTTGTTCTTGACTCAAGTTGTCTACTTCCTGTCTTGCGATCGGCAATTTATGCATGTTCTTTGTGAAAAATGATTGTCAGTTCATGTTAGCGCCGACACTGTGCGAACGGACGTCACTTGCTAGTTTTCCTACCTCAAGATAAGACGAACACATGTAACTCTTGACAACATAAAATGTCTGTTGTATTTTCTTAGCTTTTGCACCGCACTGCAAACTTGTCGCCCTTCGTTACGACGGGAGAGATTGACTCGTGTTATTTTTTCAAACTTTATTTATATGTGTTCTTGTACCGATTTTATCAAACTAATAATAATCACGCCGTAGCGTAGAACAGTGCAGGCTGTCATCGACAGCGTGTTGCGAGAGACAGAGTATCGACTCGTCTACAGTGGAGTCACTGGACTTGCGCAATACCAGCGCACACGTAATTATTTCGGAGATTTTTAATTTTCGTCAAACTTTTGATGACTGACCTCATATAGCAAAAATTGCTAGTTTCAGCACTTCTAGAAGTTGAGCCGGGTTTGTTTTTACGTTCAGTGTTGAGGTCCAGCTAGCAGCTGTGGAGTCTGCGGGTAATTGATAAGTTTAGACAACACGCACACAAGAATCATTTGTGAACCAACCCAATTCACGTTTGACGTAATTTAACTTTTGGGTTATATTTAAAGAAAGAAAAGGCATGAAATAAAAAAAAACTTTGCATTTCATTTCGAAAAATTAGCAGATAGGTGAACTTGCTCTCGTGATATCTGCATTATGTGTGTATGAACTCCTGCACTCGCTTGGGAAACTCCTTGACATAGATGTCGCGTGATGTCGGGTACGGTGTTGTTCAACGTATTTCAGCAGACACGAAAGACTGCACGATGGAAAGATGAAACTTCGAGTTTAAAAATATAAAAGAACACGATACTAACACCAAGCATGTACAGCAAGAGTGATAAAATTATCGCAACTAACAGAAGTTTCATCTCGCTCAGGCTAATTTTTGGACTCGGGTATGTAATCAGCATAGCCTAATATGTTCGAAAAGCAGCGTGTCAATACTTTCATAGTTGTTGAACTGAGCACGTCTCCGTTATCGTCTGCGTCCTCGGCCAAATCTGACTCTTCACTGCATTCTCCATTATTGCAGGGAGTTTGAGCCAAAGTCAGACTGTTTTACATTTAAATCAACCTTTGCGCACGTTGCCGTCTTTTTTCAGGTCCGCTTTTGTAGACCTCGCTTGCTTTTTCGACGGTACGGAGGCTTTGGTCTGCTCGACGTGTCTCCGATACATGCGGAGTTCAAAACGCTGAGCATAAACGTTGAAGCTAGCGCATGCGCACTATACCGCCAAGTCTATACATAATCTCTGCGTGTCTATCAAAGATATCGTGGTCGGTAATCCGCGACCGTTAAGACAAAAGGGAATTAATGGCACGCGGTGTAGCTGATAGTTTGCCATTTTAGTAATATTTCAGGAACTTTCCCGGTACGATGTGACCCAACACCTTTCCCCAAAAGACAGACCACGTGTCAGTGGTTCGAAATTTGAAATAAAAAAAAATTGCTAAAATTGACCTTTGAACCTGAGTCGCATCGTTACCCGTACTAGAATTGTGAAAGTTTGTACTTCAGGTTCGGACTCTGATTGTTTGTTTGAATAGGGTGACTAGTTCAACTTCGATTCATTGCATGGGCTTGGTAAACTGGGACAAGTGCCGACGCACAGGCAACACGGTAGTTGATAGCGGTTTTACAGAAGGCCCCTTTCTACTACACTAAAAGCGCTATCAACGAAGGTGGTGCCTGTGGGCCGACATAACGTGTCCCACACACGCAAATTTGCGTTTGAAACACGGTCCCTCCACAAAAGGACCGTGTCGGAACAGAGGGCCCGCTTCTTGCCGGAACCCAAATGTCGGCCATAGGTCCACCATGGATGTAAAAAATGGGTCAACGCAGCGTGACCATATTGGTTATTTTACGTCGACCCGGGCCAAGCACCGGCATGCACCAAAGTGGTCAGTCTGAAGTTAGCAGCAGGCAGCAGATCACAATGTATCGCGTTGCAGTTTGTCATGCATGCACTACACTAAAAGAGATTATTCGGTATCTTGGTTTTTTTTTTTGGTTCATTCATGCCTTTCGTTAAGTTTGGCAAAAGTATTAATGACAATCGCAAATTTGTTCTCACTCTATGCTCTTGGAGAGTAGGTAATGAAACCATGAACTTTACAAATACCGGGCTGGGCTTGTTAGTGCCTGCATGTTAGCCGATTTTTTTGTTTGTTTTTTTAGGGCTTCTAGCCCCTTTGTTATATAAAGGTGCCGCAGATCAGCACTGTCGCACAGCCTGTGCGACCTTGTTCAATTGCTGACTTAACATCGGAGGTTTTAAACGAAATTGTTCAGTATTGTTGTTTTTTTTTAATAAAGGTGATGATGATCATGTTCAGTTTATGAAGGTGAAAAACTTCTGTAACTTACGAATGGTTTGCAGCCGATTTTACGCTCTTATCGGAACAAGTGACTTGTTTGTTAGGGGAATGGTTCGAGATCACTTTCTGGGCAACGGCAATGAGCCGGACAATTTTCAACAGAGTCGAGTGTTCCACAAGTTCAAATTAATAAAAGCCCGATCCGCACTTGCAAACGAACTTAATCTATGTTCTACGTTTATAGTTGGAAAGGGGTTTGGTAAGGTTCGTCAGGTCATAAGAAAACTTGTGGAAAACGTGAAACGTCAGTCAGGTGCAGACACGGAGTATGTTGATAACGCTGTCTCGGTTCTATTTAGTTCAGATCGATCTGCAATTTCTAAAAAATCGATGGGTGGGAGGGAGGGCCTATATAAATAAAATTTTTGCGACAACATCAGATTATCGGGGAAAACATATCAGGAAATGACGAGTCCACTCTGTGGCAATTACGAATGAAAAGGGACAAAACATTAAACTTTGCAAAATCTATTTTAACACTTGATTAGTCCCCGCGGACGAAGTCCGGCGGGGACTTATAGATTGGGTTCCGTCCGTGTGTCCGTCCGTCCGTCCGTCCGTCCGTCATCAACAGTTTCTCAGACACTGCCAAACCAATTTTGTTCAAACTTGGCACAAAGGCATAGCACTATGACCTACAGATGCACATCGATTTATTTTGCGATACGATCCAATATGGCCGCCAGGCGGCCATTTTATTACAATTTTTTCATGTACGGAGCCATAACTCAGACATGTTTCAACCGATTTTATTCAAAGTTGGTACAAGGACATTGACCAATGTCATAGTTATGTATGTTAATTTGTTTTGTGATACGATCCAATATGGCCGCCAGGCGGCCATTTTATTACAATTTTTTCATGTACGGAGCCATAACTCAGACATGTTTCAACCGATTTTATTCAAAGTTGGTACAAGGACATTGACCAATGTCATAGATATGCATGTAAATTTGTTTTGTGATATGATCCAATATGGCCGCCAGGCGGCCATTTTATTACGATTTTTTCATGTACAGAGCCATAACTCAGGCATGTTTCAACCGATTTTATTCAAAGTTGGTACAAGGACAATGACCAATGTCATACATATGCACATTGATTTGTTTTGTGATACGATCCAATATGGCCGCCAGGTGGCCATTTTGTTTCGATTTTTTCATGTACAGTGCCATAACTCAGGCATATCTCAACCGATTTTATTCAAACTTGGTACAAGGACATTGACCCATGTCATATATATGCATGTTGATTTGTTTTGTGATACGATCCAATATGGCCACCAGGCGGCCATTTTATTACGATTTTTTCATGTACAGCGCCATAACTCAGACATGTTTCAACAGATTTTATTCAAAGTTGGTACAAGGACATTGACCAATGTCATATATATGCATGTGGATTTGTTTTGTGATATGATCCAATATGGCCGCCAGGCGGCCATTTTGTTATGATTTTTTCGTGTACAAAGCCATAATTCAGGCATATCTCAACTGATTTTATTCAAAGTTGGTACAAGGACATTGACCTATGTTATACTTACGCACATTGAATTCTTTTGTGATACGATCCAATATGGCGCCTTGTGGCCATTTTTTTTACGACTTTCCATGTCCTGAACAATAACTCAGACATGTATCAAGCAAATTTATTCAAAGTTGGTACAAGGACATTGACTTATAGTATACATAAGTACATTGATTTGTTTCTCGATATGGTCTGATATGGCCACACGGTAGCAATTTTGTTATGGTTTTTTTCATGTCGAGAGCCATAACTCTAGCAAGTCTCAACTGATTTTATTCAAAGTTTGTACTGGACATTGACTTATGTAATACATATACTGTTGATTTTTTAAACAGTAAGATCAAATATCGCTGCGTGGCGGCAATTTGTTACGATCTTCTCATGTACTGAGCCATAACTCAGACATACCGGTATTTCCACCAGTATCATTCAAAGTTGGTACAAGGACATTGACCCATTTCATACATGCTCGTCAGTTGTTTCACGTCATGTAGCAGTATCATGTCAATTATTGAAGTTTCATAATTAGGTTGATATGTCAGAAATACTGCATCAAATTCATGAAACTTTGTACAGATGTTAAGCTCACATTGCTTTAACAGTGAAAAAGACATTTATCAGTGTCATTTTAATTAATTTGTAATTGCATATGTAATGAACTTTCCTAATTAGAGTGATATATCCACAAATACAACGTCAATTTGATGAAACTTGATACAGATGTAGATCTCATAGTGTTGTAAATACTACATTAAACTTTATGAAATATGGTACCGGTTATCTATTAGTGTTAGGATAGAATGAAAAAAATGTTTTGCAACATCCTGTCAACTAATTCCCAGTTGACTTATTTAATGACCTTTAGGATAGTGGCCTACATTGGTTTTATGTTTTTCATCACCATGGAAGTCATTCTTGGCCATTGAGTGCCATTTGTATCAAAGTATTTTTTATCACAGAACCTGTAATCAAAGTACCCATTAGCAAGCGGGGACTGGGTCATCAACGATGACTTGTTTTTTTAAGAAAGCCCTTTCTCTGGATATTCTCCCTCAACATATTCAAACTGCTTTTATACCCTGCTACCACTAGATAATGATGAGCAGCACGGTAATGAAGATATTGACAATATAGCATTATGGAATGACAAGGAGGCTGAACACATCTTTATTCATTTAGGTGTGTGTGTGTGTGGGGGGGGGTGTCAGAAGCTGACTATGATGGGCTTGAAAAGTATACCAGGAAACCTAATAATGTCTCCAGAATTCCAAGACTGGGTGCCTTGCGGAGTAATTTAAGACGTTTTCATGAGATGGTAGAAGAAACTGAGAGCAAGAATAAAAAGGGTTTGAACATAAAGGATCTTGAGGGGTTAATTTGGCAACATTTAATTTGTATATTAAGAGAAAATAAATTAGATTTCAACATTGAAGATGAGTTAGAACGTAAAAAACTTGAAGTGATTGTTGGGAGGGAGGCGATACTTTTCAGGATTTCAAAGGGATTTCTCAAAATTTTAAAGTGTTTGCAATAAGTGGGGCAATTCGGGTAATTAAGTATAATGGTGCCGAGGTGTGGCGAGACCCAAATCCCCAGTCCGATGCCAGCCGTATCCCCTTTGCCATCATCACAGCACCGGAAAGCGACACACTGATACAACAAGACATACTTCCTATTCTGAATCTGACTGAGGGCTGGGCCAAAAATAGAATTGGAGGAGTGGTATATCGACGAAAATTAGAGGGTGACGAAAAGTACAAGAATTTGGTTTTGCAACGAAAAAGTACTACAGTATTGAGTCAAATATTTAATCTTTAATTTTCAATAATAAAAAAATTTTAACACACAAATGTTCAATGAGCAGTAAGCAATATACAATGAGGCCAAGTATCAACAGGCATCTGCAAAATGTCCATCTAACTTCCATCACCTGGAACAAAAACAGAGGAACAGTGAAGCAAAATTAGAAAAGGAAAAGCTGAGTATTGTGAAATCTATTGAGAGCATCCTTAATGGCAAAGAACCAGAAAATCTGAATGTCAAAGTCAAAGATAGAGACAGACTGATGATGATTTCAAGAAAATACGAAAGTATAGATGAAGAAATTAAAAAAATAGTTGAAGCAGGTGACTTAGTTGCATATCACAGACACACAATGGCAACAATAATTGAAAACCATACAACAGAAAAATACAGAGTTTTGATAAATCACATGAATACACTTAAAATATTCCCCTCCTAAAAAAGACAGTGAAGGAAAAGTCTGTGGAAGTAAGGAGAGTGAACAAAGCAGACTATCAAAGAACAAACAAAACAAAGCCATTCAAGACAGCCTCTCTGCCATTGAGAATGCTATGTATATTTCTGAAAATCCCACCAGTAGGGTTTGTCAACTGAAAGCACTCTTAAGAACAAAAGGCATTGTCAAAAAATATGGGGGCGGTTACGAAGGTGGTGCATGTACACGCATGATGGACAATGATGTGCTCATGCAGTACACTGCACTGCCGGAGGTAGATACTGCATGGAGCTAACGTAACCAGGAATATTCTGTTGTCAAAACCTACAATGTCAGTTGCCTACCTGCCTAGCCTGCCTTTGTACAGACTAATTACTGACGTAAAACTTAGAAAATTAAAGTAGTTTTTACATGCTCATAGTCAAATTCCTACTCCTCCTGCACTCATCAGGTGAATATGGGCGATCGGCATACCATTGCAAAGCTCTCGAGTTGCTTAACAAAAGTACGTTCTCCAAATTCATGACCATCACAGTTCACAAGAAAAAAGGCGCCAAAAAAAGGAAATCCTTTCGTTTTCCAAAATTCATATTTTTGAATGAAAAAATGGACAAAATCACGATAATCTCAACGTACCTTTTACCGTCGAATTCCAAGAAACTTCTTTCGTCGGGGTAGGAGTGAAAATGGCTTCACTGAAAAGAAATCGGAAAAAACCGTGAAAATCGGCAGAAATTGCACTTTATGAAAATTGTTCCTTGATCGAGGATGGTCCGGGCCATGCCGTTACAGCTGTTGTAACCGCGGCAGTCTGAGATTTCCCAGATTCATCACAGCGCCCTCCCTCTAGCGACCAAAAACCGTATATGCGTTGGTACAAATCAAATGGGATTGTGGGAAAGCTAGCGTCCTGTGTGGTTTACGAAGGGGAGCCAGAAATAGAATGGAGATAACCAGCAGGCGCAGTTTATTTTTAGCAAACACTGACCAAAGTACTCAGGTGTTTTCCTAGGGATATTGGAAGATTGCAAGGGAAATTGATAGGTGCTTGTCAAAGCTAATCTCTAGTACAAATTGATGTGAAACAGACTGATTTATCATGGTGAACACAAGGTTGTGGAAAGACATGTTCAGAGTCGGTCAAGCCATGCGTCGGCGGACGATGTTGATTGCAGGAAAACTTGGAAAAGGATGAGTTATTTGGATAAGTTATCAGCCTGTCACCATTTACAGCATCATTTATTTATCACCTGCCATCTAGGCGAAAAATGAATTAAAGTCGTATAATAAAGTTATCACATCAACGTACCGGTATTTTGAGAACTTTGCCGTTGTGAAAATCATGTTTGCACTACTTTTAGGTAACTGACATGGTAATCATGACAACCAATGTATCTTTGCTCATATGATATTTATATTTAAAAAGCTTACTACGTACCTGGCAAAAAACAGCAACATCCACACTGCCACAAACACATCTTAACACAACCAGTTGCAATTTTTCAGCAGCAGAAATGGACTTGTTGGTCCTCAGGCGGTACGCTACCATGACGGCCAAAGCCGCTGACTCGGAAACATTTTCAAGTTCTTCCAGAGTTATCTACAACAAGATCGATACAAAAACAATTAAGTAACATATGACAACCCTTCCGTCCATCAGACGCCCATCACTATACCCAACCCTTAGGGCCCCTCTCCCTATTCCAGCCACAAAAGCTCTTCTTTCTCCACTCCTACAAAATTGAAATAAAAAATCCCCATTTCCCTCTCACTGCGACCATGTCGGTAGTTCCCCACAGGCCACTCTCGCTGCCTGATCTGCCTGATTTAATTGCAAGTTCTCCCCAGGTAGAATAGTTGCAAAACCTTGTCCGCAAACTTGTTATAAGTCAGTGCCCGCCGGCCGGCCGGCTGAAAAAAATATTTGCGAACACACCTTCCGCAGCTTTGTTTGTTGGACCTTAAAAACTCACATCACGGTATACAGGGATTTAGGGACAGTGGATAACTAAAAAATAACGCACGGTAAACACGACTCAACAACCCCCCCCCACCCTTTCCCATAAACAAAATTTTGGTAACATGAAAATCAGCCTCATTCAGTTCTATATCAGCAAAGCTATACAATAGATAATTATGTCAGTATGAAGTCACGCAGACGCTACCCCTGGTATACCAATTCGAATGAAGAAGTGTGTTCAAAATGATATACTTCACTTGTTAGCTGAACTCAATTCCTTCCCCATCCGCAACACAGAAATAGCGTTTACCATGCGTGTGTTTTAATTATCTAGGACCACTTAGGAACTGGTGTTTAATAGCAATCATGACTAATAAACAATATACGGTACTAACCTTTCTGACAGGCAAGCTGTTGTACACAACTTCCAGCATATGAATATCTGTTAGATAAGTTGCCATGCTGAAATTCGCCACCGCTGGTTTGCTCAGATTTGTCAGTCGTGTACACCGTGTCTGTATGCGTAATGCAGAACATGCCTGCCGCGAAGTTTGGAATGCAAATTTAGCGCCTAAAAGATTCGCACCAATGAGAGATTGCGTATGCCTTGTGTGGATTTGACTAATCCGCTTATCCTCTTGAAATGCGGCGACTCCTCTGAAGTGATGTTTACCGGAAAGATTGATATTCGTTTGCCATAAAGGATTTGTTTGTGTACAACTAGCTCACGTAGGATAAGCTGAGAATTTAGGCAAGAAAATGTCAGCCGTCTATCTTGTGGCTAGATATTGGACACCAGAAGAGTATTCCTTGAGTTATGTTTTTTGTCAAACACCGTAAAACTGAAACTTTTGATGCATAACTGCCGTAATATTACCAGCCTGTGATAAAAAATACCGCACATCGGATATGTCGAGAATTTAAGTTCGAGAGACATAGCTTGCTGATATTGTTTGTAAATATCGGATAAATTGAGTTCTTTTTGACCACCGTATATCCTTTATTTCATAGATATATTTGAATCCCATGATGAAACAAATGGAAAACTTATACCGTACTTACCGTAAAGTACGGGAGAGCGATAGCTAAATTACATTGTTACTAAATATCGGGTAAATAACGAGTATTAAGAGTATTTTTTTTATTTTAACAACCACTGTGCGATCTTTAATTCAAATATTTCTTGAATCCAAAGATGAAACAATATTGAAAGCTTTGATTTCGAAATAACTGTCGTAATATTACAAGTCGGCGATACAAACTACCTCAGCTGGATACTTTGAGGATTAAGCTTGGGGATGAGATTTGAAAGGTATTCAAATGATACACAACAGATATTGCCGTGGTCGTCACACCCCACGAGCGTTCTGCCCTCGAAAAAAATAACCACGTATATTACATAATCCCTCCCCCCTCACAACCTGTTGTCAAAAGGCAGTGGACTTACAAAACCTATAAAACTGCATTACACATAAAATACACTTGTGGATATCGTGGAGTTTTGACCAAAACTGACAACAAAAGACATATACGCATTCAACACCTGGTGACACAAGCGTCATTACTCATATGTGACGAATAGATAGTAATTATATGCTAAACTTCGAAACGCAAATAATTGTTTATTCCCATCAAGGTACTAGGTCGTAGACCACCAAGTGTAAGTGTGTCGCATGTAAAGATTTGTATATCTTATCAACCACAATATATTTCGAGAAATAATTTGAATCCCTAGATAAACAAAACCAGAAATACTGATATCTAACTGTCGCAATATTACTAGCCAGTGATGAAACCATGTTTCGGGAAATCCTTGTCTTTCTAAAACTACCCTGCAAGTTTGCTCCTCATACCTGTGGTCTGCAATTTATCATGTTTATCGACAGCGAAGTCAGTGATGGCATAGGACTTTGACCAGAGCTAAAATGAGCATGTGTGAAAAACACACAAGATCCCCAAGTTGTGGATGAACTCCAATACTGGTGGGTGCGCTTTATATCGGGGTAGTTTCGAGACACCCAAACACACTTCCCGTCAACTTTCTGAAGTGGCAGTAGCAGTAGCAGCCAAATCGGGCAGTTAAACATACTTTATAATTTAAATGAGAATAGTCCGCTGGGAAACAAACTTTGGGTAAAACTGTATTGCGAAAAATAGGAAATAAGTGAAAAAGGGGAAGAGAAAAATGACAGTCGAACTATGGTCCACACTGTGGTTGAACCGAGCCTTACCGCAAAGATTATTTTATCTTTGATGTAGGGAGGTAAGCGAGATTCCACGGTAAAAGTTTCAGTGTAGCCGGAAATCTTTAAAGTCTGTCATAAATTTGTCGTTTGACGAGCCGCCGATTGAATTTTTCAGTGAAATTCGCCAATTGTAATAGGTTTCGAAATTACTTAAAACTATCTTAGTATCTAACAATAAAATATCTCGGCAAAAATGTATACTGGGTTTTCTGTATTGCTCCATCGACAATGCTGTGCATAGTCACTCGCTCTATACAGCCAAAGCCTATTCAGACCACTTAGTGACGAACGTCTGCAACGTCTTAAAATACTGTCTCTCGATTGAAAACACAAGCAGGATGTACTAACTGCTAACATGCATTGAAGAATCCTGGTCCTTGTTGACTGCTAAATGTGTTTATCAATAATTGCCTTAAACTTTAAGCGTTTCGGAACTGGACACACACGGCAAAGTACGCACAACCTATGAATGAATGACATGCATACTTTCACGGTCATGTAGAGCTTTCATAATATTTGGTATAACATGAAACAGATTTCTAGCATCTAAAAGTTATGCAAGCACTGATAATGTTTATGACAGCTTGATATTTAATCATTAACTTATACAGAGAGAGCGAAGAGACAGGGGGAGATTTGTGTTACGATTAAACAGCGTTCTCAACAAGCCGCGATTATGCGACGATCTGGCTTACATTTCTGTTTTGTCGCGGATTTCTGGGCCGTGCGCGCCAATAGTGGCGCGCATTTGAAATTATAAACGTTCGTGTAACTATAGGTATATGGTCGGCCGGCCGTATCATGTGTATACACAGCCAGTACTTCTCACCATGGACGTAAATAACTGACGCGAGTAATAACACTTTATGGTTGAAATCGAGGCAATCTGGAAGCAATGCCTGTCAGAAGGTGTACTCACACCACAGTCACTTGTGATCCGATACACGATATCTGCTACAGCTGTGTGGTATTTATTGTGTATACCACACAGCGGCTGTTGTGTATTGAACCACAAGAGACTCTGGTCCTGACACAGTGGACGTGTTCGCGTTGCACTTGTCCACGGAATTCAAGGAAGGTGGAGGCGTCATGGTCACGATCAAGATTTCCACAGATTAAGACAATAATCCGAAGTACGACAATACAAGAATGCAAACCTTGTTTATCCCTAAGGAATTACATGAACAATTTTCGAAAACAACGAACTCATAGCTGCAATACCGTAGGCCGGGACCGTAGGTTCCGCATTGTAAATGGTATGGGCGGGCCCGACGCGACGTTACAGTGTTCGACTTTTGTTCTTGCAAAATCACGCAACTTTGTCTAGCGTCAGAGATAGTTTATTAAGCCTTTGCTATGTTTGAAATCGTGTATAAACTTTTGGGGAGTGGCGTGTTGTGTGATGTCATCAGGCATTTGCTCGGTTCCTTGCCCACGCGACCTAGTACCTATGACTGGAAATGATCGACAACTGGCCCAGTGCCGATTGATGATATTATTCCAAAAGTAGTTCAGAGGTTTAAACGTGGAACAGTTAGAGGAATCATCATTATCATTGACTTTCTGAGAATCATTCTGTACGCCTGCTAACTTCCTTGACGATAAGAACAAGTATTTTCGACCATTTTCCCGTGAGCCGTAGACGATTTCTGCGATGTTTGCCCGATCGCGCGTACAACGCACTAATACGTTGGAAGTCAAAAGTTCAAATTCGAGTCGGAACTATCGACGCATCGACAACTCACCGAAAAACGGTCGAAAATACATGTTGTCACAGTCGGGTTCGTTAGCAGGAGTAGAAGATGAGTTGTAGATATAGTACGTATAATTTAATTTAATCATTATCTTTTTTATTATCTTGTGAGCTAAATCTACAACACCGGTTGGTGTTTTAGTAAACTGCCAAAAAAGCCAATCCATTGGCTCGCAGCGGGACTGTGGCGACCCGGCGGTGGCAGTCTCTTGATGGGTGGGTACCCACGCTCGTTAGCAGAGTTTGAAATGTACCCCTTTTCCCAGAATTTTTCTCTGAAAATCACCCCCTTTTTTGGGAAAATCTGGGAGAAAATCACTGCGAAAAACACCCCCTTTTTTCCGATATCTGGAAGATTTTACCTAAATGTTTGCCAAGACATTTGAATACCATAATTTACCAATTTCAACGTGTGCTGACTCTTGGTGAAAAAGGAACACATAATACACTAGCTTAGCATGGGTTGACTTTGTGTTTGATGTGCATTTTGATGTGATGTGTAACGGACTGCCTTGTGCATAATGAAAACTTGAAATACAGTGATCGTTCAGTGTTTTGTCTTCACCATATGTTCACACTCATATACAATCACTTTTCTGATCCGTTTTGATCTTGTATTAGTTGATGGCTCTTGAGTTATTAGACATCGTCCGTCATCTATAGCTGCAACAGATACATGTGGGGTACGCTTTTTTTTGGTCTGACATTATCCAGGAATTCCTGGAGATTTAGTTTGACTGATTCTGCTAATTTTGCTAAGAACCAGACCTATTGTCAGAGGGAGGGTGATCTGAAAAAGTACCCCTTTTTCTCGATTTCACGGACCTAGACGTCTCCCTGATGTCCAACGAAAATCACCTCCTTTTCCGCGAAATTTCTAACGAGCGTGCGTACCCAGCTGCTTCGAGACTGCCACCTCCGGGTGTGGCGATGACCCCAATGACCCTAGCGCGTTCGATACATGCCACAAGTACCGCTGCGATAGCACAGCTACAGCCTACCCTGCCACAAAAAACTACTTTTTCACTTTTAGGAGCACCCATACCACCTATCACCAACATCATGATTTTGCCAGCTTGTGATGTACCTGCCCTCCATGTTCTGTCTACCGGTATCGAAAATGAACACGAAATTTGTCACTATCAATGGAGACCAACATGCAACTACGTCTTGGCGGTTATTTTCGATGAGTACACTCTCCGTAATCAAAGCGTCAGTTTACAGGCCATATTTCATATTTCAGGCCGAGAAAATATTATGACTAGAGCAGAAACAAACTGGCCAAACTTCTAAGAAAATATTGTCTAGTTGGAAAACTTTAAATGATACTATAGACAATAATATCGTTAGGATCGTCTGGTCTAACATATTTTTTGGCGCGACATGGTCTTACACTTTGTTCAACTGAACTTGACAACTTTTTCGATATACCGGTATATTGACACTGCGCTAGTCGCACCCGGGACTCGTGTCCGGAGCCGTGAAGTTGATTGCGTTCAAAATTCAAAGTATACGTCGCGTAACCCCGGGGCCCCCCCCGGGCGCGTAACCAATATATTTACTGCATTAGTAATGTGATTTAGCCAACGATCCGACGTTTGCAAGCATACGTTTGGAATCATGAACGTTGCCTGTAATTCCAGATGCTTAAGTTCCCTTGCCATTTTGACGGCTTTAATCTTTAAGGGGCAAAAACTCCCGTCACAAATTGATCGCTACCATTTCCACATAGCAACTTGAGCACTTCAATGAATATTATGTGTCAGTTCAAGGTTTTTTGGACAATTGACAACAAAATGTCACATGAAACCAAACTACATAATGGTTTACAATGGCCGATGTTCTGTCTTTATATGCGGGGAAGTTTGACTACACAGGCAGGGGTAGCGCTAGGATTTCAAAGTTGTTAGCCACATATTCCTTGCGTGGCGAATTGGTCATACATCTTGTTAGCCACACACAACTTTCTTTAGCCACACAAAACTTTTGTACAATAAAAACAAAACAAATATTTTAAGGTCTCATCTTGTTTGAAGTGCCATAGACTTCACATGCAATCCACCCCTACCTACCTCCTCCCCCCTCTTCTCAGACAAGGACTTTTTGAATGCAACTGCTTGTTATACTTCTTCAATAAGACTGGTGCAGTTCATTTTATGTGATAAGGAATCCTAGCAACCCATATGATTCAATTAGTAAAACCAACAGAGGTAAACTATTGTGCAACACATACCGGTACACACAAATACAGGGCTTCCTTTCCCCATCGTTTGAACTGCAAGTATAATAGAATGAAGAGCTGAAGACAAAAATAGTTAACTAATTTTTTATTGATCAAATTTGGTGTTTCGACCAACTGACATTAGTTTGATTCACGTACGTACAACATATGTTTTCGATAACTTGCCTTGATTTAATCGTGTCTCGTAGTCATACTGTGTTAGTCAATCTGTTTTCAAAGTTGGATCACGTATTTCTGTCTAAATAGAAAGAAACCACAAAGTATTGAGATAAAAGTTTCAGGCCTGGTTTATTTCAGTTAAAAAACACAGTGTTTTCAATTGGCTTCGAACTCACAAAATACGGTTTCCAGTCACCTTGTGGTGATGCAACAGACACATGTCAGACGCAACGCGACGTAGGATATATGTCACGATGTCAACAGAAACAACACATAAATTTGCAAACGAACTGGGTCGACCGTCATGGCCGGCTCTCTCTCTACAGTCTGGATAAGGCAACGATATCAACAGTCTGCATGAGCTTATTTGCAAGTCACTTGAAAATCAACAGAATACACTTCAGTTTAACTAAAATCTTACAAATTTCTTCATCATGCACATTGAAAGAAAACCTCAACCACTGGGACTGTCTGGAGCGTTCAGCGTCACGCAATGATCTGATGATGGCCATGCTGCCATCCAACGATACGTTCAGTCGCAATCAACTTAGCTAGCAAATCGCTCGATTTTTCCATAGAATATTATCAAAAAAGTGGTAAAATCTACCGTTTCTATCACTCAGAGAGCAATAGCTGTACATGATATAATCGTCTTCTGTGTCTGAGTTGCGGAAAAGCTATCATAAGGTCTCTCGACTCTCGCTCTTGTTCAGTACACAGCAGCGGGACAGCTGACCTGATTAAATATTCACGTAAACCACTGACCCCTTCTCGGAAAGTTCGCATATATTACTGGAACTCGTCATTGTTAGGATGGATGATGTCATTATTTTAGTCCTTATATGGTACTAAAGTGGGTTCAAAGGGTAAAGAAAAAGCTTTATGGCTTGCCGAGTTTGGCGTACCTTAGCTGGACAAAACACACAGTACGCAACCACTGTCAGTATCGTAAACTTACGTGGCGCTGAGAGCGGGATATAGTCACATTGATTTCATCACCTGATAGTATCGCATCGTCCACCGTGAATTTGACCGGGGTCTTTGAGTTTGAGGCCAGTTCACCACACTTTCATGAGCGTGGCGAACCAAGAAGACATTTTATTCTCCACCCAGCACTTTCTGTTGCATTTTACGAATGTGGCGAGCGCTAGTGCGACCCCCATGACAGCTAACCGCACACCGCAATGTTGGGGACCTGAAGTCCCATAGTCGTAACTATGTTAGTCAATCTGTTTTAAAAGTTGGATCACGTATTTTGACAAGCATACCACAAAAGCAGTCTCTAAACAGAAAGAAACCACAAAGCATCGAGAGAAAAGTTAATGATCGGTTTATTTCAGTTAAAAAATACAGTGTTTTCAATAGGGTTCAAACTCACAACCTACGGTTTCCAGTCACCTTGCGGAGATGTCACAGAGCCACGTCAGACGTGGGAAATGTGTCACGAGGTCAACATTACCAACACGTAAATCTGTAAACAAACTATAGCTATAGCTCATCAGTACTGGCGATCTCGCTACAGGTTGGGGAACGCGGCCACGATATCAACAGTTTACATGAGCTTATCGACTGCAGTCTAATTAAAATCTTACAAATTTCTTTATCATGCACATTGTGGGCTAAGAAACACTAAACCACGGTCTCCATCATGAGCGTTCAGCACCACGCAATAGTATTGTATTTCCATGGTATTCGTATGGAGCCCTACCATCTATGCCACATTCTGGTCAACGGGTAAGTTATCCATATCAGACTAGTACAGCATGGCCTATGTCACATTTCCTCAGCCAATGTCAGGTCAACAGCCATGGGCTCCGTATATTACAATGTAGACTCAACTGTGACGCACTCAAGCACACATGGCACACACACAATATAAATATCAAGCTTGTGCTTACCAATAACAGTATTAGTCGGCTCAAGTCGATATATCGATGCTCCACGCTGCAGAGCTGTAGCAAACGGTATATTGCCTGCTAATGTGGCTCCGAAGCGTCGCAGAGCTGTTTGGATCCTTCGGATAAAACACAAAGAGAAGTCTCCAGTATTTCCACACGGGAGAGTAGAGTAAAGACGTCTCTGTATCAGGTTCCGGGATCCGTAGGTGTGCACACCCGCCAACTGCTGGTATGTCTTTTATACTCCTAGGCAGGTCTGGTGACAAATACCAACCATTCCACAGATGACATCCTGGACAGCTTCCATCGTTGAGGTCTCAAACACAGATGATTGCCCAAATACTACACTCTTCCCTGTTTTATTTTGGACTGGTGGCTATCCGCTGATCTTCAGCTGGGCAATGACGGATAGCCAGGTGGTCTTCTTCAGGATGATGTTAAGACTGTAATTACTTTCGATGCTGGATACCATTACAATGTGGATAGCACATGATGACATTTGATTGGGAGTACTCGTACCATTATTCTATATATCCCAGCTAGGCAGTTTAAGAGTCAGCAATTGACGGCAGTCCAGATAGAGGGACAGAAAGCCTCAGTCGAAGCCATACAGGCGCCTGGTGTTTTCCACCGTGACCTTTAATAACTGTTAAGGTCAGTACCACGGCGTTCAGCCACCAGCAAAGCAACATCCCCGATAAAGGCAGGGGTGTTCGGCCTGGGTCCTCCCGGCACAGGGAAATACGGGGAGTCAGTCTCGAGAAGAAGACGACTCTCTGGTACATCCCTGAGGGCCTCGATCTGAGCAGAAGTAAATACGCTTACTCCGGCTGTAAAACCGAAGTAGCAATGGGAAACGCCTCAATCCAGCACCGAACAACGGATTTGTCCCCCATGAAGCAGTGGAGATGTATAAGCTGCTCCTTCCGCAGTACTCCCGAACTATGTTGAGAGCACTACGACCGACAGCAGCAATGCACCCATCCCCACTTGCCCCACGAATGTGCAAGATCAAGGGCTTCCCGCGAACACAGTAAGGTAAGGCCAGTCGGAACACCTTTTCTTGCAGGGGCCATTTATCTGGCTTAACAGAGTAATCTAATCCGATCTCACCAAGAGCAGTTACCTGAGGAGACCGGACCAGATCACCAAACACCTGCAAACGATTTTCCGTCAGTGATCCAACTTGCTTCGGATGAATTCCAATAGCAATCTTCCACCGAGAGCTACGATGGAGATCCTTTGAATATGTCGTCGGATCGCAATAAATCTCCACTCCACCCAATAAAGGAATCCCAGAGGAGGATTTCTGAATTGAGGGATCAAAGATGAATGCATCTGAAGTAGCAGTCCGCATAGCACCCCGCCACGAAGAAGTCAGTCGATCCAAATGAAAATGTGAATCGAAAGCTCCCTGCGGCACAGATGCCAATGCTGACCCCTCTCCAGTCCTTTGACTACATACCGAAGCACTTACCGGTGGAGCAGAGGCAGCTGCTGATGCAGACACGTCCTGCGCTCCCTGTGTTCTTGGAACAGACCGAGATTCCCATGCTGGAGAAACATTCTGCCGCTCTACTCTCCCAGCAGATGAAGCCAACCGGCCCTCAGAAGAAATATTTCCTCCAAAGAGACCGGCAAACTCCACCCGCTGCAGGAGAGACAAGAAACCCAGCAGAACTAAAAGTACTAAAACTAAAAGCCCGAACTGACGTGGGGACTCCCACCCCAAATCCCTACATAACTGCCTCATCACAGGAAGGCACCCCTCCTCCAACACAGCATCTCGGGGTAAGAAAATCTGGCCAAATCGGTTGAAATAAACCAATAAGTCTGAAGCCGGTGACCCTGGTGATCCTCCCACAATCCACGAGTGAAGCAGTCCCAAAGCATGGAACACTTTCCAAGTGTCAAGTGGGCGATCACCCCAAAGAGCTGGAGGAACATGGTGACGAAGAACATGAGTCCTAATGTCACCCGTTTCTACCAAACACTCTGGCAAGGGACACCGAATGCAGGCTAAAGGCGATATTTCCCGCTGGCCAGGGGGCGATGGAAGCACTGGAGGTATTAGCCCTACAGGGAAAAGGCAGGATTGAAAAGAGTCTTAGGACCTGCCCCACTCCTCACGTGACTACTGGATGACATACATCTCCCAGCCGTCACAGAGGGTCGAACAGTGCCCCCTCTACCACGGCTCCTTCCCCGACCACCAGCTCCAGGCACCCTAACCGTTTTCGTATTGAAAAATCGGGAAGAGTACCCAAAACTGGGGCCCGTTCCGAAACTGATGGAGAGGTAGCTGTCCTTCGTCTCTTTCTTACCCTTTTCCTTTTCTTACCTGTTGATGAAGCAGTGTCCACCCCAGCAGATACTGACAGTTGACCGGCCTGAGTTACTGTCTCCACAGTTGGCATCTCCTCCTGGCGAGAAAGATCTACCACAGGAGCAGTCTCAGGCGCTGGAGAAACGGGATGTACTGTTTCTCCCACATGTTCAATATCTTCACCAGATGGAGACACGACCATAGCCTCTTCTCCAGATTGGTGGGACGGCAGAGAATCAGTCAATGATTCCTCCTGCGGGATATCTGAGTGCACAGATTCCCGCTGCCATCTTTCCACCCATCTAGTGTCTTTGAGGCGTACGTCCTTGTACATACCAAGAGGTGGGATATTGAACTCGGCCGACTGTTTTGATCTACGAGGTTTTGGCCACTTCATCTTTTTTGGATCTGTATGCGGAGTTCCGCATCAATCCAAGAGCGATCGAAGTTGAGAAGGGTGTCGCATTCCCTTCGAACATCCTCGATCCACCTCCCTTGCTTCCTACGGACTGCGATCTCATACTGACCCTTTATGGCATCCTTCGCCTGGAGAGTCCGGTCGGAGTCTGGCGCTGTTACGATAGCACCGGCCGAATCGATGAGGTCCTTGGCAATCCAGAGAACCCCATGACTACTTGCCTCGGTGATCTGGGTGGTAACATGCTGCCAGCGCTCCACAGGTGTCTGTTTCCAGGCTCTCCTTGGTGACCCAGAGGATGAAGAGGATGCCATTTCTAAAGACAAACAATAGGTGACGAAAAAGAACATTCAATAGATTAGACACAAGCCGGGCAGGTATAGAGAGAAATCTTCCGTGAATCCTGTGGAGTCACCCCAACACAGTGGCCATGGTACCATTCATAACAAATATCACATTGTATCATGAACTCACCATGATAGGGTTTTCTACATAAACAATACACAGTTTGCAATTCATCGAAGACTCCTTCTTTACCCTTGCTATGCTTCTCAATGTTTTTCTTATAATTAAGAATCCATTTTGGAAGCTCTTTATTTCTACATAGCTTTAGTCTATCATGGTTAGCTGTAACAATGGCCCGCTGGAACTTTACCTTATACAAGTAAGGGGTCAATTTATTAACAATAATTCCCGGGCCTTTCCATGGATGACTAAGTTTCCGGCTTTTACCTTTTTCTATTGATGACTCGAGCAAGTAAACACAATCCCCCATATTGTAAGAATAAATGTTTACTCTCAAATCATAGTCCCTTTTCATTAATTCTTGGGTCACCTTTAATTTGGACCTGGCTACTTCATGCGCTAACTTAATAGCAGCTTGAAGCTCACTAACATAACTTTCATGGTCTTTGGCTGGCTCTGCTGTGATACCAAAGACAAGGTCGGAGGGTAAATTCACTTCACGACCCAACATGAGTTTGTTAGGAGTGTAGCCAGTATGGCGGTTTACACAGGCACGTAGGGCTCCTGCTATCTGAGAAAGATGCACATCCCAGTCCTTTTGAGACTTACTCACAAAACATCGAATCGCATCCATCAGCGAGCGATTTGCTCGTTCCACTTGCCCGTTAGCTGACGGTCTGTATGCTGTAGTTCGTGTTTTGTGAATGCGCAAAACTTCACAGATAGCAGAAAGCAACCTACTTTCAAAATTGGGGCCCTGATCGGTACAAATCTCAAACGGACAACCAAAACGCGAAAAGAAGTTCTCTACAGCTGCATGAGCAGTTTCCTCAGCAGTCTGTGAGGGGAGTGGAATACACTCAACCCATTTCGTGAATTGGTCGACCATCATGAGTATATACTCATTGCCTTTTGATGTCTTAGGCAAAGGGCCCAGAAAGTCCAAATGTACTCGCTCCATTGGAGTACCAGCATGATACTTTGTCAGCTGGTAACGAGCTTTACGCACAGGTTTTTTACTTTTAGCACATACTGAACAAGAAGCAATAAACTGGTGAATATCATTAGACATACCATACCAGAAATATTTTTCCTTGATTTTCAGTACTGTCCTAGTCATCCCCTGATGCCCTGATGCCGGGATATCATGGTTTAATTCCATAATCTCAACCTGCATGGACTTAGGGACAACTAAGGTGCTTATAGTGTCATCATAATGGGTCCAATCTACGTACTCTGCACCAGGTTTGCGCCAGGCGCATAGTCAAGAAAAGGCACTCTGCGCCAGGGGTTTGCACCAGGCAGCTGCGCCACCCTTTGCACCATGCAGTCTGCGCCATGTTGCACTCTCGGGCATCATCGGTACGGTCCTTTTTGCGCCAGGCAATCTGCGCCTCTTTTCTCTTTGACGGGGTCGAAGTGTAGGATGAGTGAGTCGAGCGAAAGAGATGGGAAAACGAACTCGCAAAAAAAATGCAAATAAAATACGTCACTTGGTACGTCTAACAGGAGCGTACGATCGGCCACTTTTCTCTTTGGCGGGGTCGAAGTGTAGGATGAGTGAGTCGAGCGAAAGAGATGGGAAAACGAACTCGCAAAAAAAAAATGCAAATAAAATACGTCACTTGGTACGTCTAACAGGAACGTACGATGAAGTGTAGGATGAGTGAGTCGAGCGAAAGAGATGGGAAAATGAACTCGCAAAAAAAATGCAAATAAAATACGTCACTTGGTACGTCTAACAGGAGCGTACGATCGGCCGATCGGCGACTGCCGATGCCCTTGAAACTCGAAACAACACTGTCGATTAACCACATAATTCCGATCAATAACCCGATAAGTCCTAAAACAATGTGATAGAGTGACCGTGGTGGAAACTTTTTGAGTCGGACCACAGTGTGTGGGGTAGAGTAACGTGGTCGACCTATAGCTTATTTACCCAAGAGTCGTTTCCGGGTCAGGCTTTGCACAGGAAAGGGTTAGCTGTGAATAAAGTACGTCACCTCAAACGCGGAACCCCTGCACTGTTGTAATTGTCTCTTATTTTTAATTTTTTATTCTTATGTTAACTAACTAGTTTCGCTTGTAACTTAATGCTTATCTAGCGTCTTTTGCTGACTGTCCGACGACAATTCTTTCTTCCACACTCGACGTTTCGCTCATGTTTTTTGTCTTGTCTGAGAGGTATGTAAGGGTGCCAGAAATCGACAAGTGCGGAGCCAAAGTGAGGGCCAGCACAATCGAAGTGCGAGCGAATGTGAGGGCTTGAAGTGAGGGCTCTCACAATCGAAGTGCGAGCGAATGTGAGGGCTTGAAGTGAGGGGCGCTTTGAACCGATCAAAGTCGGGCTCAGACATACGAAAAATGAGAGTCAAAGTCGTTTTCAACGTTGAATAAAAACTTACTATCTCCAGAACACAGTCGCGGCGCGGCATAGCTCTGTGAACAGTTGAACGGCTGAGCGCGGAACGAGTACACATGACCTGCGTACAGATCATGACCCATTACATCACTTCCGTCTTTTTCGTTAACCTTTTCGTGTTTTTAGTCATTGCATTTCAAATATCACAGATATCCTTTTTATTATTAATACATGCAACTCAAGCGAGCGATACTTCTTCTGGTACCATTGTACGACTATAGCGCGGCTGATAAATGTGACTTCAGTCAAACCAGTTCACGACCTGGGCACGTGACTCAGATACTGTTTATCCGACATGGCGTCGTATGCGGAGTTTTTGTCGGAGAATTTTCGAAGAAAGAGGAAACTTTTTTGAAGAAATTTTAGAGTGGCTAGTTCATCAGATAAAGTAAGATCATGGGAAAATGTATTTTTGGAGACTTGTCTCGTTCTCTATGATTGATTTTTTGAGGATAAAAAAATTCAATAGCTACGAAAACTGAGAAATCAGACAACAGCAAATGACAAATTCTTTTTTACGTTTGTACTGACAGTATGCTTTTTATTTCTCTGTACACAAAGTTTGATAATGATTTCAAAAGATCAATTGCATCAGAATATCAGGGGTCATGAATGCTTGTAACCTTTACATTTTGTTAACAATGATGGATATTTTACCGCAATAAAGAATGCCATTTTGGTCAACGAGCCCTTGAATATTGTTCACTGAATCAATCTCAGTCATTGTCATTATATTGTCACAGAAATCATAGCTATCTCTGTGTAGTCAGCGATTGACCAGTCATTAGATAGAAATTTGACTGTCTCCTTTGTTTCATACTATATAATCAGAAAGCTCTGCGACCTTGCATCACATTTATACGTGTTTGTCTGTAGCGGAAATGATTGTGCCGTCTCTGGCTCTGAAACTTTTAAGCCAACGACTTGATGATTAGAACAAGCAATCTATCGGCGAGCAACACATCGCGACCGAATCACTTGCTGTAAAACGAATATGCATCACCGTCCTATGCATGCATCGTGAATCAGCCTTGAGATAAACATAAACTCTGTGACAGGCATGTAGGATGTCAAAGACATTTTATGCATTTACGTTTACAACAACCTAGACTTAGTTGATTGTGAGAAAGGTGGTGTTGAAACATATTTCAACTGAACGCAGTGGCTATTTCCCAGTAAAATACGTAACTCTCTCTCTCTCTCTCTCTCTCTCTCTCTCTCTCTCTCTCTCTCTCTTGTGTCAATATCGGTGTGGTCTCTCAGCGTACCGTCATTCTAATTTGTGTTAGATGGAAATGATCATTGCAGTTTAATCTTGAAATTGGCCAAATGTCATAATTAGACATTAATTATTGTCATGGTCTGGAGCAAGTTATCAGCTTGTATAAAAGTCGGAAGTTTTTGCTTCCGAAGGGGCGCACACGTAAAATACTGAACGTGTAACTAAAACTCACCGTTGAAAATTTTCTGACTTTCAAATTAAGCCGGTTGTACTGTCAACAATAATAAGACAGAGCAATACTGCCGACCTCAAAGACTCCGCGTATTTTTTCAAGATGATATGCAAGATGATATGCTAATATTTCAGGGCGTTGACGGACCTTGTAGGTCTAATATTGCAAGGCGTTAACGTACCTTGTCACACACGTAGTACCTCTCCCTGAGCCCTTGTCAGATATTTGCATTCAACAGTTAACACCTACTTGGTAGCCCTTTTATGAATAAAGCGACTCCGCAAAGGGCGGGGTGAAAAGTGTTTGCATACAATACGGTCAAGAAGTGACCATTCATACAACGAATGAACGGGAAAAAGTTAAGTAATTACAGCCGTCGTTTAGTAAAGTCCTTTGATTAACCGCATACCGACAAAAGTGCGGTCCATACTCTGTGGACAGACCTTTAAGTAGCCTCTCCCGCACTCTGTTTTCAGCGTTTGATGGCAAACTCGGGAAACTGAACACAGATATTTCATTATTATGTTTCTGGAACCCGAGACTGTCACTTTTTACTGTCAATGTTAGATTCGTGTCTTTCCTCTATTTGTAATGTGTTTCCTACAGCAGAGTCGTGTCTCAACCTAACAGCGATGGGGCCTACTTTTTTTCAGCTTGATGTCGTTGATGTTCCGACAAGGTCCAAGTGCGGTATATGCATGGACGTAAGCTTACATTTGTCAATTGCACAATCCATGGTTCTAAAATTACATATCCCCTTGACCGTTTGCAAAGAATGATGGAATAAGTGTAACTCGAAAATGATGACCATTTCTGTAATTTCAAGACCACGACTGTATTGTCAATTATTGTTACTTCAACTTTGAGTTTCTAGATGGTTTCTTTACGGTCAAACGAGTTTTCGGAATACATGTATTCGTTGCACCATAAAAATCAGAGATTGTTTTGTGTATTGCTCTCTTCTACATAGATCACAGGTCAGCAGTTTATTTCTCTATAAAAATCTTACGTAAGCAAATAGTCGTTGCCAGTTTATAACTCGTAACTACAATTTTTGCCGCTCCGCTCCGGGGTAAATTACGGCATTGTGACGGTGTCGGCTAAGTGCCGCCATTAACACGTATCGGCAGGGAAAAAGTAGTTAAATTTGTGTCGATGTCGGGATGTTCGATCACAAAGGTATATGGAGGCAGTTTCAAACAAAACAATTTGAATGTGTGAAACATGCTAAAACAAAGAATGTTGTCTTATAAATATGACCCTCAAAATTTTGAATCATAGACAGAGACTTTTGTATCAGTAGGCGGGGTGCGAGGATTTTGTCGCAGGCTTATTGGTTGGTGTAGTGTGAATGTCGTCAGAGTAAACACATGTGCGATCCAGCAGCAAGGTCGTTGTGTTTGCACAGAGTGTACCGTGCAGACCGTACATTGATTCATTCATTGATCATAAGTAACATTATAAACTTGGACGATACTTTCATTATAGTAAAATGGTTGGTTTTACGGAGACTTAGATTGCATTTTGCGTTGAGTTGTAAACTTGAACATTGTTTCTGAAGACAGTGTACTTTAACTTGCCAACCACAATCTGAACGATCGCGATCTCCGTTGTTGGGGAGAGGGACCCCGGGAGAGGGACTGTGTTCAAGCATGGATGTAAAAAATTTTTTACATCCATGGTTCAAGCACGGTCCCTCCGTGGTTCAAGTTTATGAAAATAGTTTGAGGTTTTCTCGAAAATATTTAAACGGAAAACCATAGACCTTCCGTTTTTAAGGTCTATGGGAAAACTCGCCTCAAAGATAAAAATTTGGGTGGATTTCGCAAAGCAAAATTTGACTTTCGTTGTTTCAAAAGCTTATGCAATGTCTCGCTGGCAACCTCCTGCCGCAAAGCTACAGCCGCGCGGCTGGCCGATATTCGCACAGCTGAAATGTAACCCGGCAACATCATCGGAAAAATCAAGCTCAAAATATTGCATGTGAAGTACTAGTTGAATATTGTAACTCACATCGCTGCGATTTATTTTCAACTAAACATCAATATTTTGAAAGTTTATTCCCAAGCTGACCAGTAAAATGGTTCACGTAACACGTAACACACTCTCTGTACAACTCTGAGTACAAGTTTCATGCAAAAATGGCGCAGATTGCCTGGCGCAAAAGGACCGTACCGATGAACCCCGAGAGTTCAACATGGCGCAGACTGCATGGTGCAAAGGGTGGTGCAGCTGCCTGGTGCAAACCCCTGGCGCAGAGTGCCTCTTCTTGACTATGCGCCTGGCGCAAACCTGGCGCAGAGTACGTAGATTGGACCCATTATATAGCTCCCAGTTTTCTCCAAAGTATGCCACCTTCTAAAGTGAACACCTCCCTGTTTATCCAATAATACTTGGCAGCAGGAGAGGCTAAAGATAGATTGTGACTACTTGGCTCGGCCTTGGTACTAAGCCAGGAAATAAGAATTTCCAAATCAGGATCCTGAACCTGAGCTTTTGATATTTCCTCATTGCCATACCCGAGAAAAGCAATACCCTGTCCCTCACCACTATACCGAGTAACGACACAAACTCTCGCAGGTGCTTGATTACCAGGCACACTGATGAGGTCAATAGAGGGATAGAACTCTCCTGAGTCAGCAACTGACTTAATATCCTCAATCTCAGGATCATGATTAAATTCTTGGTCCTCCCATGGCCAAGTAGGAAACTGGTTCATAACACTAACAGTATTAACCTGTAACGAAGCCTTATGATGACCACCCTGGTAGGGAAATGAAACTAATGGCACCACATCATCAACATCGTCAATGAATCGAGCCCAGTTATTGTGAGCTCGGGCACAATAATGACATCCCCCACAGGGAAGATCTTCCAATTTACTTCCAATGGAGAAACTAGGACAGATTTCACCTTGGCGCAAACGGGATAGAGCATCGGCATTAACATGCTTATTACCAGGCCGGTGCTCAACAGTCATGTTAAATTGGCTAAGTTCTTCCAGCCATCTCGCCAACTGGCCTTGGGGTTCCTTAAACCGTAACAACCACAACAAACTGCTATGGTCTGTTCTTACCGTAAAATGGTTCCCCAAGAGAAAATGCCTAAATTGACGAGTGAAGTGCAAAACTGCGAGCAACTCTTTCCTGGTAGTGCAATAACGCCTCTGCTCAGGAGTAAGAGCAAAACTACCGTAGGCAATTACTCTCTCCTTCCCGTCTTGAAGTTGCAGTAACTCTGCACCAATAGCAAAATCTGACGCGTCTGTGTCCAGGATGAAATGGTCGTGCTGATTGGGTAAAACCAGTACTGGTGCCGACAACAAAGCATCTTTCAAACATTCAAATGCTTGTTGTTGCGCATCTTCCCAAGTGAATGGTTTCTTCCCAGTGACAGCGTACAATGGGATAGCTGTCTTAGCGAAATCCTTAATAAAAGACCGGTGGTAGTTAGCAAAACCAACAAACCTTTCCACATCCTTCGTATTTTGAGGGATAGGCCAGTCTTTTACGGTACTCGAGGATATCCTTGTCCATCTCTAGCATGCCATCTTTAACGATCCGACCCAAGAATACAACTTCTTTTTGAAACAAAGCACATTTGCTAGGTTTCAGTTTGAGCTGATAGAGTCGTAATCGGTTAAAGACGGATCTGAGATTGATAAGATGATTCTCAAAGGAAGTTCCGAGTACCAGGATATCATCAATGAAAGCTAAAACAATATCCAAAGTTAGGCCTCTCAGTACCAGATTCATAACCCGACAGAATGTAGCTGGAGCATTGCAAAGACCAAAGGGCATTCTATTGAACTCAAACAAACCGTATTTGTAGTGAAGGCAGTTTTCTTCTGATCTTCTGTCTTTATTTTAATCTGCCAATACGCTGAGTTTGCGTCCATTTAGAAAACCATGTTTTCTCTGCCAATGTATCCAGACATTCCTCGATTAAAGGCAGGGGATAGACGTCTTTGGTGGTCTGATTATTCAAAGCTCTATAATCTACGCACCATCTGACACCACCATCCCTCTTGCGCACAAGAACTGGTGCTGAGGCCCATTCAGAAATGGATGGCTGGATCACACCGGCATCTAACATCTTCTTTAGATGTGCTTCTTCCTCCTGGGCAAAGCACATCGGAGTTCGTCTCATTCGTTGTTTAATTGGACGAGCATCACCGGTGTTGATGTTATGTTCCAACTCTGTGAAATTCCCCAGGTCGAATTCAGTTCTTGCGAACACATCTTCATACTCAACCAGAAATGACTTCAGTTGAGACTGCTGGTTTTCGTCAAGATGTTGAACGGAATGATCATACAGTTTCTGAAGATGTGTGGGAATTTCCTTTTCATCCATTTCCTTTGAGTCTTCTTGGATTGACGAATGATAATTGGAAATAGAAACTGCCCCTGCTTCAATTGCCTCAGCAATGACCTTACCCTTACGTAATGTTACAGGTTAGTCAGTGATGTTTACTGTGCAGATCTTTGGCAAATGACTGCCAGAGTGAAGAGAGCTGGGTATCATCACTGGTAATGGCCCAACAGACTCCACTACATAATCAGACATTTGTTCATCGATCAAACACGGAAGTCTTACTGCTGAGTTAGGTGGGATCTGCACCCTTTCTATTAAAGAGACTTTCGCCACTTTAGGGGGACCCTCCACCACATTGAACTGCAGAGGAATAATTTCATTCCCAATTGACAATTCGTCATTAAGCAAATCTAAAATTGCCCCATTAGTTTTCAAGAAATTTATGCCAAGCAACATTTCATTACCAATGGGGGCAACATGGACTTGTTCCCACTATAGGGAAAAAGTGCGTGACTAGAGCGAGAAACTGACGCTTTCTTGCAATCGGTGAGAATCTGTTCTTATTCTCACCGCTGTCGGTGAGAAAATTTTAATCTCCACTGGAGATTGGTGAGAAATGCACTCCTTGGCGAGAATCAAGTGTTAGAACAAATTCTCACCGGTGAGAATGGAAATTCTCACTAAGTACAGCGAGAATGGAAATTCACTGGCGAGAATCATCAAGACTCGCCGTTCATTGGCAAGAATCATAAAGACTCCGAAAGGCGAGTCTTGATGATTCTCGCCAGTGAATTTCAATTCTCGCTGTACTTAGTGAGAATTTCCATTCTCACCGGTGAGAATTTGTTCTAACACTTGATTCTCGCCAAGGAGTGCATTTCTCACCAATCTCCAGTGGAGATATAAATTTTCTCACCGACAGCGGTGAGAATAAGAACAGATTCTCACCGATTGCGAGAAAGCGTCAGTTTCTCGCTCTAGTCACGCACTTTTTCCCTATAGTGTCCGTGAACAAATTGTTGCCCAATTCAATGTCAACCGGTCCGGCAAAAAAACCACTCATCTTCAATTCCCTTCCGGCAGTTTGAAAGAGACAGGTTTAATGGTAGATGGTTTAACACGAAATTGCTCATACAATTTGTCTGAAATGAGCGTGACCTCCGAAGCAGTGTCAATTATAGCCTGAACACAATGGCCATTAATTATCAATGGAACACTGTACATATTTCCAGACCGCAATTGACATATTGTCAACTCCTCAATTTCTTGAGAGTCATCAATTTCCTGCTCAGGAGTCACTTTAGAGTTACCAGCTCCTACTACCCCTAAAACACAACAATCCTTCTCATTTTGAATAAGAGGAACTGAAGGGCTCTGAAAGATAGACGACAGGTACTCAAAAACTTCTGATTACCTTCTATGTTATCAACATCATTTGCTCCTAAAATACCACACTCCTCCCTTTCATCAGGATGAAGTATAGAACTCTGAGGAATCAAAGGGTTGACAACCGAACCAGAAGGTTGTTGGCCTTCCACTGATGGGGTCAACGACTGGCCTAGGAGGTTGACCCCCGCATGTTTGTTGGACTGGCAAAGCTCTCTGGAGACTTTTGTTGAGGCAAGCCTTCCCTGGGCACAGAGGACAATGGACAGTCCTTCTTGAAATGCCCCGGTTTACCACAACGGTAACACGCATTAGAATTTGGAGATGGTGACCTGGAACGCGATTGAATAGCAGGCCGATTTCTGATCATTGTAAAATGTTCTAAATTAACGGCCATCCTATCAATACGCGAACCAAGGTCAGCTACATATTTTCCAATGCTTTCCATTTGTGAACCAAAGTTCAACAAATGTTGTTCTATTCGTGTTACCCGTTGTTCAAGGTCTTCGGTCTTCTTATCTTCTTTCCTTGATGACGGGGAAATAGCTTGTCTCCTCGGCGGTGGGGGTGAATAGTGAGATCTCTGCCTGGATTCTGCGTTGATTGTTGTTGCTTGTACCAGATGTTCTTCCTCCTCCGTGTTGGTGTTAACAAATCGGACCTTCGGGCGAACAGCAGTTTCCTTCTGACGGGATAATGCTCTGGCCTTGTTGTTATACTGGCAAAACTTCACCCGATTGATGGCCTCTTGCATGGAGGATGGATTAGTATTGGCAGCAAAATTACCAGCCTCTTCATCAATACAGCCCTGGCAGAATCTGAACACCGCTTGCTTGATCATGAAAGAATCCGAAACCTTACCATAGGCATTTGTTGCCAAGGACAGAATCCGATCTGCCCACTGCTCCAAACTCTCATCAGGTTTTTGACACTGATGAGGGAAGCTAAGTTGGGCAGTTTCCGGTAGTTCTTTGAAACCGAAGCGATTATCCATCCTTGACAGCAACTCCAAGTAGTCGATGTTCGGCTCCAATTCCATGATCGTATAGTAGTAGTCCCCAGCTTCGCCATCCAAACACCAGCAGAGCTGATCACGCTTTTCATCCATAGTCCAACCTAGAGAATTGGCATACCGGGTGTATCTCATTAGAAAAGCTTTCCAATTTCCTACACCCTTGTAAACCATATTTTTCGGTTGAAAACGTTGAATGGTTTGCACATCAGTCTCCTGGCGTGTTCGCAAACGAAACTGACTTCTCGACGGAATGGTAGTCCCTTGCTGGCGTATGTTACTACGAACAGAGGGATACGCTTCACGTGAGAAGTATGGAGAGTTACCTGCTGTCTCCTCAGGGATCTGTTCTGGATGTGCCGGCAATGACATGATGTTGGAGTTGACGAGTCCATTGGCATAAATGAACTCGTCTGTGCATGGGCAGTAGTTGGCTGTCCACCCACACTTGTCATTGGCTGTTGCATTGGCATCATCGGCATATAAGGATACATACCCTGAAAAGGTGCAGGCATATACGGAGCCCATGGCTGTTGACCTGACATTGGCTGAGGAAATTGTGACATAGGCCATGCTGTACTAGTCTGATATGGATAACTTACCCGTTGACCAGAATGTGGCATAGATGGTAGGGCTCCATACGAATACCCACCCATCGATGTCAATTGCTGGGGAACAGAGGTAGTCATCGGAAGACTAGCTTGCCCCACAGACATTGAAGTCTGAGCCTGTGGCGGAAAGAAACCACTTGATGTCAACTGTGAAGACACTGTGGCGGACGTAGTATAAATTGGTGTTGTTGTTGTCACCAATACTGACGTCGTATGCACCACAGTTCTCGTTACCACAGACGGCATACTCATACTAACTACAGCATCTCCCACCGGAGGTAGGACCATTTGTATGCGTCCATCCAAGGGTGGTAGCCGAGTACCTGGTTTAATACCAGCCCCAGATTGTTTTGGGCGAGTAGCCTCATGTTCAGTGATGACATCAGTAACATGATCAATAAGCTGTTTCATTCCGTCTTCAGGTTCCGTGACAGGCAAACTTTCCTCTTTCATATCAGGTACAGTTTCCTCATGCACATTACCAGGTTCAGTGTCAAGTGGAGTTGTTACTGTCCCTGGTTTTTCAAGGGAAACTTCTCCCAAAGGAGTAGTAATTACCCCACCAGATGACAACACTGAAGCACCAGTAGCTGCAGGCGTAAAGTCTATTCTCTGCATAAAATCGCTAGAGACCTGAATGCGAGGAAGCCGGCGAAGATCTTCAAATTCAAGATTCCCCAATGCCTCCCTTAACAGTAAAATAGACTCCGCCGTTTTTCTTCCAATGCCATCAATGGTCATAAGCTCATCAACATCACATTCATTGATAAACACACTCTCCATTTTTGAACGACTAATTTAAACAAGTCAATTATTCTTTAACTTGAGAAAACTAGTGTTTTAGAAAATAAATTGTATAATTTAAACAAGTCTTAGAAATTATCTCTGAAAACCTGGATAAACTATGAGTATAATTTAAACAAGTCTTAGAAACCACCTCTGAAAACTTGAGTAAACTAACAAGGGGAATTTGTTTTATCACGGGGCTAATTAAATAATCCCAGGCGTATTTGTTTCAAGGAAAAAACTTTCGCCCAAGACAAATTTTCAAAAATTCCCGTCTTGTCTAAAAATATAGGCTCATAAAAAATGAACAAGCCTGACAAGACAAGAAATAACTATATACAAAAAACTATCAACCCACTAGATAACTTTGACACTGGAATTTGTCAACACGTGGTACGGAGAATTTTCTCACTACAAAGAATGAATAAATTACCGCACAGGTGGCACAGAAAATTCAACAGTGCGACAAAAACTACAAAGTCTCCGAGGAGTTCACTCACACAAACCGCACTCGAAAACAGTGAGTCTTGTACTTACCTTTCCCCTCTATTTTAATTGAAAAATGAAATCCCGGTGCAAGTACGAAGGAGTCGCAGCGCCAGTATTGTATTTCCCGGTACAATGTAGACTCAACTGTGACGCACTCAAGCACACATGGCACACACACAATATAAATACCAAGCTTGTGCTTACCAATAACAGTATTAGTCGGCTCAAGTCGATATATCGATGCTCCACGCTGCAGAGCTGTAGCAAACGGTATATTGCCTGCTAATGTGGCTCCGAAGCGTCGCAGAGCTGTTTGGATCCTTCGGATAAAACACAAAGAGAAGTCTCCAGTAGTTCCACACGGGAGAGTAGAGTAAAGACGTCTCTGTATCAGGTTCCGGGATCCGTAGGTGTGCACACCCGCCAACTGCTGGTATGTCTTTTATACTCCTAGCCAGGTCAGGTGACAAATACCAACCAATCCACAGATGACATCCTGGACGGCTTCCACCGTTGAGGTCTCCAGCACAGATAATTGCCCAAATACTACAATAGTTCTTTTACCGGTTCCATGATGCAGTGCGCGCCAGAGTATACAAAGCGTACGTTACGCATCGAACTTTTTAGCCGTGGGGTACACGCAGGGTACGTTGCTCATAGAACTCTATGGTAGATTTCACCCTGACCTATATTTTCGTCGCTGATGGTCAGATAATACACGGGGCATTATTTGGCATTGCAAATTTGTGTCATTCTTCTATAACAATCCGTTGTACAACACAAATCAGCATGTTTTCGCTGTTTTGAGCTTATATACGATGTTTGATAAAGTCACTGCAATGCATTGTGGGATAACTGGGAAAAGGTCTATAGCAATGCCGCCATGTAGCCCTGCATACGATGCTGTGTGGTGTGTTCCGCTACAGCTAATCGCCCCGCTCACCACAGCGGGGCGATTAGTTGTAGCGGAACACACAGCATCGTACGCAGGGCTATGCCACCATGATGGGCAGATCGTCCATGTAGCCGACACGAACACAAAGTGTGTGTTACCGGCTACCAAAAACTATGAAAAATAGTAAAGAATGAGCTACAAAATCACTATCAGTTTTAAGTTGCAGGTAGAATAAGTCTGTGCCTTTGTAAAAAATACTAAACAGTGTTTCCCCTGGGTTCCAAAATCTTGTAGCAAATTTGGCTGGAAGCCCTAAAATATTATTCGCCAAACCAGATATTCAATTAGCCAAGCCGATACCACTGATCACAAATGACGTCATTTCTTTCTCATGCGTGCTACTGACAACGGCACGAAACCTGGTTCAGCATACTAGTTTTTTCAAACGAATCAGATATCCATTCTCGTAGCAGTTTAAAAGTAAAATACCCTCAGACTTGAGAAATATGTGCATTTTTTAGACCTCCAATACATTTGCTTTACGCTTGAAGTTTAGCAAGCGAAGCTCGGACAGCGCACAGCATATTAATGGCGCTTGGGTCAGGGGTCATCATCAAAGACGTCAGTGTGTATTCACAGCCAGCTTCAATCATGCCATGGATCGCGGAAATCACGGATCATAAATCCAAATGTTCACGTCTAGAACAGAACCGTAAAATATCAAATATATACCCTTTTGATATGGAGAAATATCTTTTTGTTTCACTGACGATCAAGTTAAATGCTCAAATATCGCGGCAAGACTTGCGTATTTATTTGCACGATGTGAACGCAGAACTAGGCCGACTCGGCGGACGAGCGAGCGCTTCTCTGAAAGTCTGTATACTATGTCACGTCACAATACACCACGGTCCGTGATACACTGAAATTGTCGCGAATTTATATTTAAGGAAGTCAATTCACACAAGTTTCTAACGCCAGTAAAGGTATTTTCTTGTTGGCAGCAATACACCACGAACATTTTCGCTATTCAGGAGTGCCTTACTCGCTCTATACGTTCTAAACAAATGTCGTGCGTATGCTTTTGACCATGCATGCCGCTACCTTCCTTTCCAAATTCACAATCGACTTTCCTACATTGATCATAATTTTTCTTTCCATTTCATAGCTTTACTTGCGCTTAGAATGTGTGTTGTAGGGGTGGTTCCCCCCATATTGGTGGAGCAGCCAAAGTCAAAAAGGAAGTTTGCCGTTTTGCTTAGTTTCACCGTCACTACGATCCTTCAATTCAATTCAGTGTTGACGATGACATGGCTGTCACTGCACGGAGTTATCTAGCCCAGTGTAGGCACACATTGCGCGTAGTCAAACCCAAAACTTCGCAACATTTTAGTCAACTAGTCATGATATACATGCGGTTATTGATTTGTGAGTTGTTTCGTTACAATTTTATTCATACTGTATGTGTTACAAATAGGATCTCCTGACGCATAAGGTCGGGGATGCACAGAGATAAAGCATTACATCTCAAGTTGAATGCAGGACATGTGCGCGCGGACAAAGTGATGACGTCATAGTGCAATTTTCGATTCGCAAGTTTGGCTAACTTTTGCCAAAATCTTCTCGCCAAACGCTACTTTTTTCTCGCATTTGCGATTTGGCGAGCGGGCAGCGGAAACACTGCTAAAAAATAGTAGAAATTGAAGAACCAGCTGAAAGTTAGTTGAGGAGACCTTGACCGCATATCATTTGCATCTCATTGTCGGCTACATAGACTGTGTGCCCGCTGAATGCCATTCTTCGACGCTACGTTCGATCGCAGTCAACTTGGTTTGCAAATCGCTCCATTTTTCCATAACATATTCTCACAAGAGTGGTAAAATCCGCCATTTCTGTCACTCTGAGAGCAATAGTTGTACAGGATATAATGGTCTTATGTGTATGAGTTTTCGGAAAAGCTTTCAAAGGTCTCTCGTTCAGTGCACGCACGGCAGTGTGACCGCCGACATAGTGTGACCTGATTAAACATTCATACACACCACTGACCCTTCTTTGAAAGTTCGAATTAATTACTGGAGCTTTTCGCCACACTTTCATTACCGTGGCGAACAAAGGAGACATTTTATTTGCCACTCCGCACTTTCTGTCGCATTTTGTGAATGTGGCGAGCGCTAGCGCGAGCCTAGCTCTGCATGTACCCGGCAGCCCTGCCATGCAGAGCTAGCGCGAGCCCTGATTTAATACACTGGCTTTCCTTAGTCTAAGCATGGAGCTTTCTACCTCCATGGTCTAAGGTCTCTAGACATTCACGTCAGATGAAAATAATACTCATTATCAAGTCAGATCGTCAAAACATATCTTTAATTATCTGAAAAAAAAACCCATAATTTATTCATCATTTACGCTGGAAGCAGGCCCGTCTGGCCGTTGCTGACTGCTGAGAACATGACAAAAACAGACGCAGCAGTCTGTTTTACCGATAGGTGGCGCAAAGAGTAAAGCAGACATCGTGGCACTAAACACGCTTATCGAGAAAGAGTGATAACACACGCTGAGCGGAAACGAGTAACTGGCTTGAACTCGTAATGTAAATTACACGAACCCTTTGTTTACTCGCTGTAAACAGTTAGATAACTTGCGGGAAATCCGCAGATAAGGGAAAGAAACTTTTGTCCGGTAGGGTATATCGTGGTAACAGTCGGCCTTGTGAACTTTGATTGAAGACCAATGAGCAAGCAAGATGTTTTAGTTGTCCACAAACAAACGCAGCGAAACATGAACTTGACTGTCGACTGCAGGTAGCACAATTGGGCTGTCGTGTAACATCTAGTCCTTTTATCGGGCGTAGTTCAAAACCATGGAGCTAAAAAAATACCTCCATGTTCAAAACCAATATGTTCAGTCGACAGCACTGTTCTCGTAGTAGATTTTTGTCTTAATGTCCATTTATCTAATATGTATACCGTATACTATATAATGAAAAGACTTGTATGAAAAGACAATCTAGAAAAAGTCACGATACTTGTCTATTTGATTAAAAGTTAAACTTCATCTCTTTCTTCATGAATGCAAGAGAGGCCACATTTAAGCATATTTATTTTCGAAAAAAAATGAAAGTAATCTATACGTCATATCAAAACACATACGAATTATTTTCTCCCATGTGTTTTACATTACAATAAAGTTTAAGTGTGCTTTTAAGGGACATTGTATAAAATTTAGCTCATAAGACACAAAAGTATAAAGAAAAAGAAAAGTGTCTCATAAATGAATTAATGAATTACAGACTATTATTGATTCAAATAATCAAGTTGCAGCCGATACACATCATCAACTGTTAACAAAACAGGCAGAACTTGAGAACATGTATTTAGAACGAACCGCCGCCCTCATGATTGGTGTCAAAGCAAGGTGGATGTCTTTAGGAGAACGTCCTACTAAGTATTTCCTTAATCTTGTTCACAGAAATTATTCCCGTAAAAATATTTTAAAATTAATGCGTGCAGATGGCACGGTGTTGTCTGAGCAGAATGAGGTTTTGAATGAAGAAGTTGCATTTTATAGCAATTTGTATTCGTTTGATAATACGCCGCCTTCTCTCAATCATGACAATTGTCATATTTTCTTCCCTGAAAACTATGATTATCTTTTGAGCACCTCGAAACAAAGTACATGCGAAGGTTTAATTACCGCCAATGAATTGTGGCAGGCAATTAATTCTTTTCCTGCCGGCAAATCTCCAGGTTTAGATGGTATTTCGGTTGAGATGTATAAGACTTTCTTTTCACAGTTATGTACCCCTATGATTCAGTGTTTCAATTATTCTTATGATACTGGAATGTTATCTTTGTCTCAAAGGGAAGGTTTATTGTCACTTCTCTTAAAGACGGATGCACAGGGTAATGATAAAGACCCAATTTTTCTTGGAGACCTTTGACCCTGCTTTGTTGCGATACTCGCATTTTAGCGAAGTGTCTTGCCTTACGTGTCAAACATGTTATTTCAGATATTATTCACGAAGACCAAACTGGCTTCATCCATGGTAGATTTATTGCTGATAATATCCGTAGACTATTAGAAATTATAGAGCTTTATGAAAATGAAAAAAGAACCTGGCCTGATTTTTATCGCCGATTTTGAGAAAGCATTTGACAAAGTGAGATGGGACTTCATTATCAAGAGTTTGGAGTTTTTCAATTTTGGTTCATCCTTTGTATCATGGGTGAAAGTAATGTACAATAATATTTCCAGTCGTATAATTAACAATAAAAAAGACGTAGCGATCAATGTTTGCATACAAAATTTATTCATACACTCCCCTTGCTCATGACTGTTTTCAGGGTACTAAGCTATTCACTCACTCTTCTACCACTCGCGTTGGCTAATTTCAGAAGTGATTTCCAGCTCGCCTACCATTTTCAAATCCCAATATCACATGCCCTGATGTGGTGTACAATTGTACACAGCAATGCAGAGAACATCATCCCCCATAGAAAGTCGTGAGAGTCAAACTGTCTCGCTTTCATCATCCACATGTATAGTCAGTGCATGAGCCTGTATTCCCCGGCCCCTGGGTGTTTGACATTTTATGGTCCGAGAGTGGGGGATTAGACATGGCTAGAAAAAATGTCAAATTCTCCTGTTAGTCCCATAGTCCCCCCATGGTGGAAAACAGTGATAAATGCATGCACACGACAGTGAGGAAGATGAGGGCTGTGATCTTTTTCAGATTGCAGATGAATGATTCATGATCATTCACTTACACTATTCTGCAAGCTATGTAAGCAATAGTCTTTTGGAGTGAATACTTTCTGACTCTACTGATAATAGGACATGAAAAATTGAAGATTACAACATTCAAAAGCACAGTATTTGTGGAGAGAGTGTTGACTTTAATGATATTACAGGTTGTTAACATTAGCATTTACTGAGGACCGGCAGTTTTCTGTAAGGACCTCAAGCTTTGGCTTGGTGCAGGTCCTTATGACCTGGAGCTATTTTCTCTTAATTTCGCACACTGGTCCAGGTCAAATGCCAAGGAAAAAGTTTGTGCCAGTGACATTTGCTTGTACACTCAAAAATTGTAAAGCTACTGTAACCAAAATGATCAATATAAATGAAGATTATAGTTTTAAAAATTAAAGTCTTTGTGGATGGGCAACATGTGAAACACAGAGCACCCCAAGCTACAATTTACAACCTTACATCATAAGTCTGCATTTGTAATGTGTGTAATTATATTATTGAAAAAACATTTAATGAGTATACTCAGGGCAAAGGTCAGGATCAAAGTCTAGATCACAGAAAATGACAGAAAAGCAAGTGTTCTATGTGTGATGCAGAAAGTTGAAAAACAAAATTTGACAATAAACAGCTATTTGTTGCCTTGTTTAATTTATTTGCTGATGATCCATGGCCAGATATACCAACAGAAGCACGTCTCTGTGAATCACATTTCTTAAAGACACTGAGTTCACTGTGCAGGGAAGCCAGACTGTGACAGGAATCTGTATTGTGCAAGGTCAGGCATCCAACTGACGTGATGTTCTTACAAAAGTACTTTGATGAGCAAGATGATTATCCAAGTTTGCAGTTAACTATTAAAAGATAGTCCTGTGTAAGTATGAGCTATTACATGAAATTGTACCATTTTGTCTGTGCACTCAAACAACATCAACAAAGCATTTTTTCTGACAATGAAACCCTGAGTAGTCAGCACAAATTTTCCTTAAGATATTTTACAATTTGTGCAATCTTTTGTAAATGAAACAAAATCAATGTAATTATCCATTGCATCTGCACCTTGCTGATAGCATAGATTCACACAGTGGTTCTACCAAACTTGCATCAGTGCTAATTCATTCAGCATGATTTGCTCAAAAGCCACAGTGAGAGATCACATAAATAAGGTGGTCCTGAATGTTTTGAAAGAGCAACATGCTAGTAATATAGTTTTACTGAAGATATTTTCTGTATAGCATCATTAGGTAACTTTGATATTTAATTTGGATAGCCCTATGCAGCCGTAACTGCCAACTTTAGAATAGGGTCATACTGTACAATTGCTACATCCTATCAGGAAGGAGAACAAAAGCCAAAATCGATCAAAAATACTTGTGAAGGCAAAATTATTGGCAGCACCAGGTACGTTCATACTCAGAGCTGCAAAAGAGAGACTGCAGTTCTCTGTTCAGATGTATTGCTACCTTACGCTCTGTTAAACGAAGAACATAGTGTGAGAGAAGTACCAAGGGTATTCTTTGCCATGATAATCTCTCTGAAATGCAAGATTTCTTATCATGCAATGTTAGACAAAGTTTGTCCTCAGTATTGTCCAATGATGAGTCCTATACATTTTTTGAGAAGACAATTCCCATAAATGAACAGTTATTCATTTTAACTCAAAATTTTCCTGATTTTGAAACGTGCTGAACAACTGCTCTCTCCTGACATGCCTCGTGATTACTCTGAGTTGATATGTCTTTCATATGCTGTCAAATGTTCTGTTAATACTGAGTTACAATGTGACTTTGGAACCATTCGATGTTATTTTCCATTCTTGTAGTGAATTTGACCTGCTCCTTTCTAATGACAAACTGAATGAAAGGCTTAACCTCATTTATAATAATGAGAATATGTCACTGTAACTATGGAAAATGTCTAATCCGTTTGTTTAAACCTGGTTTTGTCGTTCAGTCAATGGCTGAAGTACCCGTATATGGTGATCATCTATTTCCATGTGCGAGTGCAAGGAGTGATATCAGACCACCAGAACGAAAGCTAAGAAAGACAGAATCAGACATACAGTCAGTTAAAAGTTCTATGGATGATGGCCAGCACTGTTTACCTACTGTTAATGCAAATTTATTTCTGCTGTAGTAAATATTACACTGGGTGACTTTCAATAACTAGATCATGAGCAACATGCTTTTAACATCCCCATTCAAAATAAAATATTAATGTAATCTCTTTGAACGCAATCGTCATATTCTTTGAACAATGAATATGTATTGTCAAATCTCAGAACTATGCTCTCTCATTCAGTCTCCAATTTCTGAGAAGGCAAAGTATGTCACTATGTGTACCTGGGGGTATTAAATGAGCTCTGTGATAGCATAGACACAGTAAAGCATGTAGTTGAGAAACTATGTACTGTTTTTAACATTGGAAACTGACTGAAAAATCTTGTTGTTGGAGATGGAAAAACTTAGGACCTTTTGATTTAGTGAAACGCAAATATTGTGATGAGTTGCACTGATTGATTTGCTTTCTGGGAGACTTGCATTTATTAAAGAACACTCAGCCTGTGTTGTTAGAGATATGCATAGATGCTGGTCTGAAAACCATAGCGAAGGAGACATACATGGAAGAGCTAGGCTTGACATCCCTTTTGCAATGTCAAACCTTTAAAAGTTCCCGTAGGTTTCATATTCTCTCCTTGCAAGCATTTATAGGAAGCAAGTGGATGCTTGTTTGAATGAAGGGAATCAGATTCTGTAGCAGATACATTGAAATGTGATATTGAAAGTAGTTACAATTATGAAAGAGGTTTTGAAGGCAATACAGAAAACTCCTCAAATAGGGACAGGTTAGGTGAAATTACAAAAATTCAAGAATACGTACATCAACCACAAGCTTGTTGGTCTGGAATAAGAATTTCAGGATTTTGTCAAACAAAGTAGTGGCAAGGATAGTTAGATTGATTGCTGATATGTTTGACTATTGAAAAACTGAAAAATAGAATCATGGCATTTCCCTCTTAATTGATTTTGAGTCCTTTGACTTTAATTTCCAGAATGGCCCAGTATAAAAAGCCCTTTCAGCTTTTAATTTTGGCCCAGACATATTGAAGTGGTCTCTTTTATTGTGATCTTCAAAACTGCGTTTCAAATCTTGGCTTGTCAACTGGTTGGTTTAATCTTGAAAGAGGAGTTCGATAAGGTTGTCCCTTACTTGTTGACAGCTCTCTTTGTCATCTCTGTTGAATTACTTGCTATTGATGTAAGAAATTCAAAAGATATTCATGGTATCCGACTCCCCTTGGTGTGAACATGTCATTTCGATTTTCAGTTCAAATTGGGACTTGAGAAGTGATGCTATAAAAAAACTTGCATCTCTTTTCCATGCACTTGATAAAAAAATATACTTAAGACTTATGCAACATTTATTGCATCTGTTGTCGATGCCACAAATCATACTTGATCACTTAAAGAATTGTGGCTTCACAGCTTCATTAACAGGGCTTAGTTGGAGGCAGCTGGGCCTTGATGAGACTCATGAGTCCCTTATTTACATGTGAAAAACTCTGTATTTAAATCATCACCAGATTTGCTTGATACTGTTGCTCTGTACCTAAGGAGCAGCATGTCAGTCCAACATTCTGATACAGGTTTTGTCTGAGAGGAAAAGTACATGTAACACGGTACAGAGAGATGATCAAAATAGCAGCAGACAATTTGATGAATTAATTTGCATCATGTACTTTTGGAGAATATCTGAAAGTGAAGTTTTCAAAGTCAATAATGATGTTTCAGGCAACAGGAGTTTATTGGAGCTATTTTCAGGAGAGGCTGCTACAGGGTCTGTTTATGAGGATTTGTGCAATTATTACAATACTGGGCAGAATGCACGTGACAATTATATTATATTTCTTCAAGGCTTCTAAATGTGCCCAGTACAGCTGCTCCAATACGAACAAAAAAGTTAAAGACATTAAAAGCTGTAAGGAAAAAATTTGTACTTACAAGCAAGATAAAAAATCAGTTGACTTGTGTTTGAGAAAACAAATGGCATTTTCTGTCGAGACAGGCAATCCAATTACATCAATCAAGCAGTTTATTCCATTACCCTGAGCAGTTTGTCATGCTGATGGCTCTATGTACCACCAATCCACCAAAGCTAATGCCAGAACGTTTTTGATATCACGGAACGACACAGAATGCGTTGCCATTGACAGTTACCACAAGACTGGTTTCCTGACTTGGTAATATTTGAGAGTATGTTCATTATTAACAGTGCTTCAATACAAAGTCATCACAAAACATTTAATGACTATTTTAAATATCTCATAAAAAGATAGATCATTCCACAATTTCAAAGAAACTCCAAAGGCAGTTCATTTATTGTTTGATTACCCCAACCTCCAGAGAGCAACCTAGTCACAAAAAATAGAGGCGCAGAGATTGAGACGAGCAGTAAATGTAGAACTCTTGAAAATTTGACAGTGTATTCTCCAATACCAAAAGGGAAGTGGATGGATTTTGTTGAAAAGAGGGGTAATAAAAGGCTGCTAATAAATTTTGCCAGGTGAAAGCCTGTATGATTTGATTAAACCACATTTTGGGCCAGGGAAGGAATTTATCACAGCAGGTGATAAAAGGGGCAAAGCTTTCTCTGTTACCATTGACTCCAATGTAGTTGAAAGCACAGTGTTTAATGCTTACAGTGAAGAAACAGGCATGGTAATAGGGCTTAATATTTCAAACTGCAATTATGCAAAGATTCTTATGTAATTGTCGAGACATTGATGATTTCCATATACTGGTTGGTCTGCCATATTTTGATTCGAATGAGTTGAATATACTTGACAATTTCAGAGAAAAGGAAATATTTGTTCAATTAGAACCACAAACAGGAATCAGTCTTTCGTGCACCTTAAGAGTGTGCCTCGAAAGTGAAAGATTTAAACTTTTGCTCAAACTTTTCTTAATAAAACTTTTAGCCATTCTCTTACCAAATCAAAATTAAAAGTTTGGGGTTACCAAGCAAAGTTTGGAACTAGCAAAAACTCAACATTTTGAGATATTTGAAATTCAAAACTGCTGCCATTCCTGTGTTAAGTCTATGGGGGAAAATAAAATTTTGGATTTTCTAAAAAATAGTTTTTCTTTTTCTAAAAGAGCTTTATAATGAGTCCCCACAAATGGTAGATCAGAAAAGAATTGTAGAACTTTGAGTCTGAGTTTGAGTTTGAGTTTGAGTCTGCATGTTCTATCTACATAACAAGCTTTATCATGCAATTGTAAGGGATCCTGACCTGGATAGAGTTTAGTGTATACAAAGAATATACATTATATCTGGTTGCAACTATGTTTAAGTTTTTGTTGGCGATTGAAAGGCAGCATTTCTCACTGCAAATTTCCAGCATGCATCTTTTATTTCAAGAAAAAGCTACCGTCCAGTTAATTTGGTTCAAATAACAATGAAACAGGTTACTATTCCTTTCTCCATCTCATAGGTATACTGTATTATAAGAGACACAATTCTGATTTTGTGAAGGAATATACAGGCCCAGAGAGGACCTTTTTAAGACACTCAAACATGAAGACCAGAATTTCAGTGAACAAAAACTGCTTTCACTTTGGATTGGGACAATAAAAAATGGTATTCACCCAAGATACAGCATGAAGATAATACATTCCAAATGCCACAGCACGTCACTATCACTGGCTTCATTCCTGTTTTATTGCTAAACTTTGGAATTTCAGTCATTTCTCTGCCTTTACTCAGTCCATGGATTTCAGGTCATGGGAAATAATCTTCAATTTTACCGGGAAAATGATAAAACTTTGCTTTTGGTGAAGCCAATGTAAATCGGTTCACTACAGGTTGCACATGTAAAACTGGTTGTAAAACAAAAACACCGTAGAGGTGTTAAAGTCAAACAAAACATGTGGACCTGCTTGCAATCGTAGAAATTACTTGTGTACTGCTGGCAGGCCTGAAATGATGTGTACTGACACTGATAGAGCAAAGGCAGCTAGTGAATTAGTTCTTGATGAGATGAAAATTGACGTTGAACAGATAGAAACAGAAATAAGTTTTGAAGCAAATGAAGAGTATGAACTAGCTGAAGAAAATATTGTGACAGTGTCAGAAAATGATAATGGTGATACAGACCAAAGTACAAAAAATTACCCGTACACAATTCTCTGTTGATTTGTATCATTGAAGGTTACTTTTCTCATAACCTTTTCAGTTCTGCATATAAACAATAATGTGCAGCATCAGAATAACTGTTAAATAATAGCTAGTAAAAGTACCTTTAGATATTTCAGTGAAAGTTTCCAAATATCCATTAAATGAGTATTAAAGTCACATTCTGTAGGTACTACTTATGCCGTACTTTTAAGGCAGCAATTTATGACAAACTGAAGGGTTCATTCTCTGAGAAAACTAAGCATGCAAATTTCTTTTGTCGTTTTCGTTGGATAAACTCAATATCCTTAAAGTGGAATTTATGTAGCACCGTAAATCCAGAGAAAAAAAAACTGATCAGAGGTGCTTCACAGAGCTGAAAAAATTAATAGGTTAGTGTTGCCTGGTTGTGTATGCTTTTTTGAAGAGATGAGTTTTCAGTGTCTTTTGAAAGATGGGAAGTGACTGACTGTCTTTAATATCAAGTGGTTAGGATTCCAGAGCTTCGGCGCAGCATTTATGAAGGCGTGTCTCCCATATGATGTTTTAACTCAATGTTCTTGAAGTAATAACTGTGATTTGGAGTGTAGTTTGCGGGTGGGTTTGTACTGTCCTAGAAGTTTTGATATGTAAACCGGAGCCAGATTATGAAGTGCTTTAAAGACAGTGATAAGTAGTTTGAATTCAGTTCTCTGTGGAATGGGTAACCAGTGAAGATTGTAGAGAGCTGGTGTAATGCTGTCAAACTTCTTTGTCCTGGTGATGAGACAAGCTGATGTGCTCTGTACGCACTGTAGTTTATATTATTTATTGAGATTCCATATAAAAGACAATTACAATAGTCCAGCTTGGATGTGACAAATGCACAGACAAGAAGACGGACTGTGTCATTTGTGAGAAACTGTCTAATTTTGTAGAGGCAGTGTTCTCCACGAGGGGTTTTTGACGGGCGGTGCGCTCGGCTTCTTTTTGTCGCCGCCCACCTTTAATCTCGCCCGCCCACCTTTGTTTTCTGTAGCCTAAACTGTTTTCACAGTCAGTTGTCCGAACAATATCTGACAGCCTATTGTATAAAAATGACAGCAACTGACAACGTCGTGAAATAAAGAGGGGCCGTTCACACATCTGTCGGTTTGTTTTGCGACTGCATGCAATCCTCAATGTTCTCCCCAGGCCGTTTAACAGGATCGGCCCCGATCCTTTATTTTTTTCGCCCGATCCTCTTTCATATCCGCCGATACTCTTTATTAAAATGTGGTTGAAGACCTATTGTTTCTCAGCGGCGATTTTGTCACGCTTTTATTTCAACGAGCTTTTAGTGTGAAACGGCCGTAGTGCCGATGAACATTCGCTAAGACTTCAATTCAAAAAGCTTGAAATGTGTTAAGCTGCCGACCGTACCGTACAGACACCGTCCATTTCATACAACGGACATGGTACAAGGCTCGGTGTTGCATTTTTGCCAGCGGGCACTCAGTCAAAGCATCTATACTATAGGCAACTACCATTGCCGCCAATGTCTCGTACTTGTAAGGATCCGAAGGTCAGGAAAAGTGATTTCGATCAGATGTGGCTAAAATCGTACGATTGGTTGACACAAATATCAGATGCCAAAAAGTATGGTACTTCGCGTGCTCAGGTTGTTGCGTATCCGAGCCGAGTTAGCCTTAGGGAGCGTTCAGTTATTACCGCCAAGGGTGGGCTGGCAAAATCCTGGGGTCACCTTAAATTTGAAAACTGCAAAGGGGGGTTATGTATTTTTCAAACAGCTCAGAGGGTAGGGGTCACTTAATTTTCATAAGTATCCCGCCCGTCAAAAAAGCAGTTTCAGTTTTCAGAAATATTCTGGGAGATAAAAATGATTCGCTGCATGAGTTCATTCTCTGAAGTCATTTAACTGTAAATCCGAACAAAAGTATAATTATCTATCATATGAACATCTAATTGCCTTGGCAACTCTGAGGCTTGTCTTATTGTAAATCGAGCTCACTGAGGGCAATTAGCAATTCCTATTACTTACATATTAGAGATATAGCAAGTTTTGTCAGGGAAAATATTTAACAGTTACCTGTAGACTACTAGTACCATGAAAAGTGAAATTATACTTTTAGGGAAATTCCAATATCATAATTGTTGTCCACATGTGAACTTTCAAATACCCTATTTGAATCAAGTACATTTATATCAATTGTTAAACACCTATAAAAGCCCAGATTAAGTTAGTTCGGCATTGTAAAAAAATTATTTTTCTCATAAATTCTAATGTATAGTCAATCAACATTTCTGTGAAATTTAAAATCCAATTTCTTGCACACATATTAACTTTTAACCATTCTAGCCTGAGTACTTTAACATGAATTATCAAATGTCTATAAATACACAGATTTAGCTGGTTTTGGATTGGAAAAGTATTACACAGTTTTCTCATAGACTACCGTGTATAGTGAATCAACATTATCAACAGCTGATTATCAATTAAATCCAAATATCAAAATTTTGTACACATATACGATTGCATTAAATATTGCAATCCACCTGTAATTTCTGTCCAATCCCTATGAGGGTTAATTTCAAAATTAAAGCAAGCGGCAGAAGAATTTTGAACATTAACACATTGGGGGGGGGGGGGCTATTTAAAAAATCTGAGAATCTTTTTATGGATTCTATCTCCCCCCCCCCCTGCCCTGAGGTGTTTGTTTGTGCAGCCTTACTCAAGCAATGTTGGGGTTGGGGGTCATGAAATTTTTATCATCTTAAAAGAGGGCGGTCATCAATTTTTCGGTGCAATGGGTAGGGGGTAACCCGGGTTCACTTATTTTGACTGATGCCCAGGAAGAATTTGCCGGCCCACCCCCGGCCATAATAACTCACTGAACGCTCCCTTACGAGTATGGCGAGAGTGTCAGGCTTTTACTACGCTGCCTCCCAACTCGAGGTGGCATAGACAAACCAAAGCCAGTCACTCTTGTCGATCGTAGGGCTAAGTAGCTGCAGTACAGTAGCTCGAGGTTTTACCTGGGTATGTGGGTCGGAAGGCAAAACCGTCCAACCCAAATACTCACACGTACGCAAAACGTCGAGCTGTACGTTGCAGCTAATTGGGGCTGAACAAAACAGTGCAACACGAGCTCGAGTACGAGTCCACTCATTACATTTCAACATTCCTTTTACAGTGAATTTATTTTGAAGTGGCAAATCATGCAAATCAAGATAACACTCTAAAAACAGAATTTACCTAAAAAGTCAGTGATCCCTGCTTTGTAATGTCCATACGGGCCGCAGTTCATATAGTACAGCAGCACTGAGACGTTTCAAATTTCAGGGAAAGTCAGGAATTGACCTTTGTTTTGAATGGTTCTACTCCGGAATAAAAGGACGCGATGCGTACGCCGTTCTACATACTCAGTACGCCAAATAATCACGTGATGCCGGTACAAACAAACCCACATGTGTACTGAACGCGTATGGAAATACACGTACGTCTGTGCGCGTTTGCGCACATGGCTTTGTTTGTACCGTAGTCGATTCGAATTCCGGGTTTGGCCTATTGAAAACGAGGCGACTTGACTGAGGGCGCTGCTCAACTTTGACCTCCAGCTTCCAGACGACAGCAGAAAGTGTACATGCATACATACATACATACCTTCTTGCGTCAAGCGTATGGGCAAAATGGAATACAAAGTTTGGTGAGTGAATGCTATGTTGTTGTTGTTGTTGTTGTTGTTGTGCGATATCCCTCCTTTAAGTAGAAGCAACCTCCGTCGAAGTTAATGTTCTGGTCGTCTGCTGCAGCCATAGCCCTGCGTACAGGTCTGTGTGTTCCCGGCACACAGACCTGTACACAGGGCCACTGCAGCCATTGAACGTGTACGTAGAGCATGGCAATTAAATATAAAAACGTCTAGAGATTGATTCAATAGAAGATATTAGGTTAGTCCGGTGCAGCGGGAAACAAGCAGAGGCTTCCAAAAGTAGCTATAGCACATCACTTATCAGTAGGTATTCCAGGAAACGATCAATCACAGTCCCTCTATCTGTGGATCAATGGACGATGACAGTTGATACTTAAAAGTCATGCAAAACATTTCAAATACACGTGAAGTACTAAAATGTCAATGTCAACCCCCACCCTCCCCACCTCGGGGCATAGTGGGGGAGTTGGAAATTAGCCTTATGAAATTTGTCAAATGCCCCCCACCCCTTTGGGCAAGACAATCTGGAAAGTTCCCACCTAAAAAAGAAAATCACCAGCCCAATTGGTGGGGCATTCTTAAATTCTGCACTTGTCCGTGAAAATGACTAGGGGATCAATATGAGGCAATTGCCCAACCCCCTCGGGCATAGTGTCATGGCAAACATAGTCTAGTTCCCCACATTTGTCCTGTGTTGCCCGAGGTAGGGGGTCCCCCGGGGATTACATTGACTGCTGCATTATGACGAAGGTGATTGCCGGCAGCATATAAACAATCAACGTGCCTTGGTACGTTCATGCTTAAACAGAGAAAATGCAATCTGTCTTCAGGGCCATCCAAACGTAATCTGCATGTAGGATCTACTTTGTTATGGTTAAATCTCAGGCCTAGGTAAGAAATATTAGCAAAGCGTACCGTCCATATCGTCAGGATGGAATTCTAGATAGCTAAGCTACGAAGTCCCACCTATGAGATGTAAAACACAGATAGTTGATGACAAAATCTAGGTTGTCAAGACGCAATTTTGACGATTTTTCCCGTCATACATGCCGTTTCAACATGGCGGCCTAAGATAACGTCGATGCGAAGGCAGCAGTCGTGGTAAGTTTTTACCGTTATTTTTATTTTTGAAGTGAGAAATCGTGAAAAATGTATCGCCTTCCGGGTCAAATATCATGGAAAATGCCCTCGTGAAGTATTTTTGTCGAACGTTTGGTATTTTTAGAGAAGATAGATGTTAATTGCGGACTGCTGTGGGTCTACCAGCAGATCTGTGCGATTTTGCAAATACTAATAGGAAATAGAGCAAACTTTGCATGAGTACCATTTAATAAGCTAGACCCTGCACATACGGTAATCTCAAAGATCAGATGGTAGAAGTCGCATGTTGTATACGACCAAGTCAACGAGTTGAGATCTTAAATTGCACTGCACTGCACCATACCGTGTACCATACTTGTACTGATACGCACGTGGTTTTCTATGGATATCGCACAGATCTGCTTAGCAGACCCACAGCAGTCCGCAATTAACATCTATCTTATCTAAAAATACCAAACGTTCGACAAAAATACTTCACGAGGGCATTTTCCATGATATTTGACCCGGAAGGCGATACATTTTTTCACGATTTCTCACTTCAAAACATAAAAATAACGGTAAAAACTTACCACGACTGCTGCCTTCGCATCGACGTTATCCTAGGCCGCCATGTTGAAACGGCATGTATGACGGGAAAAATCGTCAAAATTGCGTCTTGACAACTAGCTTTTGTCATCAACTATCTGTGTTTTACATCTCATAGGTGGGACTTCGTAGCTTAGCTATCTAGAATTCCATCCTGACGATATGGACCGTACGCTTTGCTAATATTTCTTACCTAGGCCTGAATCTGGCTTTGTTTGCTTGAAGAATGTAACAGCCAGTTAAGATTATCGCTTTAATTTATAAAGGCACCTTCAAAGTATCACTTGAATCTGAGTTAACAGTCCACCAACACGGCATGTTCAGGCTACAAGCTTCTAGATTGATGAAGATATTGGAGAGTTCTTTTTTGGCTTCATCAAGGAGTTTGATAAGCCAGAATTTATCGACTTGTGTCTTTAGGATTTTTTCCCCTTCATTATTTAGTGGTGGGGAAACAATAGTTAGACGTAGCTGGGAAGCTGATATTTTACACCAAGGCAAACTAGACCAAAAGGGAGACTTCCTAGAAATTTTACATGTATTTTGAGATACCTACCATATTCGATGACAGTTTTCACTACAATGACAGAATACTCCCAATCAGGAAAGTTTTTCCAAAATGTATAAAAGTTTCAAAATGTTAATGAATGAATTCTGGCACATGACTCTGACATTAAAAAGTACAAATGGAACTGATCACACTGCGGAAATACATTTTTCATATAAGTGACAATTTGCCTTATGTCTTTTATACAGATGGTATCACTATTATTTAATAAATGTGAAAATACGCAAAGAAAGCAATGGTGAACTTTTTCAGAACAACCCAGAATTAAATTTGATAATGAACATCCTCGTGCACTTTTCTAAATGTGCAAATTTCTATTAAACAGAACTACAAGTAGGGATTTTAGGTCACATGACATTCATGTTGAACGTACGCGTTCGATGCAGGTCTAGTCCGAACTTTCGTGTTAATTCTTAAATAGACCAAATAATCAGGGAAAATTAAACTGTAGTGTTGAAGATTATTATTTTCACTTCATTTTGGGAAATTTTCACTTTTGTACTATGATAAATGGCAAAGCAGCACGACTACAAACTCACGTGTACAGGCGATTTTGGCGTCCATTATGAGCGTTGTTCCGTGATCACAAATGTCCTGCGAAAGAGATGGAATATATACCTCTTTGAGAGGCTCTCCGCATGACTTATTCCGATTGCATCACTATTTTTTAGGGGTGGTATGAAAGACGAGATCATGGGCTTCATTTTGAGGGGGCGAACGTTAAAATCGGCCGAGAAAAACTCAGTCAATGATCAAACTTTGTGTTTTGTTTGTGTTTTTTTTGAAAGAAAATCTTGATTTCCTTAAACGTTCGGCCCAAAAATTAATTTTATGATAAATATTAATTGTAATTCTGCAATAATTACAAGTCTGACGATGCGAGAAATGATGCTTAAGGCCCTTTTAGCGAGCATGGTTTCACCCCAACTTTACATCCGGGCACTCCCAGGAATCACATACAAGTAATCAGCGCTTCGCCGCATGTTCTGCGTTAGGAGGTCTAAGCTGAGTTCCGACGTTCACGATTTTGCAGCTAGATTTGTCTGATTTCTTATTAAACGCAAGGATCTAGAGATATATTTATATACTTTACCCTTTCAAACGTTATCTTGTTCGAAGTAGTTTGATTTCCGGGTGATAATTTTCGATAGACACTGAGAAGTTGTCAAGCCAGCACTGCAGTGTAGGCATACGCACGTGCACTGCACTTTGCCGATACCATACTGAACTGCTCACGTGCACCGCACTTTGCCGATACTATACTGAAATTTTAGTTTCGATCTTTAGTTCCCGAGAAGCGACTATTTTGGTTCTCTTTGAAGAAAAAGGCCGTAGATTATTAATTTGTTCTTTCCTCATTGATGGTGTTCCGGACTTTGGAAAAGTTGGTTTTTATACTAGTTTGTATTTCGGACCGCTGACTTCGAGGGTCTATGGTATTTCCGGGGCAGCGTAATTTTGCATCCAGTTTAATGCAGTTGTTCATTCTATAAATGCGTGTTGCTGTTTTACAGCATAGAAAAAGGGTTGAGACTTTTTGGAAAAGTTCTCTGTAAATTGTTAAACTTAAAATCTACATTAATCAGACATATTTCATAATCATTTAATAAAAGTTGTAATCACACAAAAAAAAAAATTAAAAAAATTCCGAAGTTCAAATTAAAAAAAAATATAAAAAAATATTTTGTTAAATTTAAATCAAGTTCTAAAATGTCACAGGTATCATTTGATTGATTACAGGTATTGTTGTTTATTTGTTTACCTTGTAAACATAAATCTAAATAACTTTTTTCATATATGCAAAGTAATATATGATGGAATATGATTATCATATTTCTGTTGATGTTCACAATACATAATGCATACAGTGATCAATGTCACAGGTATCATTTGATTGTTTACAGGTATTGTTTATTTGTTTACCTTGTAAACAGCATTCTAAATAATATTTTTCATTTATAAAAATTAAAAACCATTAAACATTTCATCAGCAATATCCACAAAAAAATTCATCAATTTTCAATAAGAAATGCTTGAGTTATTGCAAAAAGCACTAGAAATTGCAATGCTAGTTTCCTCAAACAATGTTCAATATGGGGTCACCAGGTTGTAATGAAAACTACAGGTGTCTACCATGGCATAATTTCTAAATAGGAAGCTGATTTTTTCAAATTGAACAGGACATATCTCTGCACGTACTGAACCAATTTTCATCAAACAAAGTGCAATCAAGTGGTCTTGAAGAGAACTTGCTTTTGATATATAATTTATCATTATTGTAGCTATCTATCAATTTCATGTAAAATCCCTACTACTAGTATTCTATCAAAAGAAGTCTCCCTATTGGGAGAAATTCTCCTAATCAGGAAGTCAAGTTTTCTCCCAATTGGGACAAAGTGGTGTAGTGTGCCATGCTGATTAATGAGAAGTTTATTAATGATGATAAACTAACTCTTGCTCTTGGCATCCTTTTAGGCATATTGTCGCAGAGCTAAATTATATTCAGCAAAGTTCTTTAAATGGCAAATAGTGAAGAAAAGGGTAACCATGCCTTTTTGTACTTCAGTCTATGCTTCAACTTTCTGGGCACCAGTGAGTAATCAAGCAACAGAGTCAGGACATCTGTCACACAGATGTTGAAATCTTCTTTTGATAATTTTCAAGTAAGACTAAATCTTGCTTCTTTAGCTGAACAACTTCTAAGCCATACATCAGTCTTTTGATATCAAAAACATTTGTAGGATATAATTGGATTAAGGCCGTTTTTTTCCATGCAGTCGTGCACCTAGCAATTGATAGATAGTTCTTCTGGCAAGTTGAATATTTTAAACAATATTGTGTTTTCTGTCACTTGTCCTGTAAACATTGAGGTGGACAGCTAATTACATGGAGGGATGTAGCACTAACCTACGTGATTGAAGTTTTTTTACCTGTACGCGTGGTTTCTTATCGCGTAATATCAGTGCAACGCGAGCGTATACACGCTTGTGCGATAAGACGGACACGCGGGTCGGTTCGCTCAAAAGTTAATATCGTGTACTTTGACCCTCGCGTACATATCTGTTTATTGTTCTCCAGTTTTTATTTGACTGCGCCCTCAACGCTCAGGGTCGAACCATAGCCCTGCGTACGATGCTGTGTGTTCCGCTACAGCTAATCGCCCCGATCACCACAGCCCTGCAAAGACCCGTACGTAGGGTTGGTGACTTCAAATCCATTTTTGGACTTGACGTAAAAAGCTAAATTGCTGCCGAAATTCAGCGTTCTTGGGCCCAAGTCGTATCCGTGCATACCTCAGCTACTCGATCGCTTCAAAAATGCCAGTCTTTTATTCACTTCTCGTAAATAACCGTCGATGTCGGCAACTCTCTCGCTAGCCCTGCGTACGATGCTGTGTGTTAGCTGTAGCGGCCAAAAAACTTCCTCCACCCGCTGTAACAAAAGCAACAATTTTGGGTGTAATTGTTTCACTAGTTTTACCATGGAATAATTCACTGTGAAGCAATAGCTTATCCCTTGTATATTGCTGTTATTACTGTTTGCGTGTTTTGACAGAAGTGGGGAAAAATAAACAGTAATGCCGCGCGTAGTGCCGTACTAAAAGACGGTCTGTTTATTGCATTCAGTTTTCACTATGCATGGACGTAATTTTGTAACCTTCGCACACTATGACATCGGCAGTAATAATGTGTGTTCGCGACAAGTACAGACAGTCTGTGTGAAATCCCCAGGGGAAGTCACGATGACAGTTAGCTGCAGAACAGTAGCTCAAGGTTTTGCCTGGGTATTTGGGTCGGACGGCAAAACCATATATTTGCCGTCCGACCCAAATACCCAGGCAAAACCTCGAGCTACTGTACTGCAGCGAGGTGACAGTGAGTCTCATGTCTCTACACGAGAGGGGTTTAATATTTTCTGCCGTCCGATATTTAACTGGAACGGTAAGCATGGCGCACGGTTGTCCAGGGCCTAGGCTGAAGTAAATATTTAAAGCCCCCACTCAATTATCAGATTTATCTAATATAAATATTATTTACTTGATAAATGTTCAAGGAAAACAAAAGAATGACAAACTGTTAATGGGCTGTTGACAACATTCGCTAATGCGAGAACCTGGGATTGAGAAGGGCGCCTTTAACCGACCTTGCTGAGCTTACACCGAGTCTCTTTGCGTGGCGTCGCCGTTTAATTTAAGTCCATGACATTTTCATGAATAACTATGCACGGAATTGCACGTGCTGTTAGATTTTTGCTTCCTGCTTTCTGCAAGTGCAAGGCCTGAATGGAAAGCCAGCAGCTGTTGTGGTAAGACAAATTTACAAGAGTCAGGGCCAGTGACGAAGTTTTTGTTTCGCCAAACTTTGGCATAACCGGGCCCAGGAATGTGACCTAGATAGAGGGAATTATAATGGAAGATTCATTTTCAGAAAGGTGTTACCTGGTATACGTCCCACGTTATACTGGTCGATCGTTTTCCGCAGGGATTACCGCGACTCAGGTGACGTGAACATACGGCCGACTTGACTGAATTGCCTGAACGGCTCTAATGAAAACTATTTACGGTAATATTTTTTTCAGTTGATAATGATATTTCGACTCATGGACATTGTATTGTAATTGCCCTTTGCGCCGACAAATCTCAGCAAATACCGACATTTTTAAAGATATAAGAATGGGAATAAACGTAAGTATTTGACAGATATTGGTTGTGCCGATAGAATGAAAACCTATGAATATGTACGTACACGTGTGCACGGTCCGGCCTCCGGACCGTGATGTGTGATGTGTGTCTTTTGGTATGCAGTACAATGTGATACTAGCGCTGAACATTCGTCACGTTCACCAATGTGAATTGAAAACTGAAGTGGCGAAATGGATTTTTATCCCAGCAAAGTGGTAAAACAAGAATAAAATACTACTACTAGTTCATTTTTAGCTCACATGCCGATCCACGCTTCTCTCTGGATAGCCTGTTAAAACTGCGTGTACTTCCGCGTTCAGTTCATTCCGTTTCTAGCTCCATGATTGCACCTAGAGCTTTCTCAGAAATATGCTCCTATGTTTCCATGTCTGGATTTATCGGGTCACCTTTTTGTAAAAACGTCATTAGAGCTAGCACGGCATCGATTACAACAAATCGGTATGTGTCGCAACCTGCATGTATCAACGGTATGACGTGGATGGGGCCGGGAACTGCATGGAGTAATTCAGATTTCTTATCCGTCCTGTTCTATGTCACACAGGGGGCGATTCGGGCCAGTTCACATGTATTTGTCCATGACATTTTGAGTTGCTAAAACTCAAAATCGAATGGGCATACCGTCGATCGTTTTATTTTACCCTTTTCCTGCCAAGTCCATATTTCACCACCAGGTCAAGATGGTTAAAATTAATGAAACACAACATATTCCATATGATGTATTTTAACATAATACTGTACATTTGAAGGCTGTTGAAAACATAATACTGTAAAGTTGATTTTTTTTGGACAAAAGATGCTATAACATACCAAGCCAAGTGGGTGAAAATACGTCATGTTTTGGCTCAATACCGCTTTTTACTGACTTGGCTGATGGGGAAGTGATACAGTTATTACTGTCTGGCAGGAAAAGGGTTAATGGCTCAGTAACGTCGTGGCTAAGCTCCAGTCGAGTCGTAAGGCTCAATATGTGGATATCATATCTGGCGATCCCGGTTGCCGATAAACCCAAAATCTACACCTCAACTGAATACTGTAAATAAGTACAGTATAATCTTTGGGAAAGTGACTTTGGAGCTTCAAGCATAAATTTCTTTCCTCGCACAAAAAATTCCTTAATTCTCGTTCGCAGAATCAAACCTGCAGCACGGCGTATTAAAGGCTGCAGCGAAGACTAGACATACTCTGTCGAGCTGTAAGCTTATATACATGTATGTCTTCACTCTGCACTTCAGTGCAGCGCTGTAGAATCCGATATACTTCGAAAGTTGACTCAGACAACACTTAAAGCAGAGTTTCTGTCAATTAACAAATCCAGGATGTATCAACGGGGGAATAGGTGTCACTGCAAACATCGAAGTCCGTAAGACGAAAACATTGACGACCGGGATCGGGATTGACGAGCTGACACCGACAGAGACCGGTGACGGCAGCATGTGGGCATAAACATGCAATGAAGTACACTCTGTGTGTCATCGAACGGAATCTTTTGCGCTCGCCAAGGTCATAAACTTACGTGATATTTTCAAAAGCTATACGGCATCTCTGAGAATGAGAAATACTGTTTCAATCGTGTCGTTGTATTTACTTTCATCAATCTATTTATAAATATTCTGAATAACTGATTGCACGTTCACGTGACCGAATAGTATGTCTGGTTGGTGGAGATACCATTCAATTTATCGAAATTTCAGTTTGGTGGGATTTATGACGTATTTCCAAGTTGACACCTTACTCATTAAATGAGAGTAATCCGCGTAAATAAAACACAAATGGCGACGAAATTCATGCAATTTGTTACAATAACTTTGATCCATCTACGTCAAAGAAAAATAAGAAGACTGTTCATGTGATAAATATATAATGCCATGGTATTTTTTCTGTTGGACGTCCTCGTATACTTGTGTTTGTTGCGGAGCCGCACAACCAACAAAGTCGCGCGTGTGCAGGTATAGTAACAAACCTGAAATCACAATCAGCACTGTAGACAACAGCACGAAAGTCTGGTTCAGCAAGTTCAAAAGCAAAATACTTCAAACATGAAAAATATGTGCATTTTAGACTTTCGATTTTTACAAATTAGATTTACGCTTGACCCGCATAGCTACGCGGGCTACACCACCACCAAACAGCTGCGTTTCCACAGCTGGCGATGCTCAGGCATTTTGGTTGCGCTCCGGTCAGGGGTCATACACTAAAAGACGTCCAGTGAGTCATGCCACGGGATCTTGGGTACGGGAATCACGGATCATGAATCCAAATGTTCACGTCTATTATGTAAACGGACCCATAAACTATCGAATGTACACCCTGTTGATATGGAGAGACAACTTTTTATTTCACTGACGATCAAGTTAAATGCTCATAATCCGAAATTATCGCGATAAGAGTTGCGTATTATTTGAAACATATGAATGCGGAAGTACGCAGACTCGAGCGTTTCAATCTGGTTTGTTAACTATGTACAATACACCGAAATGCTCGCGAATTTTACTTTAACAGAGCAAAGATATTTTCTTGTTGGCAGCAATACACCACGAACATTTTCGCTGTCAAGGAGCGCCATGGATGCTCGCTCTACGTTCTAAAACTTGAAAAGCCATAAGCTTAACGGCGCATACTTTTGACACTATGCCGCTGCCTTCCTTTCCAAATTCAAGGTCGACGTTCCTACCCTGATCATAGTGTTTTGATATTTATTACTTTATATGCGCTTAGAACCTGCGCTTTGGGTAACATATATCTCCTTGTATTGGTGGAGCATGCAAAAGTAAAAATGGACGATTGCGGTTTTTGCTTATAGTTACCTGTTATTTAAATTAGAAAATCTGTTGTGTTGATCATGATGATGGTGTTGTTGTTGTTGTTGTTGTTGTTGACATTTTGTTAATTGTGTTAGCAATCTCAGTGACTTTAATCTAATTAAAGTGTTTAGAACAGAAATAAATGTGTGTTTCGTTGAATTTTTTTGTTATTGGCATTTTCGCCATCTTGAGTGTCTTTCAGTGGGATTTGAAGTCTCACAGTAAGGAAATAATTAGAATCTATGACTCAAATCACCGTGGGTGGAGGGACGGTGCTCAAATTAAGTAATTTCAAACGGTTAGTGGGATTGAAGCCCAAGTCACAAACCAAGTTATTTTCTATACATTAAACTTTTGTTGTCGCCCCTCATATTTTTCAGACAATAATAAATTGATATCATACCAATCGCAACGTATTTTAGTGCCATGTCATAATTTAAAAGTTCCGATTTATTTCTGTTCAGTAATGTGTTTGAAGGGACTTTGCTTATTAGTCCCCGCGGACGAAGTCCGGCGGGGACTTATAGATTGGGTCCCGTCCGTGTGTCCGTCCGTCCGTCCGTCCGTCCGTCCGTCATCAACAGTTTCTCAGACACTGCCAAACCAATTTTGTTCAAACTTGGCACAAAGGCATAGCACTATGACCTACAGATGCACATCGATTTATTTTGCGATACGATCCAATATGGCCGCCAGGCGGCCATTTTATTACAATTTTTTCATGTACGGAGCCATAACTCAGACATGTTTCAACCGATTTTATTCAAAGTTGGTACAAGGACATTGACCAATGTCATAGATATGCATGTCAATTTGTTTTGTGATATGATCCAATATGGCCGCCAGGCGGCCATTTTATTACGATTTTTTCATGTACAGAGCCATAACTCAGGCATGTTTCAACCGATTTTATTCAAAGTTGGTACAAGGACAATGACCAATGTCATACATATGCACATTGATTTGTTTTGTGATACGATCCAATATGGCCACCAGGCGGCCATTTTGTTTCGATTTTTTCATGTACAGTGCCATAACTCAGGCATATCTCAACCGATTTTATTCAAACTTGGTACAAGGACATTGACCTATGTCATATATATGCATGTCGATTTGTTTTGTGATACAATCCAATATGGCCACCAGGCGGCCATTTTATTACGATTTTTTCATGTACAGCGCCATAACTCAGACATGTTTCAACAGATTTTATTCAAAGTTGGTACAAGGACATTGACCAATGTCATATATATGCATGTGGATTTGTTTTGTGATATGATCCAATATGGCCGCCAGGCGGCCATTTTGTTATGATTTTTTCGTGTACAAAGCCATAATTCAGGCATATCTCAACTGATTTTATTCAAAGTTGGTACAAGGACATTGACCTATGTTATACTTATGCACATTGAATTGTTTTGTGATACGATCCAATATGGCCGCCTTGTGGCCATTTTTTTTACGACTTTCCATGTCCTGAACAATAACTCAGACATGTATCAAGCAAATTTATTCAAAGTTGGTACAAGGACATTGACTTATAGTATACATAAGTACATTGATTTGTTTCTCGATATGGTCTGATATGGCCACATGGTAGCAATTTTGTTATGGTTTTTTTTTCATGTCGAGAGCCATAACTCTAGCAAGTCTCAACTGATTTTATTCAAAGTTTGTACCTGGACATTGACTTATGTAATACATATACGTGTTGATTTTTTAAACAGTAAGATCAAATATCGCTGCGTGGCGGCAAATTTGTTTCGATTTCTCATGTACTGAGCCATAACACAGACATACCGGTATTTCCACCAGTATCATTCAAAGTTGGTACAAGGACATTGACCTATTTCATACATGCTCGTCAGTTGTTTCACATCATGTAGCAGTATCATGTCAATTATTGAAGTTTCATAATTAGGTTGATATGTCAGAAATACTGCATCAAATTTCATGAAACTTTGTACAGATGTTAAGCTCACATTGCTTTAACAGTGAAAAAGACATTTATCAGTGTCATTTTAATTAATTTGTAATTGCATATGTAATGAACTTTCCTAATTAGAGTGATATATCCACAAATACAACGTCAAATTTGATGAAACTTGATACAAATGTTGATCTCATAGTGTTGTAAATACTACATTAAACTTTATGAAATATGGTACCGGTTATCTATTAGTGTTAGGATAGAATGAAAAAATGTTTTGCAACATCCTGTCAACTAATTCCCAGTTGACTCATTTAATGACCTTTAGGATAGTGGCCTACATTGGTTTTATGTTTTTCATCACCATGGAACTCATTCTTGGCCATTGAGTGCCATCTGTATCAAAGTATTTTTATCACAGAACCTGTAATCAAAGTACCCATTAGCAAGCGGGGACTGGGTCATCAACGATGACTTGTTACACTTACATTGCGGCTTTTGAGCCGCTACCGTCAAAAGCATGTCGAGGCACAGAGGGACTGTGGTCGGGCTTATGTCAGACGCCGTGCCTCTCTTCAGACGATGTCTGTATTGTACAGCGTGAATTAGACTTGGTGCAAGTTAGTGATTTGTGAATGTTGAGTGGGATGAACGTGATGATTTGTGTTATATTTAATGTGAAACGCGTGAGTGGGGTAAACGCTATACAGGGGAGTTTCTCCCCAATCATATAGGTGAATCCGGCAGAAACTTACTACTGCGCATACTCGAAGGTAACGCATTCAATCGCTAGGAAAACTGGCCTGAGCTCCCAAATTCCAATAGGTTTGTATGAAATGCAAGAGACAGAAGAGAAACTATTACAAATGATTTTTTTTTAATTCACCGACTTGAACCAAGTCTAAGCATGAATGAGATCACCCACGGAAAACAACGTGCCTCTCTTTACTGACGATTTGCATCGCCAGGCCTTGGACATGTTCTACACGCGTACTATCGAGTTTCGCCGGGCGATGTATCCACATCCACTTCTCCAGTGCAACATATACAAAGTCATCTTGCCATATAGTTGAAGTTCTCTCCTTCCTCACATTGTCAAGGTTAATGCTTTCAATCATGACAATAAGTATCGATATTTTTGTTGCTATTTAATAAGACGCATAGCCAAGGGTTACACACATATCACTTGATCAGTCGTTAAAAAACTATATGTATGCAACTTCCAACAGTTGAGTGAACGTATCTACCTGTTCACACACTCTTTTCTGAATATAGACCTTGTACATTTTGTTTGTCCCTCGTACTTCAGAAGTGGTCAAAAAGGAAAATCAGCAGTTGAGGAAACGTTTTTGAGTAATTTTGTAATTACCGGTTCCTCCAAACTCCAACATGTTTTTTCTTTTCCGTCACCAAAATTAATTCGTCAAACATGGGTTATGGTTAACCGCTAATAATATAACATCAAAACCTGTGACATAGAGCTTCCACTTTGGTACTGCTTACGCATTTTCTACTGTGTCGCACAGGTCCACTATACCTGTGAAAGCTGAAGCATGAACGGGCCTCGCTCAAAATGTCTCTACATGTCCGTCGTCAGGCTAGCCCTTGGAGAAGACTTTTGAATTTACACAGGGATTATATAGGACGGGCCCTACTCGTTCTACATTGATGGCACTGTCATCGACCTATGGAAAAAACCGTCAAACGAAATTCTCTGAAACAAACTGATGGGAACCTCTACAAACCACACTTTTCTAGCAATCATACACGTTGGACAACTCATTTCGTCGCTGTTTTTTTTACACAATGACCATATGACATGATATTTGAACACGTACCCTTTTTAAATTTGGGCTGCCCGACTTCCTATGTTAACACTACGACTTGTGACTGAAATGTGTGTTATGGAAAGATCCCGTTATATGCTTGAAATTTGTGTCTGTTTTTGGTGGTCAAAATTGAAGAAATTGCATGCACATGCACATTTGAGAACACGACAACAACTAGCTTTGATGAAAACAACCTAAATTTGTGTCATAATTGTTGTGTAAACAAGAGCGGCTGTTTTTCTGTCGCTGTATTTGACCATAGACTCTCGAGAAAAACCTTTTCTCGAGGGTGTACGATTTGACAGAGAAGTTTCTATTCGTAAGGGGGCTCTTATGTTTCCTCATGTTTGACGTTGATTATTATGTAACCAAATGACTCAAATTACTGTGTACACAATTTTTGACAGCGAACCATAAACAATGAGGGGGCTTTTATAGTGGTCCTTCGAATCAACAAGGATGCGATAAAATCACTTGTCAATTGTACTTCTACAGAGTTTCTATTTTGTTGTGAATTTTTTTTTCTTCCCAACACTCGAACTTTACTTTCGAATCTCAAGCATGCGCAATCACTTACAGATTGCTTGCTGATTCATTTCTTAACGATACAAATTCTACTGCATCCAAGTTTGTCATATCAATCACACTTGCAATGTCCGATTTCTTGCATATCAAATCTGTTGTCTGTGTTAGCGCTGGGTTTGGAAAGCTGTTAGCCACTGTGGCGAATAGTTTCAAATTTTATTAGCCACAGACAAATTTTATTAGCCACACACTTTTACGAAAACAAAGCTTTCTATAATATGCTATAATCTCCAATGTCGGTTGCATGCACGAGAATAAACTATCAACACATCAACCTTGTATCCAATTGTCTTCATTTTAACAGTGGAAATTGCTTGATTCTGGACCCTGATGTAGCCCTGCGTACGATGCTGTGTGTTCCGCTACAGCTAATCGCCCCGCTCACCACAAAGCGAGTGAGCGGGGCGATTAGCTGTAGCGGAACACACAGCATCGTACGCAGGGCTAGACCCCGATGCAAATCGACAGCAGCACGCAACGTTGAGACCACGATTAAAATGAACTGCAACACGGAAGGTTGGGATCGCGATGCAAATCAACAGCATGACAGCAACACTGAACGTTCGGACTGCGATTAAAATAGAAGTTTGGTTACACGTAATTACGTTCCATCAGTACACGTAGCGTCTTTGTCACGTCATACAAGACGTCGCGTAAATGTGGCACAGACGTTCGGAACGTCATCAAACGACACTTCTACATGGAGTCTTAATTACGTGTAGTAATTTTTAGCTTTTCTTTTTAGACAGGAAATCTTGTTAAGTACTAGTATGAGTATCATTGTAAATTAGCAAACATCTTTGATATCAGAAAATTCCGTAGAGTTCACCTGCACAAAGACGTACGTGCTATGATTTCCTGACATAAATGAAATGTTGTCGAATTCAACTTTTTACCTGAAGCTGTCACAAAAATTTCCGTAAACCTCATAAATAACTGTATTACAGAAAATCGGTAAATTTAATGCGAGGATACAACGAGCTTGAATAGTCCTCGCGTAGAGAAATTAATTGTTTCTTCAAACTTAGACGAATTTCGTATGTTTCTGAAAAAACAATACGGCAAAATCAACCCAAAAAATCACAACTGAGCATGGATACGCGTACGCCACTGTGTGCCTTCATACGTACACGTAATTAGATTATAACCTCTCTAATGAACAACAACACGGAACGTCGAGACCGCGATGCAAATCGACAACAACACGGAATGCGTCGCTGGGATAGCGATTTTTAATGAACATCAATAGGGGACCATGAGGACCGCGATGCAAATCGACCACCATTAAAATAAGACCTCGATTAAAATGCGCAACAAGGAACATCTAGACCACGATGCAAATAAATTTCAACACCGAACTTTGTGACCACGATTAAGATGCGTGTTTCTGCTGTAGCAAAAGTTTCAATTCTCGCGAGTGTTCGCTTTGCTTGCTGTACACTAGACAAAATGACGTCAAATTTATCGCGAGACTAGGGCTCGATTGCGTCTGCCTGCATTTTCAATTCTCGCGATAGTCATTTACGTGCATGCTGTACACTATACAAATTGACGTCAAATCTCTCGCGAGACTTGGCTCGACTGCAATTGCGTACGTCGGAGAGAACAATACGGAAATAGATATAGTTTTTTTCGCGAATCACCGAAAGAGAAGCGCAGATCAACAAAAGACTAAAAAACCCCACGTTTTTGCTTATTTGCGGAATTTTTTCAACAAAAATCACTTTCGCCACTGTGGCGAATTAGGATCGATTTTCTTCGCCACTGCTGATTTCAATTCGCATTTGCGAACGTGGCGAATGGGCAGCGCGAACACAGAGTTGTTTATTTTCAATATCATTAGTCCCATTACTACAAAGTTACACAAAAAATATATAAGAAAACAAAACCGAGACTTTAAGCTGTTGACTAATTTTACGCAAACCTTAATTACTATGACTATAGCAGAACCTGATTTCTGGGCCCATGACTGGTCTTAAACAACAACAAACATAGTTCTGTTTCTATCAAATTTGGGTATGTAATTTCGTCTAAATCTACAACACAATTATACCATTGATTTTATGTAAATCTTAATCAAACTACTACACATTTCTGCTTCCTTTTTCTATGTACCGAATTAGCTAACTAGGAATTAGTTGGCAAACCCCCACTTACTACCACTTTATGCATTGTTGAAAACTGTTTGTTTATTCTTTTTCGACAAAATTCTGGTGTCACAAAGTGCTTCCAATAATGTTTAATGGCACTCTTAAGTTCGTCTACTGTGTTTGGCTTTGCCGTATTTCTTATGAACTCTTTCATGAAGTGCCATACATCCTCAATAGGGTTTAGGTCAGGGCTCTCTGGCGGAAAAGAAATCAATTTTATTGCGTTTTCTTCAAAGAATTTCTTTGTAGCTCGGCTTGTATGTGATGGTGCGGAATCCTGCTGAAATCTGTGATTTGGGCCAAAACTATTTCTTATAAATGGCATCAAAGATTGCCTTATAAACTTCTGAATTTTCGTTTTCTTTGAAAATCACAATTGATGTGGCGCCTTTCTTGGAAATGCCTGCCCATACATTTACTTTGGGAACATATTTTGGTTTCATTTTTTTGCGCATGGGGTGACCGATCTTCCGCCATGAATATCTAGCATGTTTTTCCAGTTGAATACTGGATTCGTCCGACCAGATGACGTCGTCAAAATGTTCATTGTTGGCCAAGGCCTCTCTGCACCATTGAACTCTTTTCTTCATTGACTTTCCTCACCATGTTGCCGTATCTGGTCTTGTGTCGAGTCCATCGTAACTGCTTTCTGCAAATTTGAAGTGATCTGAGGTTAATGCTCGTTCCAAACTCGTTGTCAACCAAGGTCTTCAGTGCTGTACCAGTCAGCTCGTCATTGTCCTGCATTTTCTTATCAACAAACTCGCGAATGTCTTCAGTTATAGTTTTTGGCCGCCCACTTCTTCGTTTGTCAGCGACGTTCCCATGCCGGATGAAACGTTGTACAGTTGCGCCCACAGTTTGTCTGCTAACCGGGATGTGTTTGTTCAGTCGCCGTGTGATGTTCATGACTCCGGCTCCTGCTTTCCAGAGATGTACAATTTCATGCTTCCACTCCAGGCTTGGTTTAACCATTTTAAAATCTGAAATTGGTTGGAAGGGGAGAAAAAACGTTAAAATGCTATTTTGATATATCACTGTTGTGAAAGTTATGTATATGCAATTGCGCGGTCTTGAGAAAATCCCGCCTCATACTAGATTGATTCGCCCATGCACGTCCACGATATATTCGCCACAGCACCACTGCACTGGCGTATCCTACCGGTATACTCATACTCATGCAAAGTACCGTTCGTTGGTATCTTTTAACAAAGGAGGCCGTGTTTGCATGGAAATGTTGTTCAGTTCGTAAGATAAGTGTAATCACACACTGTTGGTAGAAAGAGATCCTTTAATGCTTATTAGTCCCCACGGACACCGTCCGGGGGGACTTATAGGTTTGGTCATGTCCGTGCGTGCGTCCGTGCGTCCGTCCGTCCGTTCACGCAGATATCTCAGAGATGCCTGGAGCGATTTCATTCAAACTTGGTACAAGGATTACTTCATATGTCATACAGATGCACGTCAATTTGTTTTGTGATACGATCCAATATGGCCGCCAGGCGCCCATTTTATTATGATTTTTTCATGTACAGAGCCATTTCTCAGGCATGTTCCAACCGATTTTATTCAAAGTTGGTACAAGGACATCGACCAATGTCATAGATATGCACGTCAATTTGTTTTGTGATACGATCCAATATGGCCGCCAGGCGGCCATTTTATTACGATTTTTTCATGTACAGAGCCATTACTCAGGCATGTTTCAACCGATTTTATTCAAAGTTGGTACAAGGTTATTGACAAATGTCATAGATATGCACGTCAATTTGTTTTGTGATGCAATCCAATATGGCCGCCAGGCGGCCATTTTATTACGATTTTTTCATGTACAGAGCCATTACTCAGGCATGTTTCAACCGATTTTATTCAAAGTTGGTACAAGGGTATTGACAAATGTCATAGCTGTGCACGTCAATTTGTTTTGTGATACGATCCAAAATGGCCGCTGTGCGGCCATTTTATTACGATTTTTTCATGTACAGAGCCATAACTCAGGCATATCTCAACCGATTTTATTCAAAGTTGGTACAAGGACATTGACCTATGTCATACATATGCACGTCAATCTGTTTTGTGATACGATCCAATATGGCCGCCAGGCGGCCATTTTATTACGATTTTTTCATGTACAGAGCCATTTCTCAGGCATATCCGCATGTTTCAACTGATTTTATTCAAAGTTGGTACAAGGACATCGACCAATGTCATAGCTATGCACATCAATTTGTTTTGTGATGCGATCCAATATGGCCACTGTGCGACCATTTTGTTACGATTTTTTCATGTCCTGAACCATAACTCAGACATGTATCAAGCGAATTCATTCAAAAGTATTTTTATCACAGACCTAATGAAGAGGACTCTATCCTCTCTGAGGACCTGTAATCAAAATACCCATTAACAAGTGGGGACTGTGTCATCAACGATGACTTGTTAAATTTCTGTAAGATGATTTACTAAAACAATGACGTTTATCCGATGCACGGCTAGGATGTTTGGTAGAACGCGTACAGCATCGGCAGTACGCATCCATGTTAGACAGTTTACTTGCTTTTGAAAGTAAACTGTGCCAGAATTTTGTTACTTTTTGAGTATAACACCAACAGAACTACATCAGGAAGATTGTTTCAGCGTGCAGTAAAATTAAGAGGTCAGGTAATCAGTTTAATTGATGAAAAATTCACACACGTTCTGCTTTGGTAATTTTGTAGATTACTTTACTTTACTTTACTTTACTTTACCCTTACTACTATTACTAGTACCCTTAAGTTCTTTTACGTACCTCCATGCCTTGACCGCCCACGGCCGACACAACCAATGACAATTTCTAGTGAATGTACGGTACCGAAACACACTGAATATGTTTATCGCCAAGAGCTAGAGATCTTCAGAACTGAATGAGCGCTGGTATACCTAATAATTTACACAATGTAGTTGCTTGACCTTGCTCGCACCGTATTCAGTGAACATGTGTCGTGTGTCAGAGGCAGTGGGTCGTGCAGACCGTACCGGGCGTTGTTGAGTTTTCAATTTTTCACGTGAATGTTTCACAGTTTTGTTTATTTTTTGTTTATTTTTTTTTTGGTGTGGGGTTGCATGATTCGACATGAAATAATTATCAGCCTACAACTTTTTCAAGGAGAACCGGAGTGTATGAACTCAGCTCTCACAGGCACATTTACTTCCAAATAAAAAAAAGAAACCAGCCAAAATATTACTCTTGTAATTACGGTGAAAATACCGTGATTGTGAAATTTACAGACGCTCGACAAGATATTTTAAGAGGACTTTGCGTACGCCAAACTCAGCGAAATACAAATATGAGTTCACAAAGACAAAGAAAACCATTCATGAACATAAAAGACTGGGAACTAGTGAATTATTTCATGATCTTTAATTAGACTGTGCAAGCACAATGCGGCAAGAAGGTTACTCGGAGTTGATACGTGTTCACTGTCACCACAGTAATGAGTTGTCAGGCTCAAGGTGGCGCCAAAGCAAATCTGATAACGGTAAATGGTATTATACAAATACGCGCAACATCGCGTTCATATCAACGGACACGTTTGACTAGGACGCGTACGCGTACACGTAATCGCGTGACGTGTTATCCGGACACGTTATCAACGCAAATGCGACCCATTGAAAACGCACGGGTAACGCGCAGGCATGGTTAAGTAACTTCAATCGTGTAGGGTATAACAGGATGGCTTGAAGTAAAACTTTTAGTACTGTTGTCAAACTGGATTATATCAGCACTTATTGTGGCATTGATTTTTTGTCAACAATTGGACCATAGAGTTCATTTCATATGAGTTTCAGGATAGAATTGCTACATCATCTGCACAGGTAGGGATAGGTAGCGATAGATGTGACAAATACGTAATCCAAGATGAGAATGTTCCTTCCTTGAGGTGAATATTGTCAGAAATTTTATTATTCTACTTGATGCTTGAACATTGATCAGAGTACTGCTCTTCAACAATATTCCAGAGGTGAATTCCATAATTATACTTTTCAACCAAATAATTTATTGTACTAGACTATGTCAAAGGCTTTATGGGCATCTAAGGAAAGTAAATTTATTGCATTCAGCTTCCAAATTAGCCTCTGTTACCATTAATGCTGCAATCATTGATAAACAATTTTTGGTGAAACCTCAGAGTCTTTGCTGGTTGTGTTGCTTAAATACACAATAGGTTAGAAGCGTGAGAAAAGTAGTTTTTCAAGACCTTTAAATATGACCTAAAAAACAGGAATGCCCCGGTAACTGTTAGGATTGGTAGGATCCTTTAGTTTCTTTAGAACTGGCATGATGACAACACGTTTTAATATTTCTGGAATTTTTCCAGGATTTTTTAAAACCATCAACAAGTGAGCAGAGGAATAGAATTACAGGCATACCACCATGGATAAGATGTTCTGCTGTTAAATTATTAAGGTCCAGTGATTTGATACTATTCAATGAGAGCACTGCATCTTGCACTTCTTTTACTGTAATGTTGTCCAAGTCATGATCCGCAGCATGGCAAATATTCTCAATGAGTAACTTATCAAGGTGGGTCTGCTGTTGCCAGCTGAAATAAAATACAGTTCCTCATGGATGAGAAATACTTTTCCCATGCAAGAATGGTATCATTATCAGTGTAGGTTGTGTTGTCTATGATGATCTGAGGTGAGCAAGTTAGGCGGCTTGGTTTTTGTCGGTTCACAATAGCTTGAAAACATGGCTTGATCATCTTTGTTTAAATAGACATAATTTGACTGTAGAAGTTTTCTCCTTTTTGAGCAATGTCAGGGCTCGAAATAATACCTCTCTGCGTGTCCCAGACAAGTGAAATTTAGCCTGGAACAAGCAGTTTTGAAAAGTACTTGTCCAAGTGGACAGGTAGGTTTATTCAGCCTGCAACCAGTATTTCAACCTATTGACTACAGCAAATATTCCCAAATTTAAATTTATGTACCTTTTAAAATTTTGAAAATGGATATTTACCTGTCAGAAGAAAAGTAAAAGAAAGTTCGATAATATCTAATCACTGTTTACAGGAGGCAGCCATGTTGATTTATCTAAGGTCACGTCTCAAATCTCTTAGATTGGGAGATTCTTGCTGTTTCACCAATTTGCATATGGTACGGACATGAGTTTGTTGAATTTTCCCGGATTCACTCGTTGTGTTCTGTCAAAAACTTCCTATCAAACTAATTAAAATTCAATTTTTCTGGACATTATGTCGCAGGTGAGTTGAAATTAGTATATAGTTTCTTAGATTGAATGATGCCATTTTGGACAGGTACTTTTCTCACTTGGACAGGTACTTTTTATTTTGAATTGTCCAGTGGACAGGTGGTTGAAAAAAGTATTTTGAGCCCTGAATGTATCAGTATGACACATGCGTAACTGTTTGTGGTTATCAAATGCAAAGCAGCATGCCATTTCCGCAAAAATGATAGATATTTGATATCTTATCCTGTGAGTGCAGTCAGTATAGCGATACATATTGATGTACTCAGGTACAAGGTTTTACCTGCTCTTACTATGTCTCAGGCAGTACTGGTTGCATCAGTGACAGTTTCCCTTGCATTGATGATTGAGTCGAGTGCCTGTGCTCTTAGGTGTAGCATTTTCAGCATAAAGAGCAAGTCTCTGATTTTTTCTATTCTCGTTCCTCCTCCATGTTCAGGCCCAACTCAAGTCCAAACTGATTCAGTGTACACAGGGATTACAAAACCAATATTAATGTGGCTTATCAGATACTGAAAAATGAGGAGAAAGCATGGATCACCAGTTAATATGTAGTTATCAACTCACTCACTTCCTTTTCATTGATAATGAAACTTCTTGGCATGTGATATCTCTGAAAACCATAGCAATATACACCAGTATAAATACACGCTTCCTCTTGGCATTAGCATTGTTTTCACACAGAGCCAACACCAGAGTACTATACATGTAGTTCCTGTGCAATATTTTTGATCCCTGACTTATAAGACTGAAAGCAATGTTATGGTTTGAATACACTTTTCTTTGAGGGCTCATTTTTGAAGAAGTGTTTTATTGTATAGTCTACATACAGAAATTTGAAAAGCACATGATGAGTTTTGCAGGAATATTAAAAACAAACAATACACTCAGCTTTGCTGTCTATAGCTTAATGGCATGTTTAGAAGAAGAAAAAATCAGTTGCCAGATGTTATTTTTACAATGGAGAGGTTCCATTTTGTCAAAGTTGATGAATTTTCCACCAGGAAGGTCATATTTTTGTCTTCTGTGTTTGTTAGATATATATTGTGTCACTGTGGTTTTCTACATCCTGCTTTCGAATTTTATTAAAAAGTGTCATTCACAATAAGGTTTGTTTCTGTAATATTATCAGTATTTTGGGACAGTTGTACTGCTATCCCTAATGATCCCCTGTATATTTTCAAGAACCAAGTAAAACAAAACTTTGTTAACAACCCCTGGAGTCTCACAAAGTCAATTAAAAGTCTGGTTCTCTCACATTTTCTTTGGAAATTTTGGGATGACAGAAGATTAACTCAGACACACTACAATATAAACAATAATTAACATATTCTCCTAATATTCTTGAGATAGTCTGACTGAACTTGAAACAGTTAAGACAAAAAAACAATGACAACTGAATTGGCTTACAAAATTCATTTTTATTAAAATTTATCATATTCATGAGTACTGTACGACTTTAAATGAACACAACAGATTCAAAATTAACTGGGAAATTAAAACGACAAAAATCACACTGGGAAGGTGGGTCTCCACCTTAGATGAAATACGTCAAACTTAAAACTACTTTAATTTCTCGCACACTGTGCCCAATACCTGCTCCAGCTGTTCTATTGGTGCTGCTCTGAGTACTTCAAAATTCGTAACAAGATAACTGAGCACCACATTCACAATTTCCTCAGGAGCATCTAATGCACTCATCAGTGTTCTGTACTCGTTAGGTTGAGTGTTGCTTAAGGCAATCAGTGACAGTGGACTGGTGAGTCTGCGTCTTTTTGGAATAGGGCAATTTGAGATGATGTCTTGAATTTGGCCTGATCTTTTCAGCAAGTTCAGTTGCTTCATTCTCTCTTTTGTTTTCCTCCTGAGCTAGTACTTTTTTTACTTTGTTCTGTTTCTCCTGCTACGTCGCTGTGGTAGTGATGATTCTTGTGGATTTGGTGACACACCAGCACTGGTGTCAAGGCATGGAAGAGACTGGTGTGGTTGAAGAATTGGTGATGCCGCCACTGCCACCTGTTATCTTGCTGGTCTGTTTAAAGATGATGTTGGGGATGGTGTCACTTCAGCACTTGTGTTGATATCATCTGGAGTGGTTGTATGTTGATTGGAGGTAATATATAATTCATCTGAGAAAGGAGAAATACATTGTATGAATTAGCTTAGCTGTGTTTTTACAGTTGATGGTTTTATATGTTATATATTAAAGAATGCTGTTGTATTTATATCAAGCCTTAGAGATTGTTTATAATTGTGCAATAGCTTTAGTTTTATGACAAAACCCAAATTTTACCTCTGCACAATGTGTATGGAGAACATGAGTTATTTCATGAGGTGATTGTCTGTATTCCACTGCTGTACTTTTCATGAAGAATATGGCTGATACATTTTGTGAGATATCAATGAGTAAAGATAACTTTGGACACCACAGTTTAGGTGTAACAGGTCTATCATAATTACATCAACTACTCTAGTTTTCCAATCTCATCAGACAGCATCAATCAATTTTTTCACATTTTCATCATCTGATTCTCAGTTAACAGGGACAAATTGATGTGAGCGGTGTCGTATGGCTATAAAAATGAACAGTGTGTAGGAAAGTCTTATCGGATGTTTAAACTTTAAACAGAATAGCTATTTACACTGGAAACATCTACATGTACCATTTAAATGCATTATTTAAATAATTCAACCCTTATTTGAATTTGTTTTTCTCATCAAATTCGCAGTAAAACGAATGTCGCATTCAGTATACTCTTTACGTTCACTCTGTTCTCCGAAAATTTGCAGTGGTATCGAAATATTTCGTTCCTTCTTTCTTTGTAGTAATATGTCATGCATTTAGTAAAGCAAATTTTATGCTGAAGAATTACTGCCTTCACCGTTTCCTTCATGAACTTTCGTTGTCGTATAATCTAGGTAATTTACGTTATCATTCATTAAGCAATTTTTATCCATTGTTGATGTACGCAATTAATTCGAATATATTTCCTTATTCTGTTATAAAAAGAAATGGTACATGGACATGATTTGTTCTAGTTCTGTTTCGGTAGTAAGGAAACAATGTTTTCCTTACAACTTGAAGTTGCTCATTTGCCATATTCGCCCATTCTACCCGTATAGATAATCATGTAATAAACGTTACCGTAAATTTTCTGATTGCTCAAGTAGATAAGTTTTAGCAATTCACATAATTTATTTTTGAACAAGGTCATCTTTCACATGAAACAGATATTTGTTTACAATAGGGTGAATTTATGCAGAAATTGTGTGAAAAGGTTTTAAAATGTAATGAACGTTACGTAAACTACGTTACTAGTAAAAAACGTTACCAGTGTATTACCCTAAAGGAGGCCACCGCACACTGACTTTGTGTTAACCCAATACTATTCACAACGAAGCCGACACGCTGTCCGGTAGCTGACATCAGCAAACTACTCAAATCGCCATTCAGACAGACCAAAATGTGAGTTAATGATTCTAAAAGACAGACCCTGTGAATATTTTATTCATGTACGGTGTAGCCTCATCTTGACGCGTCCAGGATACAGTAACGATACGTGTCATGATATGATTTGTTATCTTTCTGTCTTGCTGTTCGGGTACATTACAACTTGAGAATCAACTTCATTTGGCAACACTGTATATAAATCTGGATCATATGACTGACCATGTTTGCAGGTTGGCATTGTAACGTAAATTACTTAAGTTTTAAAAAGCAAACTGAATAGGGCTAAATCTGATTTTCAGTAAAAAGTTTGGTATTTTGAAATAATATCCAAATTAACGAAGCAAACTAATATTCAGCAAAGGCAAAGAAATATATATAATCATATATCTATTGAAAATATTAACAAATTTCAAAGTAGCGGTAACGTAAGTTACATTTGCGAAGAAGCACTCGTTATAAAATCACATTTGATATTTTAAAGCTTGTAAAAGTACTAAATAGTAAACAACAAAGTTGTGACTTCCTCAAAACGCCATATTCAAACATGCTGTAATTTTCTAATAGATAATATTTAGTTGCAATAACCGTAACGTAGACTACAATTAATGTGACAACAATGTGTTCTTGTTTTTTTCAACATCGTCATGGGCAATATGTCTACTATTTGGGGAATGGGGAAAGCTAGAGTAGAAATTCATAGAGCCTAAAGCGAATGAAAAGTGACTTAAACTGGGGAGAGTTTTTTAGAGGAAGGATAGGGACCGTGTCAAGAAGTACGTATACCACAACCCAGTAAAATAGTTAAAGTAAGAGGGCAGCACAGCAAAGACAAAAGAAAATTCCAAAGTCAATGCAGTTGTTGTCGGACAAGACAGAAAGTCAAAAAAGCACTCAGTAATATGTCAGTCACAGAATACGACACAGGAAAAATGTCCAGGTCAAGGCTCTCATTGAAAGATGTATTGTGCTGTATTGAGCAAAAGTAAAAATATAAAAGTGGAAGAATTCTGCATGTAAGCTCTTTAACAGATGAACTTGCACGAGAAGAAGTTTTGCGATGGAAAAGGGTGAGACAGTTCGTTAAAATACCATCTAAGTTTCCTTAAGTCCGATTGATCAATATTTTAAACAAGGGTGACTTCTTAATGTAATGAAGCTGCTACAATACTGACATTGTTAAGAGAATGATATTTCTGAATTCTCAGACAATTTACCGCATGTTGCGTTTCGAAATGTGTTCGGTAGCATTTGTAAGTATGGTGGATTATAGTCCTTTACTCTGTATCTATATAAAATGACGATTAAACTTTGTATTTCTACATTTATTTCCCCAAGCGAATTCGGTGACTTTTCAACTTTACATTTCCCTAAGGCAATCGCAATTAATAGTAATTTACGTTATTATCATTCAAGATCAACTTTATCATGAATATCAATGTGGCAGATAGCTGAAAACTGCTGCAGAGGACTACAAAGATGTCAGTTCATCCAATATTTATGATTTTTTTATGTCATTTGAAACGCAAAGTGTTTTACAGAAATGTTGGAATTTCGATGGATGAAATGTTCCATTTGATGGATAAAATATTCCATAATCCTTCCTAAGAGAGATTAGATAACAACGTAGTTTTGAATCAAAGTGACTTAGTTGTTAACAGAAAGATTGTTATTGATAAAGTCAATTTGTTCCTTTGATATTAATTATGACAAAACAAAATATTTAAAAGATAACAAGAGCCATGTAACTTGTAATATTATAGTTTCTTTAATTTACGTTACCACCGACAATATTGACGTAATCTACGTTACAACTTTTCAGGACCATCTAATGTTTTTATTAACAACGTTGCGCAGTTGTTAATCTCAGTGTTCCTATTTTTCACTCAACACAAGTAAACAAACAAACAATTTAAAGCGAAACTATAGTCACTTTTATATATCATAAAAGATAATATCAGAGTTCATGAAAATTTTGTTAAGATTGATGGTATCACGAACTTGGCAGTATTTTTTGTCTATCAACATTGTGTTGTAAGCGTTAATTACCTATTTCATAAAGGCTATGGGTAACTTGCTCTTAAATGAAAACATTACTTTCCGAAATATCTGTGGCTACTTTAATGGGTATAACTATTTCAAAAACTTTCCTTGGTAACGTAAATTACTCGTTAAATTTGCATACTTATAATTAATAGCACGAAAAATAATAACTTAGTTGATTTATGTGTGGAAAATTTGCACATTAGCGCAAAGTCATGTCCCTAACACTCAGGATAAAAAACTAAACTGATTAGCCGACATCAAATACAAAACCATTTTAGCCTCCACTTTGTCCACTTTAACTGAGAATCAGTGCATCATGAACTTCTCATTGATCAAATTTCGACAAGAAATGTATATCATATATGAAACACGATATATCACATAAAAATAAAATAAATATGCACTTCTGCAGAAAACAATGCTTGTACCAAATAACTTACCAAATAAAATATGAAAATGTAAGTTTGTGGTCGTGCATCGTAACTTTGAATTTGACAGTGTATGCTTCTTTTTAGGAGCAGTAGTGGCATGTAATTGTGCACCACTGCACCTGTAACACCCAATTGTAAATTAAATAATGCTATTGCCTCTAAAAGTCTATGGTGATTGTGAGCTCTATTGGATCCCAAATATTCAAGGAAATACTTACCAAGAGTGTACAAATTGATGGTGGAAAGTTCTTGCGTTATTGGGGGGGGGAAGCACACCATACCGCAGTAGAGGCATAAGGGCTTCTGGCACTTCAGTCACTTCACTTCTTTGTGGTTGTGCATCGTTACTTTGCATATAGAGTACGTTAGGCTTGTTGCAGCAGTGTCTACAAATAGAAAAAAGATTATATTACATTCTTTTGCTCAGTGTGTAAGCCAATAAGGTTCTTACAAATCTTTTGAATCCAACGTTCTTGTCAGTGGGAGAGAAATGAGTTCACTGTGTTATATGAAATCACACTGCATCTTCTGTCAAAGGTAAACATACAGCAGAGTATGCATTTAACCCTTTCACCCCCAGTTCCCTGTGTACAGGTCCAACTTTACCATAGAAAACAATGGATTTGGGACAAACCATGGTGGTGAAAAGGTTAAACAACATATCTTGAGCTAGCTACAAATCTTCGTTGTTCCAAGCCAAATTTCTCTCTTTTAAATGTTTGTAATAAATACTTGTACTGTACTTTACTTTATTTCAATGTAGTCTCATGAATTACAGCCCTACCTGCAAGCAACATTAAAGTTTCAGTCTCTTTATAGTGGTTTTGTCATGTACAGACACAAAAGATCCATCACATCACAGGACGTCATGGTCATAAATGCTTGTAACATTTAAATTTCGTCCTTACTGGTGAATATCCTCACTTTAATTAGTGTGTCATTGTGGTCAACCAGTCCTTGAATGTTACTCTAAAACCCAATCTTTATTACACAACATAACTCTTCCAGTCTATTGTGCCACAAATCATGTCTCTGGTTAGCCAGTAATTGATCATCATTTTATATATATATATATATATATATATATATATATATATATATATATATATATATATATATATATATATATATTGTTGATTTTCACATTAACAGCCAAAACACGATTTAAACAGAGTACACTAAACACAACATGAAAGGATAGGTGATGTGTGAAGCCACTTTCCCTTTATTACACATCTTTATTACACATCGTATTAGCAGCTGGTTATTTGCTTTGCTGTTAGGTTGGAATGTTCCATTTTGCAGGTTGAGTGTTACATCGAGAAAATTTGTGGTCTTGATGTTTACTTGTATGGTGATGCGTAGGTCAAATGAATGGAACATGGAAATGATTTCTTATATTTCTTCATTTTGTCACACTGCCTTGGTGATCTGATGTTTGTGACTGAGAGGCCGGCGTCTCGGTAGAGGCCGACGTTGGTTTTTCCAAGTATTTGGCTGAGTGATGAGAGGATGTACGCTCCAACCAGTTTGCATATCTTGGCCCCGTCAAAACTACCCATTGTCATGTCGAACATGTCGCTGTTGGAGCTTTTCTTGGACCATGCTGATTCTTTGATATGTAGGATGGATTTTCTTGAATGCATAATGATGTACTTTATCTGCATCCCGTCAAACGGCAAATCTGTGATCGATCAACACTTTGCAGAACGCCCGTCGTTCAACAATGGTCGGACATCTTCTCAGCGATTTCCTTTTTCCTTATTTTTCATATCAGTTGCCCTTTTACCCCAAGTTTTTTTTCCAGCTGACGTATATCCATCTAAAATATTAAAGTACTGTACAACTACCCCAGTCCCTCGATCCGCTGCTGACATCCATCTGGAAAGTTGACAGCACGTGAGTGTTTGGGTGTCTCGAAACTACCTTAATACAAAGAGCACGAGTATCAGAGTATATGACCCGGGGATCTTGAAACCTATTGTGACGCCAGCTCATTTTAACACTGGTCAAACTCCAAAGCTATAATCTATCACCAAGCACCTCACAGTTGCATGCCCAAGAAAGAACTTTGCTGTTGATCAACGGCAAACAATAAGGGCAGATTAGTTTTTGAAAGACAAGATATGACAGAGTACGTATTTCTCCAGAATTCATAATCTCAACCGTAAATTATTGTGCCAAATTTAAAAACACATTCGTATAAATCTCCGATGTGGTTATTAGTTTTCGTAAATTTTCGTTTTTTGTCTATTAATGTCAGGGCCTGAAAAATTTAATTTTTATCCACTTGTCCCCGGACAAGTAGCCTCTATTTTTCTACTTGTCCGTAGCAGAAACTCACTTGCCCTGAAAATTTTCAAAAAAAAAGATTTCTGCTCTTACCAAGATTGTGGGACCTCGAATGGTTTGTGACAAATTGGTGGTATCTACAGTTTATAATTGTAAAAAAGTACATTACTGTAATGAAAATTATTTAATATGCTTTCGTCGTTTATGGGAATTCTTTCCATTTACCGCATTAAGATGTGTTTAACAGAAATAAATACTAGTAAGATGTTTCATCACACTTATGACTACAAAAGTAGAAGTGATTGAAGACAATAGTCTAATAATGCAGACATTTAACATGGTTTTTTTCACTAGTGCTGTAAAGTTCACTTCATTTTTATAATTGCCCAATTGATTGATACTTTTTCATTGAAATTGCAAAAAAGAAAATAGGTTGAAAACGCTAAATATCTGAGAGGAACTCCTTTCTCTTCATAATAGCAATAGCAACTTGCCATACAACGGCTTTGACAAGCTAGGTGGCCTTGGTTAAGGTCCGCTATAATCAAGATAGGGGGTCTTGACCATATAAGGAATTCAGCATGGTGACCTACACAAGCTTGCTGCGTACGATCGAAGAGTGGCATGAGACTCCTTCTGGAGAAATTTCTGACTGCAAAATACTACTTTGAAAGACAGGGATATAGTGCTTCATCAAAATTTTTGAGTTACTGATATTTTTAGGTAAAGTTGTGAGCTTCCATCACACCACATAGTGCCGTTTGATGCCCCGTGCAGTGTGGCTAGAAATTTCATTCTCCGTACACACTGTGTACTATAATATAGCTAGCAGGTTAGTTGGGTAGAGTAACCGTGGTTGTCAATAAAGTTTGCTTCACTGTTTCACTTTCCAAATTGTTTGGTGAAAAGTTAGTTGTTCTATTGAAAATGATCTAGGCTTCCGCTTCAAACATCATTGTCTGGTTATTATCTCGTTACATTTTACATGTAAAATGAGTGGAGAAGTACGTTGCCCTGCAGTGGACGCACATCGACTTGCTTACCATAAATCGCAAACTGTAACAGAGTAACTGATTTTTCTTTAGTTTTTCGGTTGAGACGAAAAAAATAAGCCCCGATTTGAGTGCGTCCGAGTGACCCATGTCTGGTACTTTTCGGGGACATTGTTTCTAATTTGCGTCAAAAGACGAAAGAACGCACTCTTGGCATAACACTGAGTTGACTCTGAACTTTCTGCCCGCGGGCAAGTGAGGGCTAGTTTTGCGCTAGTCCGTATTAGAAATCAGTCTGTCCCGGGCATCGGGCAAGCGTAATTTTCAGGCCCTGAATGTTACGTAAGAGAGCACAGACACATTTCAAGTTCAATGTGACTTTGTTTGGTTTTTAGTTTTACATTTTCAGAAAAAAGGTTTTGAAATTCGATAGCAAAACAAACATTTGAAAATCCCAGTGACTTCAGTGGTGTACAAGAGGATTACCTTCGAGCAGCTGCTCATACCTCGTTCCACTTAAGCTGACTTTAAAGTACTCCAAGGCTGGTACACATTTGAGCGCAAGTTAGTGTGGATCATACTTAACCTCGCCACCAATTACATCAGCTCAATTACATTGTATTTTAGGCTCAAAAATATTCCTGTCCAAATGTAGGTAAAGACATTGTAGTGTCCCATGGAATTGCATAATTATTTCATTTTTCTACACATCCACACTTTCAAATTGTTTCCCTTTTTTGATATAGGTAACTTAGCAATCAGAACAAGCGTGTTGTTACACTACAGCTATTATTTATGGTAGAAATGTTGTAAGGGTATAGCCATTACAATTACCGGTGGTTTATGATTGTATAAATGGACAACCGTTAAACACTAAGCCAAGCTGATCAAAATCAGATGAACAGATATGTGGTCTGCATCACCATCTTCACCAGAGAGACATACTAGTGCGGATCACAAAACGATTGAAGTGAATCTTGCTGAGCGCTATAACACCGATGTTATATATTTAACATTTGGCCTACCTTGCACATCTTGATCAAAAGACTCCGTGTTGTGTCTTTCTTCGGGAGAGTTGTCATCAAACTCTGCTGTGTCTTGACTTTCTTCACGACAGTTATCATCAGAATCGGTGGCTTGACTGGGCTCGGGACGGTTGTCATCGGTCTCGGTGGCAACAACTAGATCACCTACATTGAACAAATCCAAAAAATAGTTGGTGTGGGTGAATAATGACACAGATTGCTACACTGGACTGTAAGAAACCTAAAGCTCTCCACAGTGCAACATGCAGTAAGATGAGTCATTGTGCTTAATCATCTCTTCCTACCTCCATGATCATCCTAACTGTTTATTCTCCTCTCAACATCTGCTACCCAATGTCCTCGCCAATCAATTCAATCGATCTCATTCCCCATCCATGTTGTACTGATTTTCACCATAATTATGGATATATAGTGGGGCTACAAATCATCTCTGTATTCTTACCTGTCATTTCCAAAACGTTTTAGTGGGTGTAACATGCTCAAACAACTTCCCTCAAGCACTCAGTCCAGCTTTGTTCACCGGCTCTGTACTCCTGATTTGGCCAACAGGGGTTCTTGTACGGAATGTTGGCAGGCCATATCACGACGGCTTCTTCTGCAAATACTAAAAAAATATCTCCTGAAAATCCTGCAAAACCAAATACATCTATATGTCTTAGTTTATTCAATGAATGCATTTCAAACTAAAAATAGAATTCAGTAGTCCGCACCTAAAGCTTTAGCGTACATACAGACATTATTTTGGGTTCTGAGCATACTGACTGAATGGATGTAAGATCACTCTCAGTAACTGTACCCTGGCTGCAAAATAACTGAACAAGGTATCCTACACCAACCCTTTAAGATTTTGTGACAGTACAGTTATCAATACCAAACATTGCTACATGCAATATTTCATGGACAGTTTCTTCTGAAACTTCAAATACCTTAACATAAAACTTCCTTTGCATTAGGTTGTAGACAATATATAAAACAAATTGATGTAAATGATTCATTATGTTGTAAGCAATTAATATGTTATGAAGTTTTGATGGTATGTTAGTTGCATTAATTGGATGTAGCAATATTTAGATAAATGCAGTGTTCAAAGTTTGTTTTCATTGCTGTTATTATAGAAAAACTTTTGCTTACCTATAATTCCATCCACAACACTCTTGTCAAGAGCTGCAGCTTCGGTGCGACATCTTTTAGGCTGTTGGCTACAGTGCCTGATAAGGTATGTGAGACCATGGTGTCACGGTCAAAGACCACAGTCATCATGTCCAAAGTGTACTTCCGTAGGTTTGATGAATCACATTTTGCTAACTTTGACAGTGAAACATTCTTGCTCCCAATAGCGATAGTCTGGAATACAAAAATATATCATGTATATGCAGTTATTTCCATGAGAGCACGTTCTCAAAAAAAGTTCAGGCCACACAATGAAAATTGAAAATCAAATTCTGCAATTTCTGTAGTGAATGCATAAAGACAATGACGATTACAAAAGAAGATAATTCGTGGATAATTCGTGGAATTACCATGATCAGAAGTGACAAATGTCATTTTATTAGCTCACATTTGGTTTTACCAATGTGAGTTTATCATATAGGCTGAAGTCGATGGCGTCTGTATGTATGTGTGTATGTATGTATGTATGTATGTATGTATGTATGTACAGTATGTCCGTCAACATCAAAAACACGCAAACCGCTGCACGTTTCAGCTTGGTATTTGTTTTGTGGATGCATCCTGGGCTATGGATGGGATTTTGTTCAAATGAAGTCTGCATTGCCAAAATTATGCAAATGAGCTTACGAAATGTGAAAATGGTCAAGAATTAATAACTCAAGAACCGCTATTTTGATTGCTTTGAAAATTTGTGTGCAAGTACCTTTGGTTAACCTTATACAGTTTTATGAATATTGTGAAGATATCCTTAATTTTGTATTTTTGCTGAATTTTTTTGTGATTTTTCTCATTTTCAGTAAAAATTATTCTTCTCTGAAACCGCCGGCCCAATCGCTCTCAAATTTGGGTTGTCTCTTTGCAAGGGTGTTACTCTTCTAATTTGTTGAAATTATGACAAAATTGGGAAAATTACTATTTTTGTGCAATTTTGTCATTTTTGGTCAAAAAATCTTAGACAGTGTTTCCTTTTTAAAACCCCTGGACAGACAGCTTTCATATTTCGTACACAGTAACAATACAACAATAGTTAGATATGTGGAAATTGTCCTGAAATATAAAAAATTGTATTTTGAAGACAATATTGTCATTTTTGGTCAAGAAAACTTTATCTCAACATTACTTGTTTGATAGCTTTGTAATTTGGTATAAAGTCCCGAAAGATGTTATTAGATAAATTTTCTGCTCAAAGTGTTGGAAAACCCCAAAATTTGTATATTTTAGGTACTTTTCTCAGTTTGTGACCTTAAATGACCTATACTAACCCAGAATATGTTGTGAGACAATTTTGAAGGCTGTGAACATAATTTTGTCATATTTGATACCAATTTGTAGGAAAATTTGATCCAGAAAACAAAGCTGAGGTGATTTTTTTTCATTTTGGACCAATTTTTGCAACTTTTCTATGTAAGACATACAAAAACTGATGAGAAATTTGGATCCAGGATAATTCCAGATGTTGTAATCACCACCCACAGTGGAAGGCATTTCACTATCTGTAACTAAGGGACCGTCTCAGATTGTCGCAGAAGTTCAAAAAGCGAAATTCATTCGTTTAGGGGGGGAGGGGGTTTGACCTCCATTCAATTAGTGAACTTCACTTTCGCACTTTTATTTTGTGACCACAAGTTTTCGTGTTTTATTTTAAATTAAAGAAAAACTGCACACTTGTGCCAACAAATTTGTAACTGTTTCCATCTCGTTTGTGCCCCAAACACAATTTACCAATACTAACATTGTATCCTAAACCTTTCACTAATCAAATTCAACAAAGACAAAAGTATCATTTTTTTAAATGTGCTATTTATAAGCGTATGCTCTAACCACTTGATGTCTTTATTAGTCCCCACGGACGAAGTCCGGGGGGACTTATAGATTGGGTCATGTCCGTCCGTCCGTCCGTCCGTCAGTCAGTCCGTCCGTCCGTCCGTCCGTCCGTCCGTTCACGCAGATATCTTAGACATGCCCTGGTCAATTTCTTTCAAACTTTGCATGAGGATAATATCCTACCCCATACAGATGCACGTCGATTTGTTTCACAATGCGATCAAATTTGGCCGTGTTAGAGGACTTTTTAGTTTCCACCTCCATAGACTCTCATGTATAAGGCAGCTGTCCATAGACTCCCATGTATAAGGCAGTCCATAGACTCCCATGTATAAGGCAGTCCATAGACTCCCATGTATAAGACAGTCCATAGACTGCCATGTATAAGGCAGTCCATAGACTCCCATGTATAAGGCCAAGTAAAATAAAAATTTAGTTTCTCATCGTATTCATATTGCAAAAAGGATGCAGTGACACAGTCTTTAGCCCCACGGATTAAGTCCAGGCGACTTATAGATTCGGTCATGTCACGTGACCTTGGCGACCTTTGACTTGAAATATACATATTTGTCCGTAACTCAGTAACCACAAGTGCTACACCCTTCATATATGGTATGATGGGACACCTTATGACGCCACATATTGTACCTTATTAATTATGCACATATCTAATTTTGAGCAAGCCAATAGAGCTAGAGGTCTGATTTTGGGTATATAGTGATAACTTAGCAATACAATTTTTTTTGACAAAATATCACGTGACCTCGGTAACCTTTGACCTCAAATATACGTATTTGTCCATAACTCAGTAACCACCAGTGCTACATCCTTCATATATGGTATGATGGGACACCTTATGATGCCACATATTGTACCTCATTAATTATGCACATATGTAATTTTGAGCGAGCCAATAGAGCTAGAGGTCTGATTTTTGGTATATAGTGATAACTTAGCAATACAATTTTTTTGACAAAATGTCACGTGATCTCAATGACCTTTGACCTGAAATACACATATTTGTCCATAACTCAGTAACCACAACTGCTACACCCTTCATGTATAGTATGATGGGACACCTTATGACTCCACATATTGTATCTCATTAATTATGCACATATGTAATTTTGAGCGAGCCAATAGAGCTAGAGGTCTGATTTTTGGTATATAGTGATAACTTAGCAATACAATTTTTTTGACAAAATGTCACATGATCTCAATGACCTTTGACCTGAAATATACATATTTGTCCAGAACTCAGTAACTGCAAGTGGTACGCCCTTCATATTTGGTATGATGGGGAAGACCTTATGACGCCACATACTGTACGTCATTAATTATGTGCATATCTAATTCTGAGCAAGCCAATAGAGCTGGATGTCTGGTTTTTGGTACATAGGGATAACTATAGGATAGAATTTTTTTACCAAATGTCATGTGACCTCTATGACCTTTTACCTAAAATATACGTTTATGTCAATAAATAAGTAACCACATCCAACATACGGCTAATAGTTGGCCATTTTGTTTTCCATAATACAATTCAAGATGGCCATGTGACTGGCATTTCACTGCCAGTTTCCCATTTTTTTTCATATTACAATCGAAGATGGGCACCTGATAGGCATTTCGCCTCCTGTATTTTATGGCTAAAGCTAGTAAATGTTTTGACTAATGTCAACTTGGCACATGGACAACTGTTATGTAGGTCATTTCCCCCACACTCATCATGACCTGAGTTCAATTAGTCTAGAACATTCTCAAGGTCACTGCCCTTGATGACCTCACAACCTTGAATTCAATTAGTCATGTTTGGAATGTTCTGGAAAGTTGATTAGTTGTGTAAGGGAGATAATTTTAGAACAGTAATTAGCATGTCAATAAAGTTCTAGATTGTTCTTATATGCCTTTATAAAAGGGACGTGCACAGCTTCCAGTCAGACTTTTGGGATCGTGTCTCTTGTGTGTTACTAACTCCAGCAGTAGTCATTCTCAAGACCTTTCAAGACCTTCACTGCCAACGCTGGATTTATACTGTGGACTTTGTGCAGTTTCAAGCCTGCAAGCCAAAGGACTGTTCATTCATCCGACTGACTGTTACAACTCTGAGACTGGAGCTCTGCCGTCCCAGCTGAGACAAGTAGTCTGTACACTTTTAAAGCTTGTACTCTATCCCTGACTTAGCAATTAGTTTTATTTTCGTAATAAATTTTGTTTAAACGGAAACTGCTGAGTTCACCCTTTTGTTCGTTTTCTCTGCACGTAACAAAATTGGGGCTCGTCCGGGAGACGAATATTTTGAGCCGTTTGACAACATTTTGCCTGCCTTTTCAAAACTACTGTATAGTGTGAACTCAGCGAAATTCAATCATGGCGGAATTCAAGCCAGACGAATTTATGGATGACCTTGATCAGGACGCATTTGATTCCCTCAAAAAAGACAACCTCATTGCACTGGCCATTTCCTTAAAGTAGATGTCAAAAGATCTATGCGCAAGCGGGAAATACAGTACCACATTGCAAAACATTTAGTTAATTTAGGCCAATTTGAGGAATCCACCTTGAAAGATTATGAGCCCGAGTCTACCTTTGAACTAAGAAAATTAGAATTAGAAATGCAGACAAATTTGGAGATCAAGAAACTAGAATTACAAATGGAAAAAGAGAGACAGGCATTAGAAAAAGAAAAATACAAATGCAATTACAAATGGAAGAAAGACAGAGAGAGAAAGATAGGCAGGAAAGATTAGAAATGGAAGAAAGACAGAAGAGAGGGAATTGGAAATGAAAGAAAAAGAATTGCAAATGGAAGAAAGACAAAGGGAGAAAGAAAGAGAGGAAAAAGAAAAGGAAAGAGAATTAGCAGAACACCGACTGCAGTTAGAAATGAGACGTTTAGAGCTTAGAAAGTCAGGAAAATTCTTCCCTTCAGACAATTTTGACATCACTAAGCATTTCAGGTTAGTTCCCCCTTTCCAAGAAAAGGATGTTGATAAATATTTCCTTCATTTTGAGAAAATTGCTCAGAGCCTGAATTGGCCTAAGGAGTCCTGGTCTATGCTTTTGCAGAGTGCTTTGGTGGGTAAAGCCAGAGAAATTTATATTCAGTTGTCAGTAGAGCAGGCTTCAGATTATGATTCTGTGAAGGAATTAATTCTCAAGGGCTATGAGTTGGTGCCTGAAGCTTACCGTCAGAAATTTAGGGATTGTGAGAAGGTGAAGGATCAAACTTATGTTGAATTTGCTCGAACAAAAGAACAACTGTTTGACCGTTGGTGCTCTTCTGAAAAGGTCAGTCAGAATTATGACAAATTACGACAGCTTGTTTTGATTGAGGAATTTAAAAGGTGCATCCGGAGTGACATCAAAACATTTATCAATGAACAAAAGGCAGATACATTGGAGGTTGCTGCACGTTTGGCCGATGATTATTCATTGACCCACAAATCTTCATTTCTCAGCAAACCATCCCAGTCCTTTTCCATACAGAAACAATGCAGGCAAATTTAACTCCTCCTTTTCATCCAAGAATTTTTCAAAGGAGAGTAGGAAATCAAATGACAACAGTTCACAAAATTCAAGTAACACTTCCACATCATCAGATCCCAAGTCTCAATCTCCTTCTGACAAACAGTTCGGTACACTTTCTTGTAATTATTGTAAGAAAGACGGCCATTTAATGTCAGATTGTTTCAAATTGAAAAGAAAACGTGAAGGTCAAAGTAGTCAAAGTGGATCTAAGCCCACCGGCTTTATTTCTTCATCAACTCAATTAGAGTCTAATAATGTGTGCAACACATTTTCTGAGGTTAAATCCCTCTTATCCCCAATTAATGAGGTCAAGGTCAATTCTTCTCAAGATAGCATTATGGGTATTTTCGAACCATTTATTCATAATGGTTTTATATCACTTTCTAGTGATTTCTCTTCCGCTACCCCTGTCAAAATTTTAAGAGATACCGGGGCTTCCCAGTCTCTTTTGTTGGCAGATACCCTGCCGTTTTCTGAAAAGTCATTTTCAGGTTCTAAAGTTCTTATTAAGGGGGTAGATTGTAATGACTACATTCCTGTTCCTCTCCATAATGTCTATTTGTCTTCGACTTTGTTTCTGGACCTGTGGCTTTAGGTATTAGGCCTTTTTTGCCTTTTGAAGGGATTCACCTTCTTCTTGGAAACGACCTTGCCGGGGACAAGGTCATTACTAATCCACTTGTGACTGATAATCCTAGTTTAGATCAGGATCCAGAGCCAATTGAACAAGAGATACCCGATTTATTTCCTTCATGTGCCATTACTCGAGCCATGTCAAAGAAAACTTCCGAGAATCAAAATACTCTCAAAAATAATGTCACAGATGTTGACTTAAATGACACCTTTCTCAGTCAGGTGTTTGACACGGATCATTCCGTTATCCCTCGTGGATTTGAAACTTCCAGTAAAACTTCTGCTGACCCAAGTCAGACATTTTCTAGATCAAATCTCATTGCAGAACAACACAAAGACCCAGATATTTGTCTTTGTTTGACAGGGTAGATGATGAAGGTAAAACTTCAGATAGCTCTGTTTCCTATTATACAAAATCTGGTATTCTCATGCGTAAATGGAGACCTCCAGACGTTTTGGTTGATGACGATTGGGCTATAAAACATCAAATTGTGGTTCCAAAGCCCTATCGTGCTGAAATATTGCGCCTGGCCCATGAAACGCCCTGGGCTGGTCACTTAGGAGTCAGGAAAACTTATCATAAAATTCTCAGTCACTTTTATTGGCCTAATCTCAGGCAGGATGTAGCACATTTCTGTAAAACTTGTCACACATGTCAAATGGTAGGAAAGCCAAATCAGACCATTCCAAAGGCCCCTTTACAGCCAATTCCTGCATTTCAAGAACCATTTAGTAGGATACTAATAGACTGTGTTGGGCCCCTACAAAAACAAGATCAGGAAATGAGTACATGTTGACAATTATGTGTACATCAACTCGGTTCCCCGAAGCCATACCACTGAGAAATATAAAGACAAAGACTATAGTGAGAGCTTTAGTCAAATTTTTCACTTTATTCGGCCTCCCTAAATGTGTCCAGTCCGATCAAGGCTCCAACTTTATGTCTGGAATTTTTCAACAAGTAATGGATCAGCTAGCATTAAACAGTACAGGTCATCCGCCTATCATCCAGAAAGTCAGGGTGCTCTTGAGCGATTTCATCAAACTTTGAAAAACATGATTAGGACCTACTGTTTTGACACAGAGAAGCAGTGGGATGAAGGAATTCATTTTCTGCTCTTTGCTGTTAGAGAGTCAATTCAAGAGTCTCTTGGTTTTAGCCCATTTGAGCTTGTATTTGGACATACAGTCCGTGGCCCACTTAAGCTCGTTAAAGAGAAATTCCTATCAGACGATGATGATTGTCTGAATATTTTGCAATATGTGTCAGATTTTCGTACAAAACTCTCTAAAGCATGTGAATTAGCCAGAGAAAACCTTGAGTCATCTCAGCAGTCCATGAAAACCAAATACGATAAAAACACCTCAAAACGGAAGTTTGAACCAGGTCAAAAAGTTCTTGTTCTACTTCCGATTCCTGGCAAACCACTCCATGCTCGTTACTTTGGGCCATATCTAATTGATAAGAAATTGAGTGATTTAAATTACATCATAATAACACCTGACAGGCGAAAACAAAAACAGCTATGTCACATAAATATGCTTAAGCCATATTTTGATAGGGATAATCCTACTATAACTCAGCCTGTCAGTGCAGTCAGTTCAAACCATTATGAAGATAGTGATACTGAAACTGACTTGAGTGAAAATACTCTAAACTCAAAGCTGGGCTCGGTCAAGCTTCAGAACTCAGAAATCCTGGAGAAGCTGGAGTCTACAAAGTTGGCACACCTCCAGCCAGAACAACAACAACAGGTGAAAGAACTGCTCCATGAATATAAACACCTGTTTCAAGATGTTCCAACAAGGACAAACGTCATCTATCACAACGAAGATGTCTGCGACAGTCATCCAGTGGAACAACATCCAGACAGACTGAATCCTGCAAAGCGGATATCTCCAGGAGGAAGCAAAGTATATGCCGAACAATGACTTTATCGAACTCAATAAAAATAACCGGACTTTGCCATGCATACTTTATGCCAAATTCAGTGCCATTTCAAGTTTTCCAATACCAAATTGCAAGAGGATAGTCATGGTGTAGATCATCCTGTTTGCTATTTTTCACGCAAATTTAACAAATCCCAGAGAAACTACTCTACAATTGAAAAAGAGTGTTTATCTTTGATATTAGCTTTACAGCATTTTGAAGTTTATGTTACTTCTTCAAATCAGCCAATAGTGGTTTATATTGATCACAACCCTCTTGTTTTTCTGCAGAAATTTAAAGGCAAAAATCAGAGATTGCTAAGATGGAGTTTAATGTTACAGGAGTTTAATCTTGACATTAGACATATCAAAGGCAGAGACAATTTAATTGCAGACTGTCTCTCTCGTATTTAGAGTTTATTGTTGTTCACTTTCAAGAAATTTTACTTTAGAGTAAAAAAATTTTGAGTACTTAAATCTTTTCAAGATTACATTTGTAAAAGAAAGATTTTTCTTTGAAAAATTTTCTTTTTTTGAAGAGGGGTGTGTTATGTAGGTCATTTCCCCCACACTCATCATGACCTGAGTTCAATTAGTCTAGAACATTCTCAAGGTCACTGCCCTTGATGACCCACAACCTTGAATTCAATTAGTCATGTTTGGAATGTTCTGGAAAGTTGATTAGTTGTGTAAGGGAGATAATTTTAGAACAGTAATTAGCATGTCAATAAAAGTTCTAGATTGTTCTTATATGCCTTTATAAAAGGGACGTGCACAGCTTCCAGTCAGACTTTTGGGATCGTGTCTCTTGTGTGTTACTAAACTCCAGCAGTAGTCATTCTCAAGACCTTTCAAGACCTTCACTGCCAACGCTGGATTTATACTGTGGACTTTGTGCAGTTTCAAGCCTGCAAGCCAAAGGACTGTTCATTCATCCGACTGACTGTTACAACTCTGAGACTGGAGCTCTGCCGTCCCAGCTGAGATAAGTAGTCTGTACACTTTTAAAGCTTGTACTCTATCCCTGACTTAGCAATTAGTTTTATTTTCGTAATAAATTTTGTTTAAACGGAAACTGCTGAGTTCACCCTTTTGTTCGTTTTCTCTGCACGTAACACAACACACTGTATCTTTTATTTGCACATGAAATATTTCAACAATATGATCCAATATGGCTTCCAGATGACTTTAATTCATTTTGTTAATGGTGTTTCAGTCCCAGTGGAAAAAGTCTTGGGACTTCTAGATTAGGCTGTGGTTCCATGCATCTGCACTGATATCTTAGACATGTCTTTACAGATTCATTCAAATTTGGTACAAGGGTAATACATTTCGGTGGACATATGCACATCAATTTGTTTTGCAGGGATGTTCGGCAGGCAGCCATTTTGTGTTCATTTGTTGTTTCATGATGATGTCTCAAGCCATTATGCAAAATTGCCCGGAATGATTTCATTGAAACCAGACGGTGCATGTAGGATGCCTCATTTTCTTATCTTTATGAATTATTGTATTATTATTAATAAAGACATATGCAAACTCGCTGTGTCTGCATCTCTTTTCATGTTTCCTTTACATCTGTATGCCACTCTGCTGTGACAAAAAATAGTATCAATATCAAGTGTAATCCCCAAAGAAACAGGTCATACTTGTTAATTGCTCGTCTTAGTCATCAAGCTTGGTATGGCTAAGGATTTGCATAATGAGAGTAAGTCCTTGGCCAAACATTCAAGGTCACCTGAGTGTGTTGAAACTTAGCACTAAGAACAATACCTGCATGCCAGATAATTTTGTGATATGATGATATGATATGACTGCCACATGGCCATTTTTTTATGTCCAGAGAGTAATTGCTCAGACAGGCTCTTTCAATGGACAAAACATGTGTTTCAGCCAGCTTTTGCTTGCATGGGGACACAGTGACCCACAGTAGGTCTGAATGGGGGACAAATTAAATTTTTGGGGGACATGTAATGTATTTCAATAAAACAACACAGTACAGTGTCATTATGTGTCATTATGACCTGGTACTATATTTGGTGTTCAATAGGCAAGTCAGGTGAGTGCATTAACGGTCAGTAGGCCAATGGTGTTGTGCAAAATTGTGCCAACATAAACTTGCAGTATCATTAAGTTTACTGCTACCACGTGGTATGCACATAAACTGTAGGGCTCCCCCTAAGTCACCAAGATGATTAGCCAACTCATTAGCCAAATCAAAATCTTGTAGCCACTTTGAACAATTTTTAGGCAGTTTATGATCTAAAGTGTGGCAACAACTTTCTTGGTATTCAGTTCTTCATTTTCAAATCAAAATGTTTTGTATTTTACATTAAAGAAATATTTGTTCAGTTTTTATTGCATTAATTATCTGTGTTTTTATGACATTAAAGTGATAGAAATATTTTTTCATTTCTGGTGGTAAACTTACCACCAGAAATAAAATTAGGTGGCAATTCTAAAATCAGGTAGCAATGTGAAGTGTATATTACAAAGATACAGAATATTTCTGTAGCATTCTGTCAGTGTTCACAGAATGGCAACTTAATACATTTAAGCTACAAGCTCCTAATGTGGCAAATTTATGCAGTTTTTAAGCCATGATGAAAATTTTGTGAGCCACACAGATAAAAATTTTCCATGCAGAAGAAAGCATTGGGTAGCATAGTGGCAATGTAGATACAATTATTGTGGTGTTTAAGGCCCTGGTGTTGTGTCATAGTTGTGATCAAGCAGGCTCATATAGCATCTTAAGCATAAGTATTTTTCTTGAGACAAAATGGTTTGGCCAAACCCAAATCCTGTAAACAATAACATATACATAACTATTGATATGTTCATTTAATTTCCCAATGTTTTAGAGTAATCATTGTTTCAAAGATTATGATAACATTTTAGCCCAGAAATATTTTCATTTATATTTGATATCATCAAGAAATGTCTAGTGATGTTCACTATTATATCATTAAACTGGTGGAATCTGCAGAAATATTAAAATCATTCAGAATCACACCATTTCTTGTATAAGTTATAGCAGTTTGAAATATGCCAAATGGACAATTTTAATAGCTCTACTTTTGAATTGTTGCTTTGATGTTAAGTTACCATGCAAAATTGCAGCTCTCAAATGTGAAGATTTGAAAATGAATATGCTTACTGCAAGTACTGTTGACAATTTCCCTTTGCCATGACTCTTAATAAAGTAGAATTTAAAACTGACAGTCAAGCTAAATGCCATTTAAATTGGAAGGCACCAAGAAATTTCTTTTTAACATAAGATTGTACCTATTGGCCCTCCCTAGGTGGTTTCTTTGAACCATAATTGTGTACTTAAGGGGTCTTCATCCATGACATCACGTGACATGACCCAGATTTGACCTTTCAGAAAACCTCAGTTTTTCTCCTTTTCACTTGTACAATGACTCTGTTTGTGAAGTTTCCTTAGAAATTATGGTTTTTACTATCAAACTGAGTAGCCGCAGGCCAAATTTTGATGCAAGCAATGTAGGTAAAACTTGAACTCAAGGACGACCGGTACGCGGCACTCACCTATGCAGAACCAAGCCTCAGTGTATTCATGGACGTTGTGCGTCCGTGATGTATTGTAGTATCGAACAGCAACAATGTTTGTTTTACGTACCAGGGAATTTGTAACTTTGTAGAAAGGAGAGTAAACTGTGTCAATACATTGCAACTTTGTAGGAAGGAGAGGTAAACTGTTTCAACATCTTACAACATTTTATTGTTAGCCGTAGTTTTCTGTCCAGGAGGCACTGTCTAAAAATTCAATAGCCACTAAATATGGCCTACTCAGATTGCGTCATGGTGACCCACAACGGTTATTTTATCGGGACAAAAACAAAAAAATTGCGTCAAATGTCGCAATGCCGCACGCTGGCTGAAACAATGGACAAAACATGACTTTCAAATGCATGCAAAATTTAATATGTAGGGAATTTCTGGAATTTAAAGCCATAGTAGCTGGAACTTTTGAACATTTTTGCAAATACTTATAATGCAAACCAAGTGTGATTCTATTGAAACTAAATTAAATGCTGATTAGCAAGGAGCTAATGGTAACCATGCACACTACGTCGTTTGTACACTTCATGTCATTTGTTAACATTGTTGAAGTCCTGTCTGTTCAAAAATTCATTTTGACAACATTCTTCGGGACGACAAATTGACAAAGGTTGCACACCGAGGTCAATCATTAGTTGATTCTTCATGATTCAGTATGATTGTTTATATGAATATATCACAATGTGTAACAAAATAGTGAAAAGTTCAGCCACTGCCGCTTTAATGATAGAACTCCCTGAATCTGCACATGAATCTGAATCCAGTTTTACAATCGGACTCGACCACTTAAGGTCACGTGTTAACGTTTCTGTTTTCTGCTGGCAAGTGCGACAACGCTGTATCCTAAGCTCCCAATAAGCAGTTGATTTGACCTCAAATATTGCATCCAGTTGCAGTTATTAACGGGGTAGGTACTATTAGAAACAATCATTGAAAAAAAATGCTTTTCAGATGTGTGTAGATGATTTTTATATAGAATGAAGTATGGATTGTGTCGACGTACGTACTTTGATCAGTGATAGGCAACGTGTATTTCAGTGGAATCATGGGTACATGGGCGCGGCTGGATGGACGGCAATCGTGTTGATATTCATGTGTTACGTGTACTTTTTTCTTCGTTTTACGCCCATCATGACGTAGAATAGAACGCGATGTCACCTCTTACAAACCGATGTTAATTTCGTGACGTGGATAATTGATAAATATGGCGTTAGGCGTTAGTGCATTTCTTCCCCGGTACATGTAGTATTTTACGGACTATGATCAAAAATGAAATTTGTAAATTGGTACAATTTTTTCAACCATTTATTGTTCTGAAAGGGAAATTCATTCAACAATCTCCGAAGTGTCAATAACGTCCCCATGTTACGTTGTGTATACATTGTATCTACGCGTTCGTGGAATAAGACAACAATGGCGGCGACCATGTGAACCATTGGCATTGCATTGGCGATGTCGGTTGACTGTGTCATGAACCTGCCGTGTTAAGACAGGTCAGTTTCTAAAATTTATAAACTGGTTCGGGCCGGGCGATCTTTGTAAACTGTTTTTGCTCTGATGAAGGTATACCATTTTAACGTCCTCCGTTCAAATACGTGTAAACTTTGTGTTAACGTCGGACACACTCGAGGACTAGGACGAGATTTGACGGCGGCGCTATACGGCATGCTTGTGCAAAGTTGTGCGATGTTCCCATGGCGTGGCACGAAAAATCAGTGGCTGATACTCGCATAGTCACATCGATATATGTGATTTTACAAAAATGGGCTTTGTCCGTTTCCCTCCTGTATTAGAATTAGTGGAGAAATCATGGTCTGTGTTTCTGCATTTCTTTATCGCCGACAAAATATTGGCAATTTGTTAAACCAACTGTTGAGGGCGCACTGACTCGACATTCCAGTCCCGTTCATCGGATGTGAAATAGATCCGTTTATCATGTCAGCAGTGCCGATTTAACAACGCATTCACGGACTTAGTTAAGACTTTATTGAAAACAAATCTCAATATGAAATTATTGTAATAATGATGAAAAAGACGTTTCAGGATACCAGATTGAACTTAAAAGTAAGAAAGTGCTCCTACACAAAATCAGTAAACAATCACCGAAAAATCTCAGTGAACCAAAAATATTATTGATGTGTTCATTAATTGTAATTACATGAAATATATGTATGTCAGTAAAAGGTGGAACCAATATTGAATTTGTTTTTAAAGCAGCAGCTAGTTTGAAAGAATTCATGTTACGAATGCTGAATTAGTGTGTAAGATATTTTACAAGGTCTTCCATCAAACCTTATAACATAAAATTTTTAAAACCTGGTTAATGGTTGGAAAAGATTTTAAAAATTAATGTACAAGCCTAGTAATCACAAAATTATTGATTAGCATGATATTGCATTATGATTTATGTTCTCAAGTGACCTCATCAGGATATTATTTTAATATATTTAATTTTCCCCAAAACCTGAATATTTACTATGTTAAGAAAGCTTTGGTGATGAGCATATTGATCTGAATGCAACATTTTCTTGATGCTACTGTTCATTATGATAATTACACTGCATGACATTTTGGAAACGTGTTAAAATATGCTGCTGTAACTGAGATAGGGTAAAATTGATCATAAATTACCATTCTCGTGTCAATTAACGATAGACCTGGTTCTAATTGAGTCTCTTCTCTTTTTTTTCAGGTTACTGGTTTTTTTACTGGATTGACACACACACAAACACTCCGATAACACAGACACATTGCTTTAGAGAACACCAATACCCATATACGACTCAAAGCGTGTCTCCCCTTAGTTAGGGGAAAAAGTGGGACTTGGCAAGCGAAACCAAGTCAACCGCTGGCCATTGGAATCGGCCAAGACTAAGAAGCCACAAAGTATATTACAAAAGAAGCCACAAAGTATATTACAAAAGAAGCCACAAAGTATATTACAAAAGAAGCCACAAAGTATATATTATAAACAAAGCCAAATACATGTGATTATACATATACAGGAATACAAAGAACAAACAGACTGGTTACCACTTCACAGCAACACAGATTGATAGGGCAATCAATCTCATTGTTGTATTTCATAAACCATTAACATCAAAGCGCCATCAGTTTTGGACATTCAACATAAAAACAGGTAAAAGTATGTTGATACCTCACTGCCCAAAGAGTTTGATAACACAATTGATAAAATCTGAACTTCAAACTTCCGTACCTCACTGCCAAACAAGTTTCATAACACAATAAATTGTTCTCTTCAAACTTTCATACACCACTGCCAAAACACACTAGCCTAATACAATATTAAATTGTTCACTTCCAACTTCCATATACAACGTGATTCTCCTAAAGTAACAAAAGAATTATGGGTATCTCCATTGATCAGTATAGATTAGCAATAGACGGTTTCCATTGTGTTCACTTCAAACAAGAATTTCAACTAGCCAGATTCAAGTACTTTTCTGTGAGCTGGATCATTCAAATTTATTTATGTAACCATTACATGAAGCAGCTTCTCACACTCAGTGGTGATATTGAAACAAATCCAGGTCCCGTCACTCCAACCAGAGTACTTTCATGTCTCAATAAGAGTGTAATTACAGGTAATTTACACCAGGGTTCCCTAAAGTTTTTAGCTAGTGCATTAGGCACCAACACATGTATGGCCAACAGTCTGATAGCATTGGCTTACTCTCAGATTCTAGAAATGTCAGACTGGAACAGTACAATTATTGATTTTATTCTTGATGTTGGGAAAGCATTATATGATAAACTGTACCCCAACAGAAAGTGTAAAGATTCATGCCCCTATTTACAGGTAACAGATTTGAATATTAATTTCAGAGTTAGATGTCAGTATTTTACCTGTAGTCCTGGCTTTTCCTTATTTGGATACATTGGTGATACTGATCCAGGTGATAATATTGTGTACAAATTAGAACATGCACTCGAAATGGCTTTTGACATTTCTTCACAAGCTGTTCTTATTATTGAAGAATATGGGATAGCATTATTTAAAGTTAGTGGTGTATTCCATGTGTTTGATTCTCACAGTAGAAATAGTGAAGGTTATGCTCACCCTGATGGCCATGCAGTTCTTGTCACCCTTGAATCAATTGCTGACCTTTGCTGTCATTTACGATACTTAGTTTGTACATTATCACATGAACCCATGGAGACAATACGCTTTGAAGTAACACCAATATCACTCTATCAGTCTAACAGTATCCCTGATGATTACTATGATTTGTCTACAGTATTTGATTCAAAAAACAATAAGCGTAAAGGTACACATGAAGAAAGCCAGCAAAGAAAAATTACAAAACTAACTGCAACAGAAGCAGATATTCCCCAAATCAGTACTTTACCAACTACTGGGGATTGCTATGTCATCTCTGAAATTGTAACATCAAAATATACATATATCCCAACTGATATAACATGGCAAACAGAAAAGGTGTTGTTATTTCTAAGTACTCCACCCAAGCATACTGTACACTTTCAAGGCCAAGGTCTGTCTCTGGGATGCCCATTGACAAAAGATTTAGTTGGAGATGGTAATTGCTTTTTTAGAGCAATCTCCTACATAACTACAGGCAGTGAAAAATATCATGGTCAGATTAGATCGAAAATAGTTCAACATTTGCTACTCAATAAAAGCAAATTTGAAAAGATACTTAGAGTTCAAGGACAAACTATGGAACAGTATTTGCAACAAAGTGAGATTGCCATGTTGGGCAAATTTGCTAGTGAAGTTGAAATTGTTGCCTCGGCTCATTTTTTAAAGACAGATATATTCACATACATGATTAACAAACGCTGGCTTAAGTACTCTGGCAAAATGGTTGACCCACACATTCGTGTTGACAAAAAATCAATATATTTGAAACACTGTAATGCCAATCATTACCAAGTTGTCACAAAGATCAAAGTAGATCCATCAAATTCCCTGGAAAATTACTTTACATCACAGAAACTGCTACAAGATCAACATGTGCAATGTGAAAACACAACATCTACTCAGAGCAAACTATCAAAAAGGCAGAAGCAACAATTGAGAAAGGAGAGTGCAAGGGCAAGAATGAGTATACATAGACAAATAAAAACTGAACTAGACAGACAAAAAACCAAAGAACAGGACAGAGTTAGAAAATTTACTGAGCGAAGCAATAGAAAAGAATTTGCAAAGGAGAAAGATAAAGAACAAAACAAAGTTAGAAAGAGGATTGAGAGAAGCAACAAATCAGAACTTGCCAAAGAGAAAGATAAAGAACAAAACAAAGTTAGAAAGAGGGTTGAGAGAAGCAACAAATCAGAATTTGCCAAAGAGAAAGTTAAAGAACAAAACAAAGTTAGAAAGAGGGTTGAGAGAAGCAACAAATCAGAATTTGCCAAAGAGAAAGTTAAAGAACAAAACAAAGTTAGAAAGAGGATTGAGAGAAGCAACAAATCAGAACTTGCCAAAGAGAAAGTTAAAGAACAAAACAAAGTTAGAAAGAGGGTTGAGAGAAGCAACAAGTCAGAATTTGCCAAAGAGAAAGTTAAAGAACAAAACAAAGTTAGAAAGAGGATTGAGAGAAGCAACAAGTCAGAATTTGCCAAAGAGAAAGTTAAAGAACAAAACAAAGTTAGAAAGAGGGTTGAGAGAAGCAACAAGTCAGAATTTGCCAAAGACAAAGATAAAGAACAAAACAAAGTTAGAAAGAGGATTGAGAGAAGCAACAAATCAGAATTTGCCAAAGACAAAGATAAAGAACAAAACAAAGTTAGAAAGAGGATTGAGAGAAGCAACAAATCAGAATTTGCCAAAGACAAAGATAAAGAACAAAACAAAGTTAGAAAGAGGATTCAAAGAAGCACTAGAAAAGAAGTTGCCAAGGAGAAAGATAAACAACAAAACAAACTTAGGAAGAGGACCAAGAGAGTTAATAGAACAGATAACCAAAAACAAAGAGACAGGGGAGATGACAAGGCAAGAAAGAAACTACAGAGATTCATGTTTAATAGTGACCATCAAGAATTATTACAAGACTTTCATTCCAATCCATCACCTTGTCATCCAGCATTTGAAATTATTTTAAATGGATTTTTTCATGCTATAAGATCTGGCCCCACATACTCATGCAGTTGTTGCAATAGGTTCATGTATAAGTCTGCTGTAACTCCTTACAAAGCAGAGAATTTTCCAGGAACAGATCCAGATTTACTACATCTTTGTCTGAAAGACCAGAAATCAGAAGACAGACAATGGATTTGTAAAACATGCCAAGGGTCTCTAAAAGTAAATCGCATGCCTGCACAAGCTGTTGCAAATAACCTAGAAGTTGAACCAGTACCTGAACAGTTATCATTTTTGTGTAATTTGGAGAGCCAGTTGATAACTAGAATTATACCATTCATGAAGATTGTTGCTTTGCCTACTGGCGGTCAACATGGTCTCCGTGGTCAAGTTGTCCTTGTACCATCTAATATACAGAAAACTGCTGAGACTTTGCCAAGACAGACTTCCGAGTCACAAATAATAGCCTTAAGCTTTAAACGACGTTTATCAGATAAATATTCAGTCAAAAAACAATACATACGCCCTTACAATGTCAATGAAGCTTTAGAATACTTGAAACAGAATAATCCATTTTATAAAAATGTGATTACAAATAGTCACTGGACTCACAACAGTCAATTAGAAAATCCAGAATTGTGGAAAGCGGCTACTGAGCCTAAACTAAGAAACACTATGTGCAAGCCAAGCTACACTTCTGATGAAAATAACAATAATGCAAAAAGTAATGATATTCAACCAAAGCAGGTATCAAAACCATTACAAGACCATGATGCTGATATGCTTGTAGATTCAGAGGAGGAAGTTGATGATGATAATCCTGATCATGTAAAAACTGAACTTAATTTAAAGAAAAGCATCAATTCATCAACATGCCTATACCCAAAATGTGGTCCCAATGTCAAAACAAATCAAATATTACACCTTTCACCTGGGGAAGGACAAAGACCAACACATGTCTTCTATGAAAAAGACTGGGAAGCATTGACATTTCCAACACTGTTTCCATCAGGAACTAACACATTCAATGAAGAAAGAGATGTAAGAATCACTGTTAAAAAGTACATTAATGCAAGGTTACTATCAAGTGACACACGATTTGCAGAAAGTACTGAATATACTTTTCAGTGTTTACACTGGGCAGAAACAGTTGATGTAAGCAATAGCATCACCATGCAACTCAAAAAGACAAGAACGCAGGATTTAAATGCTGCAAAGTTGAAGAATCCTGACAATGTTAGATTAATGTTGAAAAATGATGAACTATTTGCATCATTCAAAAAAATCCGTGGCACACCACAATATTGGAAAGAGATGCAACAAGACATGATTGCAAAGATAAGACACTTTGGGCCTTACACTTTTTTCTTGTCTGGCAGTGCTGCTGACTTCCATTGGCCTGAATTGGTACAAGTCATTGCAACACAGTATGGTGAACACTTTACATTAGAGGAGATAGAGCAAATGACCTGGCAGACAAAACGCAATTGGATAGCCAGAAATCCTGTAACAGCAGCGAGACATATTGATTATATATTTGGAAAGGTATGGAGAAACATAATTTTAAGTGGAGTCCATCCAATTGGTCAAATTCTAAATTATGACATCAGAAAAGAAATGCAAAGTAGAGGCACTGAACATTTCCATGCAGCTGTTCATGTCCTAAATGCACCAATCTTAGATAAAGATACTGATGAAGATGTCATATCATTTATAGACAAATATATCTCATGTGCTATCCCTGATGACACTGATCCAGTACTTCGTGACTTAGTCATATCACGTCAAACGCACCATCATACACGAACTTGTAAAAAAAGAAAAGGCCTAGAATGTAGATTCCATTTTAAGAAACCACCATCATCAGAAACTGTTATTGCCAGAAAAGAAACATCAAAAGAAGCAATTACCAAAGCTAAAAAGGTTATGACTAAAGTCATGAAAACTTTAGAAAACAGTCAACCAGACATTACTTTGTGTGAATTGCTCACAGAGGCAAATGTATCTGAAAGAGAATATCATTCTATATTGACTTTGTCACTAAAACGCACATCAGTCATTTTAAAACGAAAGCCATCAGAGACCAGTATTAATCCATATAATCCATTCATACTGAAGGCATTACGAGCAAATATGGATATACAGTACATTACTGATGTTTGGGCCTGCATTGCCTACATTACTTCATACATGTGTAAACCAGAAAGGGAAATGTCAGAGCTCATGAGAAATGCTGTCAAAGAAGCAGACACTGCAACAGAAAAACTTAAATCTATTGGCAATACTTTTTTGAAGTGCCGTGAGGTTTCACAACATGAAGCAATAGCAAGGTTGGTAGGTTTACCACTGAGACAAACAAACACAACAGTTCAATATGTACCTACAGGATATGAAGAAGAAAGAACAAGAATGTTAAAGAGTGTGTCAGAGCTTGATGAAATGGATGATGATAGTGAGAATGTATATGTACCAAGTATTCTAGATAAATACGCAGCTAGACCCCACCAGTTGAATAATCTGTCTCTAGCTGAGTTTGCATCAATGTACAGTACTTCCTACGGACAAAAGTCTGATTTTGATAATTCTGCAGAAAACTTGTTTGACAACCAAGATGATGCCCAAAACACAAAGCCTAAATCAAGTACAAAGTTAAAACTCCTGCAAGGCGTAGGATGGATATATAAACGACAGAAGGAAATTGTAATTCGGTACTATTATGTCTCAAAGAAAAAAGATTCAGAAAAATATTACCATAGATTACTTATCTTGTACCTTCCTTGGCGAAAGGAATCACAACTTAAACTTAACAACAGCTATGAAGCAAAGTTTGTACAAGTGCATGACACTATCAAGGATACAATAAAGAAATTTGAACCATGTAATGATGAGGTTCAACATGCATATGAAAATGCACCAGATCCTGATGACATTGATGAAGAACTATGGGATTCAGTAGCACCACCAGAGGCTGAACAATGTAGAGACAGACAGATATCTGATGATGCAGAGTATGACTTATTAGACCCATCAAACCTAGATCAAGACCAAGTTTCTGTTAACCCAATCAATGTCACCACATCACTGAATTCTAAACGTTCAGTCACATTACAGGCAAAGATCCTAGCTAATGTGAAGTATTATAAGATAGTGCGAAGTCTAAATGACCAACAGAGAAGGATACATGATTTCATATTTTCATGGTGCACTTCATACAGAATAGCAAGTATCCTAGGTAATTCACTACCTGATCCATTTTATGTCTTCCTTACTGGAGGTGCAGGAGTAGGTAAAAGCCATGCAGTTCATGCCATTTTTCAAAGTGCAATACGTCAACTACGACGTGAAGGTGAAAGCCCAGATACACCAACAATAATTTTGACAGCATCTACAGGTAAAGCAGCTGTGAACATTGGTGGAACAACTCTACACAGTGCATTTCATATCCCTTGCAAAAAACATGGCGAATCAAGTGAATATCATAAACCAGCTGCCCAAATTTTGAACTCATTAAGAGCCAAATATGTAGCATTAAAGATAATAATAATTGATGAAATATCTATGGTTGGTGCTCAAACTTTATCAACACTTAACTTGATATTACAAGACATCTTTGAAAACAATAGTCCATTCGGTGGTGTTTCTATACTGGCTGTTGGTGACTTATTACAGTTAAACCCAGTTGGTGATAGGCCAGTATTTCAGATATCAAACAAAAAGGACCTCAGCATTTTGGCAGGATCATTATGGCAGAGACTTTTCAAAGTACATGAATTACATGAAATTGTGAGACAGCAGAGTGATCCAGATTTTGCAAATATGCTATCCAGACTACGATTAGGTCAACACACCAAAACTGATATTGACCAGTTAACAAGTCTCAAAACTAACGCTAATCTCCCAGCAAATTGTGTCTCTTTATTTTTAACAAATAGAGAAGTAGAAGAATATAATGAACAACAATTGACAAATCTTTGTTTAACAGTGCTTACAATTCCAGCACAAGACACCAAGAAGGACTTGCATACATCAAGAGCAAAGGTCATTGTCACTTCTAAAAATCCACATGAAACAGCTGGTCTACGAGATGAAATAAAAATTGCTGTAGGTGCCAGATATATGCATACAAAAAACACAGACCTGTCAGATGGCCTTGTCAATGGTGCTACTGGTGAAATAACTCATATAGAAATTGACCAACGTAATCCAATGAAAGGAATAATTTATGTCAAATTTGACTCAAATGCCACAGGCAAAGAAGCTAAAAAACAAAGCAAATACCCTGACTCTGTACCTATCACTGCTGTGACTGACACATTTTCATACTCGGAAAAAGCTCATTCAATCAAAGTTGAACGTACTCAATATCCAGGGACGCTTGCATGGGGAATGACTATACATAAAGCACAAGGAAGTACCTATGAATACATGATTGGCAATATGAATTCCACATGTTCCCCTAAACCAGGGCAAATGTATACAATGTTTAGTCGTGTTAAATCAAGATCAGGCTTACAATTGATAGGATTTGATAAAACCAAAATCAAAGTCAACCAATCTGCTTTGACAGAGATGAAAAGATTACAGGAGACCATGCTATTGGACTATAAATGGCCAACTGAAACACATTTTCCAAAAAATAAGTTCCTTACTATTGGCCATATAAACATCAGGTCCTTGAAATCCCATCATATAGACTTGAAATTACATCCATTCACCCAACATCTTGACATAATATGTCTCACTGAAACACATGTAACAGATCCTTGTCAGTACAGACTACCCAAAATGACAGTCTTTTCTGTCCCTTCACAGCATGGTTGTGCTATCTACTGTGCCAAACCAGTCAAAGAAAAATTCATATTTGCTGATCTTATTGAAGCTGTTGCTATTATTACACATAAAACACTGATTGTTTGTATTTATATCCCACCAAAGACACCATGGATGTTAGTAAATGAACACCTCATTCAGCTGCTTAATGAATGTACAACCATTATGAAACACAACAGCTGTGACACAGTTATTATTACTGGTGACTTCAACATTGACCTGAATGACCCTCATGAAAAATTGACACAGCTCATACATGATAACAATTTACATCAGATCATAACACAATCTACACATAACCTGGCAGGCATTTTAGACCTTGTCATTACAAATCATAACAATACAAGTCACTTTTCATACCCAGTCTACTTTACAGACCATCACTTCATGGTTACATATTTACATAACTGAAGTCCATGCTCCAATACAATGTTCACCAAAAGAACAATACCAATAATGTTCATTGCTATTTTTGTATACTGTTAATATAAATCAATCTACACTTCAGACAGGCCAATAAAAAGTTAAAATTTACAAAACTATGTCAAGACAAGTTCAAAAATTAAGTATTTGACATGTGGAACACATATGATCCATGATTTCAGACATACAGGGAAAGGTAACCAACTACATATTTCTAAAATGGTCAAAAAATGCTTTGTTTTAAACAATGGTTTGTAAATCTGACTCGGTTACAGTTTATACAACATTGCCAAACACACGCTTGAACGACCATAATTTTGGCTTTACATGCTAAAAGTGAACCTACGTTACTGTTAATAACACATTATCTGAAACGTCTGATTTTGAAAAAAAAACATGAGACTTTCAACAATTTCACTGTCACAAATTCAGCTTTACTTCAAGAAGACTTTATTGACTCAATGAACAATCATCAAAAAAGAGCAAGTCACTTCACAAATTATTGGATCATAACGTGTTTTCATACAGCTACTCTGATTTCAGTATAAAAAAAAACATTCATTACTTGATATTTTCACCGTTAACATTAAACAAACGCATACCAAATCCTCAACTTCATGTGACAAAATTTCACACATAACATACACATATTCTATTACCCTTCACACCCCCACAACAAATCCACCGTTCTATGTCAATACATGAATCCCATAATTTTTTTTGTTTTACCCCGACGATCACGGGGGTACTCACCTGTTAACTATACCGCTCACACTTACCATGCAAAAACCATCTTCAAACCGTGTATCCAAACTTCCACGATCAAATCCATGCTACCAACTACATTAACTAAGCTCTAGTCATATACACATTTTCTTTTCATTCGTCCTTAAATTATTCCCACTATTCTCGACCGCGCAGTGACGTCAGTAGGTGAAACACATGTCGTAAAAGTTTGAAATTGTTGAGTATTTTTGTTATGTTTTCATAAACTGCATATTTTGCATGCTGTACCTTCATGTTTAAATAGGATTCTAAACTTGTTTGACATCACAGTGCGAACGTCATAGAAAACCAGGATTTGTTTCCATGCATAACTTTCGAGAATCAGCCAATGACGTTCATGTTTATTCTAACTTTGATACAAAGTTCTGCGTTGCTTTTCCCGCCGTTTTGAGAATTGAAAGCGAGGTTTTCCACTTTTTGGTTGCTCTTCGAATTTCCATGTAACGTGAGGAGTTCAGGATCCTCTCTCCAGTGTTTTCAATAAATAGTTACGTGTTCCGAGTCAAGCTGTCTTCTCAGTGACATCCGATATTAAAGAACCTCCCCCTCCCCCCACAACACATTCGAGCTCGGTGAAGGAGAGATCAGACGATACAGAAGAGCGAATGATACAGAAATTGTATGGAAAAAAGCAGAACTAAAAGTTATGTCATTTATGTATATTGAAACTTTGAATATAGCTTTGGTGGTTGAAATATCCGAACTTCACCACGGCGCTGTGACGCAAAAATGACGTAAAAAACCGCAAGTACCCGGATGACCCGCGGTCGACAATTTCCATCAGTTCAGTCGTTCACACAACTGGTACACCCCCGTGCAGTTATATTTGCATACCAAGCAAAGTACAGACACGTGCTTCAACCACGACCATTCCAACCAAAGGACATAGTCGCCTTCACGTGCCCAACATTTTGCTCCGAAATCATTTCGAAAATGGCATCATCACAGTCAACATCGACCTTAATTCATCTCTGCTTACTTGAAAAAGTAACAAAACGCCTAACGAAAGACAACAAGATATATTATTACGGGAAAGGCATCATCAAAGAAAACGCAAAGAGAAACGACAAAATCAAGGCTATCATATCAAACGATGAAAAAACCGGTGACGCACTGACAGCAGCCGACCTAGACCAATTCCTAATGGTAACAAACGTCATTTCAACCCCAACTACAATAAAGACTACAGAGGAATCTGAGGTAAGATATAATCGTCACTGGTTGAATCGATCGTTGTTATACTGATGGAGTGCAATAGTTCGGATGTGGACGAGTTTCTGCACATATTCCTACTAAGAAATGTAATGGGAAGAATGAAATGACAGGTTTATCTTATCTCTTTGGGAATAGTAGTACTTGGATAGGAGTTTTTTTTGATTTATCATTAGATAATGGCTGAATTGTGTGACACTTGTATGTGAAGTATGTATGGTATAAAGCCCGCTATATTGTTATTGGTAGTGTGGCGTTGTTCGACGTCATGGGTACCGGTAATCGGAAGTTTATCGTCAAAACTGAAAAACTACCCGCTACAATTGGCTACTGTATTTGACTTTGGCATTCCCCTCTTTTCCATACGAGTTTCAGGCTTCCATTTTAATGTCGATCTTTACTGCATGTCAGGACTAGAAATTCTTCCACATAACATGCCATAGTGGTCTTGTTCACAAGCTACCCTGTTCTGTTTCCGTCAACTACATGAATCTCCAAGGTAGGCAGTCTCAACCAAATTTGGCCTTCTGAAGTTCTCACCTGACATGCAGGCTACCAAGGACGATCGTGATCCAAGTCTTGTTTCCGTAAGATGTCAACAGACAATGACATTTGGAAGAAAGGATAGTGTTTCAACAAAATTTGCGGTTGCAAATGTTTAGTGACGAAGTCATAAGCTTTCAGAACAAAAATGTCTATAGGTATTTCCGGTTGCAGTTTATCGAACACAGTGCTATGCGGCTGTTTTCCGTAGTAGGTAAAATGTTTCAATGTCAAGCTCACGATAAATGAAATTTGCTTCACTTTGTTCCCGCTGCCGCTCGTTTTATCGCCTTTTCAAGAACAAAATCCGATGTTTACGAAAATATTCTAATTAGTATTTGTAAATTTTGCGAAGATATTTCACCACTAACCACTATGAAAAAACCTTCAAAGGGAAATGTAAACATTGTCTTTACGCCAAACTTTTCGTTTTGCTGAGTTTGAAACGCGAACCTGGCCCGGAAACTTCATGGTTTTATACGCAATAGAACACGACTAAGTCCCTCTACTAAAATGATATCGTCTAAAATCTTCAACCAATCAATGACTCTGTATCAACCATAATTAAGTCTCTGCGCTCGTCATGCACAGGTTTTGATGTTGGGACCACTTTCGGCATGAAAGCCGTCTTTTAATTGGACAGTGTATTTGAAACGCGGAGACACAGCAGACGTAACATGGCGCATGGCATTTATTCAGATATGGAGCGGTCGATACTGGTTACGATCGACGATGACTAAACTTGTAAGAGATCCGATCTCCGAAACTTTAAAAAAGCCATTACCAGTGGTAAGCTTTATCAGACAAATAAAAAGATCGAGTAGCTTCGGCTACCAAGAGCCACAAACACCGAAATTGCTGGAGACTTCGCAAAAAGAGCATGATTAGCATTTTGAACAACATGACGGTGGCAGATGCAGCAGATTTGAACGTCATAGAGACCTACCTACGTTTGAAATTCCGTAACTCAAATCTCATTCAGTAACATGAATCGAAGTTTGACAGCACGCGGTTTTATATATATTCGGGGTCTAATTTAACTTCGAAAATCATTTAATTTGTTTTCGGATCATGATTGAGTGTTGGTAATGTACACTATTTATTTTTTATTCGGTCTAACTTGTCTATTTTGACATCATCATTTATTTTCTTCAATGAATCAAACCATTATTATTCATTGGTTTGCATTTCTGTCTTTGTATTTTATATCAATCATCGTCTTTTCGATGCGTCACTTGTACAATCATTGACAGTCTCGCTTCTACTATCCATTGTCCGTCCACCCTGCAGAACAGCACTTTGTACTATGGTGCAACAAGATCTACGTGTAGGACTCAATTTACATAAATATCAAAGCTCACACCCCCCCCCCATAGGCTATCAAAAAACACGTCACCGCATCATTTTTGTGACCAACCAAGGATGAGAAACAAACTTAATTTTTTTGCCATAATACCTGGTATTTTATTGTCATTTAGGGAATATGTCTGGACAACATTACTGCACAGAACAAAATATTGAAAAATGCAGGTCTACATTGCTACTTTCACGGTCTTACATTTCAGTATTTTCACTGGAAATAAAGATATCTGACTTCACAAGTTCAAATTTATGAACATACTAGTATTATTTGCTTTAATTGACTGTATGAATTATGATCTATTCAAGAAATACAGTGAAATTTAGGGTGTACTTGGATGGCCCAATCATTGCGGAAAAAAGTCTACAGTAATTATTGCATGAGAAAATTTTTCTCAAAATGAGAATTTTTTTAGCACACCATTCTCATTTTTGACAACATAACCTGCTGACCCAGAGGAAACCCAGACTTCACTGTTTCAATGTGTTAAAAGTCAGTCGTTTTATTCAGTGAGCATGGCTTCCACTTTTTACATTTTGTCTCGTCATTACCATTGTCTTTTATGTTACATTCACAAATACATTGCAGAAGCGGTGAAGCATTTGTTACGTCTAGTAGCCAGTCACGGCTACTGCATTTGTAATTTCATAGCCCTAAGAAATTAAACATACAAGCATATAAAATATTATAATTTTCCACGAATATTAATGAGCTATCCAGCATTCTTCGAAGTCTGGCGAGAATAGTGAAAGAGTCACTGACACTTTTCACGACATCATGAAGTTTGATGAGTAACATGATACTTTTTGAAACAAAGCGCATGAAATAAAAAATACACTGCTTTTGCTTTTTTCAAACCACATAATTTGACTCGGTAATTGGTTTTCCAATTCAGGCAAATGAACTTGACCCCCACTTGCTTCAAGGGCAAATGGATAAAAAAATAAGTGTCTTTCCCTGTACTTATGTCACAAATCACAAGGACAGTACACTTTCACAACTTTCATTCAAGGGAATACGGATGCAAATGCAGGAATTTCGCTTTTTCCACTTATGCAACAATCTCAAACCACGACTTTAAGATCAGCCAACAATTCTTCATCCTTTGACACATACAACAAAATAGTAAGTAACAGAAACAAGACTAGCACAGCAATATAACAGCTGCAGCAAATGTTCAATCATTTCACCATTTCAGGATCCCATTCTGAATTAGACCTGTGACTGGTTCACAACATAACACTGCTTTAAAATCTGTGGTATATCTCCCCATGACAAGCCACAAACCACACAACAACAAACAACCAACTCACTTCATCTATTCTTCAATGCTTCTTTACTAACAGGTTTTCCTTAATGCTGCTGCATTTGACGTAAATCAACAGACTGTCAACGACTTCAGGAACGCTCCAGTCCTGACCATACCCGACATATATTCAAGCCCACCAAAGCGACGAGTCTCCGTCAAAGGCAAAGTCACTCATGTAAGTACCAATCACACCACAACAACCCATTACAACCACATTCAATTTTGGCTTATCGTTACCACATTAATAAATATCTCAATAAAAGAGCACTTGCCCACCCCAATAAATTACCATCCCAACAAGCCAACCACAAACACTATCATGCATATCCCACTAAACATAATACTTTACCCACACAGGTTGGTGACCTTCAGTCGGATACCCATTATAAAAGACGTCGCATCGTTTTGACTGACGAGCAGGATCGAAATATTGATACTAAACTCTGGGACGAACATGCTGTAAACCCCCCTGTGAAAATCAATGACATGATCGAGGCCAAGACTTTTACGGTCGATGTTTACCACACAGGCACCAAATCAGTCACCAGCCTCAATTCAACACCATCATCCCAACTCGTTGTAAGTAAATTACTGACAATACCACATATCCACCATTTCACACTTCATATACAACACTAGCCAATCATCACTTCCAACAAATTTCACGTCTCTCTACAGAAATTGCTTTCCAACAACAACCACGGTCCACACTTACAAGAAACAACTGGATCCACAAAATTTTTGGCTAAATGTCCTCATCGTGTACCAGATACCAAATGCCAATCATTTCACCAACAACAAATCACACTATTTCATTATCATCACAAATAATCACAAACATTGAATTACTTTGTTAGGCTTCTTAAATTCAAAAATGCTCTCCAAACTGATTCATCGGAAAAACAACGCCCTTACACATGACAGGTATAACACATTATCATATGATTAAAACACTGAAAATCTCTTGGTATTTAGAAAACAAAATGCCAAAAGAAAATATTGAAGACAAATCTCATTGACCATGATATGTATTAAACACACACTTCAAGCAATTACAACATATACAAACAGACACATGATCACTGAAATGTCAAAGAATCATCAATGTTTTGACCACTAAAATAATGGTTTACACCTTTCATGCTCACAGTCACCATCTCTCCCATGATTCCATTGACAAGGAGTTTAGGAAACCATACAAAAACACTTCTTCTTTCTGATTTCCGCAAAATAACATTATATTCCTGTCACCAGGGCTGATGTACATATCTGTGCCTACCGCTATGTGACATGGCTGTATACAGAGCTGTACATACATGATCTCAATTCTTTTTCAATGTACATACAATTATCCCTCTCATTTCCCATCATATTTGCGCAACTTCTCTGAACATACACACCCATCACATCTTACAAAATTCCACATGCTGTATCACCCCCTGTAATTTCAATACTGCCACACCACTGTTTACACACCAATGTTACTCATATTGTCACAGCAATGCATACACTTAAAAATTACAAGTACTGTAATTTCTTAGGGCCCTGTCAGAACCACTGATCACACCGTTACAACCATGCACTGGAAACTGCCCCAAGATTTCGACCTGTGTAGACATAAGTATCACCTTTCATTCACAATTAACTCAACTCATCCTATATCTCCTGTTAATGAACATGACTATGATCATCAATCAACACAACAATAACCATATCCCCTTTTCCTCTCCTAACAGCTATGTAACGATAAGCCATCAACTATCTCACTGAACATCATTGCCATCAATAACAGGTATGTACAACAGACACCAACAGAACAAGACATGGGACAACGACCAATAATTATCCCCTTGGATAACCATGCGCTTTCTATACAGTACAGACATTCGCTTCACTCACACACATTTCAATTATGATAATCCATTAATGGTGACCTTTATTTCTGTGCCCACTTAACAATATCAATGTTTCCAATTTTGAAATACACCCATTTAACGCACCACTATCATTTCTTAACCAAATGTAAAAAATACAACATTTCTTATTTCACCAAAATCATGATTTGCAGTTACTCACAAAAACTACTATTATTACCTAACAGCCTTCCCCACAGAACATTTAGACAAACAATTTCATTCACCGATCCGTACCTTTCAAGTCCTTCCTCTCAAAAGCATTTCAACCCTGTCCAATCATAATGACAAAACTCATTCACCTCTGTTTTCTCTCCCAACAGCCAACTCATCACAGATGACAATGTCATATATAATCACAACCTGCTGCAAAGAGACCTAGAGACCATCAACGTTCCACAACAAATGACTGTAACTATCACCAACAACATCGTCACATTGATCCATACTGCACCGTCCACATCCGGTTCCAAGGAAAAAAAAAACAAAAAATAAAATGATGCTACAACTTTTTAGTCCCCACAGACGAAGTCCAGGGGACTTATAGATTGGGTCATGTCCGTCCATGCATGCGTCCGTCCGTCCATCCGTCCGTCCGTTGACGCAGCTATCTCAGACATGCCATGGTCAATTTCTTTCAAACTTTGCACAAGAATAGTACCCTACCTCATACAGATGCACGTCAATTTGTTTCACAATGCGATAAAATTTGGCCATGTTAGACGACTTTTTAGTTTACACGTCCATAGACTCCCATGTATAAGGCACTCTCCATAGACTCCCATGAAAAAGGAAGTCTCCATAGACTCCCATGTATAAGGCAGTCTCCATAGACTCCCATGTATAATGCCAAGAACAATAAATATTTAGTTTCTCATCCTATTCATATTACAAAAAGATGCAGTGACACATTTTTTAGTCCCCACAAATTAAGTCCAGGGGGCTTATAGATTAGGTCATGTCTGTCCGTGAGTCCATCTGTTCACACAGATATCTCAGACACTTTCACAAAATGTCATGTCACCTTGGTGACCTTTGACCCCAAATATACATATTTGTCCATCACTCAGTAACCACAAGTGCTACACCCTTCATATTTGGTATGATGGGACACCTTATGACGCCACATATTGTACCTCATTAATTATGAGCATATCTTATTTTGAGCGAGCCAATAGAGCTGGATGTCTTATTTTGGGTATATACGGATAACTATAGGATAGAAATTTTTTGGATTGATGTTAAAAGTTTAACCAAACTTCATTAAAAGGCTAGCTAATCAGCTGATTTGCTGTCCACATTTCAATGACTATCGCATTTCTTGTAAGGGAGCCTTCAGTAATTACTGGGGGGGTGGGCCAGGGGAATTGGGGGTGGGTCACTTTTAGAAAATAGTTCAAGGGGGAGGGTCACTTTTTATAAACCTATCTTTTGGGGAGGGTCAGTGCTGGGGGGGTCAAGTTTTAGAATATCGGACAAGGGGGAGGGTCACATTTTAGACAGGAGGAGTGGGGGGAGGGTCACATTTTACGGTACAGGTGTTCGCGGAATTCACCCGGCCCACCCCCCTTGTAATTACTGAAGGCTCCCTAATTATGTTATAAGTTACATTTCATGTTTACTGCCAAGTTTTGGATAATCGTTAAAAGTCCATTCAAACTGCAGTTATTAAAAAAACTAGGGTTCTCTTGACTTCAGGTTTCTATTAAAGGCGAAGTTCACCAAGGATAATTTTTACATATGTGGTAGCTTTGTGGTCACTTACCCTGGAAAAGCTATTTTCACCATTTATAACTCGCAAGATTTTTTACAAAAACCGATATAAATAGTACACGAAGTTGCCCATGTAATTTGAATCATGGAAAAAAGCGCCAACCTTTGAGCTTGCATAATGTGATATACAAGGGACCATTTTCTCATGGGTATGGCATTGTCCACTCACCCATGCTTAAACCAGGCTGTGCGTATTTACGTAACTTTTGTTTATACTGAGTATCCTTGCATAAACGATGATTCACATATAATAAACTGTCCACTGTAAGATTTTGTGTTGCTGTTTACTACTGTATTACTCTGAGTGGACAATGTCAGGGCCATACCCATCCGAAGATGGTCCCTTCCATATCACATTATGCAAGCTCCAAGTTTGGAGCTTTTTTCCCATGATTCAAATTACATGGGCAACTTCCTGTACTATTTCTATCGGTTTTTGTAAAAAATCTTGCGAGTTATAAATGGTGAAAATAGTTTTTCCTTGGTAAATGACCACAGAGCTACAACATGTGTAAAAATCATCCTTGGTGACCTTCCCCTTTAATGTTTAAAGTTTCAACTATGCCTAATTGTTGGCTTTTGTTCTTCCACAGGCCTTGACACTGCACAAAATAATCCACTGTCTAGGTTTAAGAATTAAACATTTCAAATGAATATTCATTATTCTTGTGTTTTCTTTTTTGTAAGAATGATGTGGAATGCATGCAGGGCTCCCACTACCTATTCGCCAATTAGCCAAATGTGAAAGAAAGTTAAAAATGGCTACAAAAATTCCTGTTTGGCTAATGTAGTGGCTATTGAATTCTTAGACCTCCTCAACAGAAAACTACACCTGACAATAAAATGTAAGATGTTGAAACAGGTTACCCTCCTTCCTACAAAGTTGCAATGTATTGAAACAGTTTAATCTCCTTTCTACAAAGTTACAAATTCCCTGGTATGTAAAACAAACACTGTTGCTGTTCGATACTACAATACATCATGGATGTAACGTCCATGAATACATTGAGGCCTGCTTTGCACTTTGCCTCTGTGAGTCCTGGGTCGTCCTTGAGTCTATCAAAAGTTTTACCTACTTTGCTGTATCAAAATTTGGCCTACAACTACTCAGTTTGATAGTAAAAACCATAATTTCAAAGGAAACTTTCACAAACAGGGTCATCATACAAAGGAAAAGGCGAAAAACAGGTTTTCTGAAAGGTCAAGTCTAGGTCATCTCATCATGTGATGTCATGCATGAAGACCCCCTAATTACACAATTATGGTTCACAAGAAACCACCTAAGGTGGTCCAATAGCTGAAACGTAATTTTGCTGCCTTCCAATTTAAATGGCATTCACCTTGACTGACTCCCATTCGGCCTATACTTTCAAACAGCTATAACTTGTACAAGAAATTATGTGATTCTGAATGATTTTAATATTTCTGTAGATTCCACCAGTTTAATGATCTAGAAGTGAACATCACCAGACATTTCTTGATGATATCAAAATATCAAATGAAAATATATCTGGGCTAAAATGTTATAATAATCATTAAAACAATGAATGCCCTCAAACAGTGACTAATTTAAATGAACATATATCATTGTCTCTTGTTTTACAAGAGTTTTGTTTGGCCCACCCTTTGGTCTCAAGAAAAGTACTTACACTCAAGATACTACCGGTATTTCAGCCTGCTTGATCACAACTATGACATACAAGTAAAACCAGGGCCTTGAATACCACAATAATCGTATCTACACTGCCATTGTGCTATACCACAAATGCTGTCTTCTGCATGGAAAATTGTTTTACTTGTGTGGCTCAAACATTTAGGTTATGGAAGACTGCATAAATTTGCCACATGAGAAGCCTGTAACTTATGACAAGCTATCATACTGTGAATACTATAACTGAATGTGGCAGAAATATTCAATCTGTACCTCTTGTAATAGACATTTAACATTGCTACCAGATTTTTAGAATTCAATTGCTACCTAATTTTATTTACAAGTGGGGACTATGTCATTGTCAATGACTTGTTCTCACATGTTATGCATCTGGTCATAGTCGTAATAATATGATTGAACATGCCTGGTCCCCCTTGTCAAAGTTTCTCGCTTATTTACCGCCCCTACCAAGTACAAATTGCGTGTTCGCAGAGACAAAGAACAGATGCAAAAAGGGAAAGTAAAATAAAATGAAACTTTTATGCGGTAAAATGCCCCATTAGTAGTCAAATCTGATCGATTACTTTAATTGTAATGTGGCATGGGAAATGCGTCTGTAGTAGCTATAGCAAAATGCAACATTGTACCCTCAGGCAGACATAAACATTTCGCACTTTTGAGTTTCGTTTAGGGGGAGGGGGGAGGGGGTTTTGATCAAAACGAATTAATTTCGTTTCTTGAACTTCTGCGACAATCTGAGACGGTCCCTAACTTAAGTGCTGTTTACATAAGAATGATAACACTCATGGCATTAATTAAAAATCTCCAAGGTTGTAAATGTACTTCCTGTCATTTGGTCTTATGTAATACCAAGGGGTGGAACATTTGATATGCAGGAGGGGGTAGGGTTTAGAAGATCAATGATGTAGCATTACTTTTTTACCAGATCCCTTGTACATTTTTTGCCCACTCTCACCTTTTCTTTTTATCAAGCCTTCTCTGTTTTTTGTTGTCGACATTTGCTTATGTATTTAGGATCTGCTTCTCCCATTGCTATAGAAGTTGATATTCATGTTCCTAAAGATGACTTCCAGTACCTAAGTTGGAGACCTTATTTGCTTTTGTCATTCTTGTTTTTCCTGGTTTAAATATTTCTCGAATGGACCAATTCAAACCGAATGTGAGCACATAGTGTCCTTGACGGTATTTTTGAGATATTGCGACAATCACACTGTGGCAATTTAGAGATGAGAACGACGTCTATTTGACCTCGCTCTGCCTGCCATTTGTAAACTCACGTACATGCACACTACAGATACCGTGCAATTGACATTGCTCCATCAAGGTCCATCGACTATAGGACCTTGACTCCTATCACGTACTCTTTTTGACTACGAAGAATAAACTGTAATTATGAATAAACTATAATTATGAAACCAATATTGCGCGCGTCATTGTAAACACGTTTTTATTAGCTCCCATAGCCATATGTATATATGGCAATGGAAGCTATTCTTATAGGCTAGGGAAATGTCTGTATGTATGTATGTCTGTATGTCTGTGTGTCTGTATGTCTGTATGTCTGTATGTCTGTATGTCTGTCCGTCAACATCAAAAACTCCAAAACCGCTGTACATTTCATCTTGATATTTGGTGTGTACATGGATGATGGGCTGTAGATGAGATTTTGTTCAAATGAAGTTGTCATTGCCAAAAATATGCAAATTAAGTGAAAAAATGTAAAAACAGTCAAAATTGAAAAAACTCAATAACCACTGAGCAGATTACATGAAAAATTAGCATGTAAGTACTTTGGGCTGACATGAAATGATTGTGCACATGTTGGGTCAGTATCTTGGACTTGCTATTTTTCATGAATTTTTTTGTACTTTTCTCCCATTTTTGGTCAAAAAATCTCCTGCTCTGAAACCACAAGTCCTATTGATTTGAAACTTGGTATGGAAGTGCATAGGAGTGACCTTTCCCAAATTTGGGCAAATCGTGGTGAAATTTGCATATTTTTAGTTTACACGTCCATAGACTCCCATGTATAAGGCAGATCTCCATAGACTCCCATGTATAAGGCCACGAAAAATAAAAATTTAGTTTCTCATCGTATTCATATTGCAGAAAGGATGCAGTGACACAATTTTTAGTCCCCACGGATGAAGTCCAGTGAGCTTATAGATTGGGTCATGTCCGTCTGTTCGTCCATCTGTGAGTCCATCCGTTCACGCAGATATCTTGGATATTTTGACAAAATGTCATGTGACCTTGATGACCTTTGATCTCAAATATACATATTTGTCCATAACTCAGTAACCACAAGTGCTACCACCCTTCATATATGGTATGATGGAACAGCTTGTGACGCCACATATTGTACCTCATTAATTATGCACATATCTAATTTTGAGCGAGCCAATAGAGCTAGAGGTCTGATTTTTGGTATATAGGGATAACTTAGCAAAACAATTTTTTTGACAAAATGTCAAGTGACCTTGGTGACCTTTGACCTCAAATATACATATTTGTCCATAACTCAGTAACCACAAGTGCTACAGCCTTCATGTATGGTATGATGGGACACCTTATGACGCCACATATTGTACCTCATTAATTATGTGCATATCTAATTTTGAGCGAGCCAATAGAGCTGGATGTCTGATTTTTGGTATATAGGGATAACTTAGCAATACAATTTTTTTGACAAAATGTCACGTGACCTCGGTGACCTTTGACCTCAAATATACATATTTGTCCATAACTCAGTAACCACAAGTGCTACAGCCTTCATGTATGGTATGATGAGACACCTTATGACGCCACATATTGTACCTCATTAATTATGCACATATCTAATTTTGAGCGAGCCAATAGAGCTAGAGGTCTGATTTTTGGTATATAGGGATAACTTAGCAAAACAATTTTTTTGACAAAATGTCACGTGACCTCGGTGACCTTCGACCTCAAATATACATATTTTTCCATAACTCGGTAACCACAAGTGCTACACCCTTCATGTTTGGTATGATTGGACACCTTATGACGCCACATACTGTACCTCAATAATTATGTGCATATCTCATTCTGAGCGAGCCAATAGAGCTGGATGTCTGATTTTTGGTATATAGGGATAACTATAGGAGAGAAATTTTTTGACCAAATGTCATGTGACCTCGATGACCTTTTCCCTAAAATATATGTTTATGTCAATAAATAAGTAACCACAAGTGCTATGTCCTTTGTATTTAGTAGGATGGGAGACCTTATGACAACACACGCTTTACTCATTAATTATGTACACATCTAATTCTGGGCAAGCGAATAGAGCTAGAGATCTGATTTTTTGGCATATAGGGATTAATTAGCAATATAATTTTTTTTTTCAAAATGTCATGTGACCTCCATGACCTTTGACTTTGATTATACATATATATGCATATTTCAATAACCACAAGTTCTATACCCTCCAATTTTGATAGGATATTAGACCTTAAGATGTCACATCTTGTACCTCATTTATAATGCGCATATGTATTTCTTGGCTGGCCAATACTGCTAGAGGTCTGATCTTTTTTTCCCGATTTAGAACCATAACTTAGACATGCCTCATGTGTTTCAAATTGGGAACAACAACATAGACCTATGTGCCCATAGATCTCAACATATACACCCCAGTGATACTTCTTAATGACCACATTTTCCTGCCCCATCAAGACTAATACTCCTATTACAAGTGGGGACTATGTCATTGTAAATGACTTGTTGAGTTAATGGTTGTATCACAGTATTCGATATATCTAATTCTGTATTTTTTCCATTTATATTCTGAATAATTACATTAAACATATTTCACTGTCTCCAGTACATTTCATTTAAGTATTTTCACTTCATGCACTTTATCCCTTTCACACATGTTCAAATATCTGACCAGAGAACAAACACTAAATAGTCCAGGATGGGAGCTACAGTGTCATTGACGCTATTTTTTGCTTACTGACAAATCATGTACTCTCCAGTATGTGCTATTACTAAGCACCCGTGCAAGCTTTATTTCGCATATTCGCTACATTTTAGCACTCGATCGTACTCAGTTCAACGCTCAGTTCTTTTTTTTAACGCTCAGTTTGACGCTCACTTTGTCATTTTCCACGCTCAGTTCGACGCTCACTTTGTCTTTTGTCAGACTCAGTTTGACGCTCACTTTGTGTTTTGCCACGCTCAGTTAGACGCTCACTTTTGTCGAATTTGGGACCCTTACATACCTGTTGACGACCCAAAATAGAATCTGGTGGTTCAAATGAGATAATTGGTGGTCTTTTGAGGCATGATCACCATGTATTTTGAACCCTGATAGATGTGATCAAATATGACTGTAGTTATGGTTATTGTGATAATGATCTTATTGAGAGTATATTTTTATTTTGGCACGTACGGTGTGCTTCACTCCTTCCAACACCTTTAAAGCAGTGGATGTACTGTATAGACAGAGACAATCATAACAACACAGTGATACAGACAATTGCAGTCAATGTGTTAAAGGAGAGAAATACCAGACTAGATCTCTGAAACCACTAAACAGAGCCTTTTGGACCTATTGAGTACTGTTGCATTTGATCCTTTAAATTTCAATGGGTCATGTGACCTGGCTGCCATCTTCTATTAAAATATTGTATTCAACCTAATTTGCATAAAACTTGACCAATCAAACAGTTGTTAGCAACTTTTGTAGGGCACAGTACAAAGATGCCATAGGCCAAATTTCAGGATCATTGACCTCATCATTTTCCAGAAGATATTTAAGTGATTACATTGTATTATTCATATCAAGCGAGTTATGTGAAATTAATGTATATCAGGAACTATAGGGGCTTCAGGTTTTGTTCCAAGTACCCATGAGTCAGTGTGGGATCAAAATATTTTTGACAAATTTCAGGTGACCCTGAATGACCTTTGACCTACTTTAATGCATCTTGCCTCCCATTTCAACACCAATGAGCCAAATGACTTACAATTGGGCACCTTGGGTAAGACTCAAAGACCATATTATCAAATTTCATTACCATGCCAACTGGTCAGATTACCCGGTGAATATGTTGGATTTAAACTTTAAAACCCATCTCATTCACATAAAACTTTATCAATCAAACTTCTTTACATAGTCTTTGTCGACCATATGACCAGGTTCCTATGTGCAAAATTGAAAGCTACTGGACCTGTTGATTTTGAGGAGAATATTTTTAAAGTACCTTTTTCAGAATTTTCTTTTACCTTTAACCTGCCCTAAACTTCTGCAGCTAAGCTATGGCCATATCTTATTCTAGCTTGTATAAGAGTCCAAGACAGATGGTGTCTTGAACAGTGGACAGTTACGGAACAAAATGCACACCTTAAATTTAGGGTTAATTACCCTTGACCTTGACCCTAAATATTCTGTACAGTATTTCTAATTCTAGGCTAGCCAATAGAGCTACAGGCCTGATTTTCAGTGGACAGGGCTAAGTATAGGAGCAAAGTTTTTTGCCAATATGTCACGTGACCAGGATGACCTTTGACCCAGTTTCACATATACGGGCATGCCTATAAATTAATAACCGCAAATGCTCTAATATTCGTATTTGGTGGGATGAAGTGCCTTTCAGCACCACATTCTGTACCTCATCATTAATGTATCTGATTCTGGGCTAGCCAATAGAGCAAGAAGTCTAATTTTTGGTGGACAAGGATAAGAGGGTGGTTAAAAGTATCCCTAAGGATAGTTGGACTAAAATTTAGTCTTTCTGCTCTGAGGCACAGTCCAAAGTAAGTCATAAAATGCAACATTTAAGAGAAGTTTAAAGGTTATAATGCGCTCAAAAGTGAAAGACCTAAACTTTTGCTCAAACATTCCTAATGAAACTGTCAATCATTCTCGAACCAAATGAAGAATAAAAATCAGGGTTAACCGTGGAAACAAAATACATATTAAGATTTCTCAATATTTGAAATTCAAAATGGCTGCCATCCCAGTATTACCTCTATAAAGAAAAATAAAAATTTTGATTTTTAAAAAGCTAAGACGGTGAAAATTTTTCTCATACCAAGAGGGTAAAATGAGCCCTATAAGAGATAAATTAAAATGGAATTAAAAAAAATTGAAAGCCCATATACCTGTCTCCGACACGTGTTCTACCTTAAAGGTATACTGTCACCTGTTCCAATTTTGCCACAGTTACCATGGAAGGAGAAAAATCTAACCAATCACAAATTTTAAGCGGGTGGTCGCTTTTTAAAAACAGCGCCCTCACATTGGCATTTTGAATACCAAGGAACGCCCTTTGACCATATATGGGCATATTTAGATTACAGGTGACTGTATACCTTTAATATACCTAGTGATTTCACAACAGTACAGTTGTTACTGCGTGTTTACAGACAGTTACAATTCCAAGTCACAAAGTTCTGACAGGTTGTGAATACCACTGCCTCTGTACTTTGATGATGAGAGATGAAATACTTTTTCAAAAAAACTATTTTGTAATCAAGTCTTATGTTCAGTCTTAGTTGTAAGTTTTGTTTGTCGAGTTCAGTCTTTCTTAAAATTAAAAAAACTAATTGGCTGTAATTTTGATGCCTTACAGAGTGTCACTTTAATTTTGACAAAGCTGGTATCATAGATGTGAGGTGAACCACCTAAAGGTTGTACCAAAAGTCCATGTGTTTGCAAATTGCTGTATTGTGTTATTACCAATGTTGATCTAACATACTGCAAATCAGGGGAGGAATTCACATGTTAAAGAGGCACTCCGACTTGGTAACATTTTTAAAACACATTTTGTTAATGCCAACGGTTGATATTTGACGTGGCGACTGTGCACGGATCGCGAGTCTTATATCAATAAAAACATGTCATTTCCTGAGCATATTTTTCACATCCCTAAGTTTCTGATTATGACCCAAAATACCCCGAAAATTTGTTGTTGTGCTGATGGACTATATTCTAGGGAGTCCTAAAATGTTCGAATGACGCAATTAATTTACCTCCCACTGCGAAGACTTTATATACATCATTATGCCTTTACCTCAGGTAATTTTAAAACTTTCCTTAGTTTACCTATTAGTTCTCCTTAGTTTTTGTTTATTATTCTCAATCTGTTGTGTTAGATTTTTAACCAATACCACATAGATATCAGTTTTTACGTGTTAAATATTAGGTGCCTCTGATGACTACATTTTGTCGTCTGCCAAACAGTTACGCCTGTTAGATACATAGCAGCCACCACATGGTATGCGTCTGCATACCATGCGGCGGCCGCCATGTATCAACTGTGCTGGTCACTTATGCGAATTCTGGTGGAATTAGCAAACTTTGTTTTTCGTTTTTTTGCCAAGTCAGTAATATAAGACTCGGCTTTCTCCTACGGGACATGACTGATCACCGACGCAATTGGTACCGTGGCATACAGCAGCCTCAGCGTAGACTTGTACTCCATAGCTTAGTGGACAATGGCCCCAGTGCCAAAGGTTCGATGTTCGGAAGGTGAATTTAGGTGGGCCAACGGAATTCAAACTTTTACTTTTTTGAGGACATGTCCTCATGATCCACGCGCAGTCGCCACGTCAGATATCGACCGTTGGCATTAAAAAAAATATGTTTTAAAAATGTTACCAAGTGGGAGTGCCACTTTAATGTTGGATTTAAATGAAAAATTATTGCCATGGAGCAAGACTGTCAGTTCTCTGTTACCACTAACCTGTCATGCACATTGCAGGGTTCGTTTAGATTGATGCAAAGATAAAGTGAATGAGTACTAGTAGGATATATGTGACAACTGTGAACTCTGACACCGTATTACTCAGTAACCAAGCAGTTTATAAAGAGTGTTTATATCAGTGTCCTAATGCTGTTACTGGAATCTTTGAAACTGCAAGCCAAAATCTGACAGTGTTAGCCTGCCCGAGTACCAATGGTGTAAGTTCAACTTTGTTGAGTGGGTGTATCTCACACAATGAAAACCAAGCAGTGATCTCTAATGCCCTCTGTGTTCAGTATTCTCACCAACTTCTGTTTTCATCTTCAAAAGTTTTTAAGTTTACCACTTTGTGTGTGTGTGTGTGTTTAGGATCAGTTATTGTAGTTCACCCTGATTAGTATTTGATGCTATTTTTTATGGTTTCATTTCATTTACATAGTGTGTTCTTCTTTTTTAACCCTCAAGAACCTGAACAGTGTGCCGTACGAGTGAGGAACAGCTGAAAAAGTAGAAAATGTGATGAGTTTGGCAATGGTGCATACCCTGCTTCTATCAATCAATCTGCAAGGAAACTGTGTTTGGCTGAAAAGGTAAGTTGGTCAGCACCTTCAAAAGAGGAATAATACCAACGCTTTACCTCTACCAGCAGTATCAATGACTGTTTAGCTGTATCACTGTCAGTGCTTCAACCTTTTACAAAAAGCATTTGGAGAACCCTTTGCTGTGCTGTTGGGTGACAGAACCAGTATACAGTTTAGAGTTGATCAGTAGGGCAATTTAGCTCTGACCAAATATAGGGTCTGACCATACAGAGAAATATGCCTGGCTTATCTCTCTGTATGGTCAAAACCATGTGTGTGTGTATATGGCAATGGTATTTCAAGTCTCACAAGGTATGAAAGTTGTTTACTTATTCAAAGAATTATCAAGCCTATATGCATTGAAGCCATTGTGATCATTAAGCCATTATTGTTCTCTAAAATTTGTGACTTTTAAAATTTTAAAATGGTGTGTTGTTGCAAACTTTCATTATACAAGTGTCAGAATAACAACTGCTAATTAAAAATATTTACTGTCGGGGTCAGGTTGTGATACAGATAGATAGAAAAACAGAATATAAAGTTCATGACAGTGATAGTTGCCACACCATGAAAATACGGTATATCATCTTAATTTGATGTCTAATAGGTTAATGAGAAAGTGTTTTGGTTTGGATGTTTGTGATACTAGTAATTACATGTGTGACATGACAACTGGCCAGTGTAGGTTTTGGTCAGGCAAGGATCAATTTAATGGAAGAATTGCTTCCTAAATTTGAGATTTCAGTCATTAAGTTACATACAAGTCATAGGACCTAATCCTTGTGTTGGTGAAATTGTAACTCTGTATTCTGTTGATGGAACAAAATTTATGTAGATACACGACAACTAACAGTCTGTGTGGTGGGAACAAAATTTGCATATTTTCCTTTCCCATAGAGCCTTGTTTTGGATGTCTTAATCAAAATGGCTGTCCTTGTAAACACTACTACCGTTAAAGTCATTTTATAAGACGCATCTGCATTATAAGTCGCACCCTCCTTTGATTGACTTGTGTAGGACGAAATCCTTAAATTTTCAAAAATGGAAAACGTATGCATTGTAAGTCGCACCCCTTTTCCAGCACAGCTGTCACACTACCAGCCACCATTGAGGTTGGCTCTATTCATCAAAAGTTGAAACTTTGTTGTTCCTTTGGGTTCAATAAAATTGTATCACTTCACATGTTTATCAACCATGGGCAACCACATCCTCCAAAAGAGAACTACCATAAGCAAACTCTTCCTTTAATTATCTTTTAACGTTATTTATTCAATAAAGACAAACTTCTATCAGTAGGCCCCCCCCACTCTTCAAAAAAAAATAATCTGAGAATTTCCATGTTATTAGTGGCACGCCCCCTTTAAAAATACAAAAAGTACATATTATAAGTCGCACCCCATCTCTTGAGAAATAATTTGGGTTCAAAATTTGCAACATCATAATAAAAGACGCGTCTTATAAAATGACTTTATTCATTACATTGATTCATCAGCAGCAAACTGACTCTGAAACACCCTGGCTCATCCAAACTTCAAGGTAGTTAATGTTTTTGTTATCTTGAATTACTGTTTTGGTGCTTCTTTTGGTGAAATAAATGATCTAGCCTTCAATTTTAAAGTTTTACTGTCTCCGTCACCTCACTATGAAACGTTACACCAGGTGTCTGAACATTAGCCACTGAGGCCTGTTAAAGAGTGAAGGACATGTTGAAATGAAACCACATTTTTAGGAACAAAAATTGCTTCATAATGAGTAACTGGGCCAATTTTCACTACTGTAACCCAAAGAGTCTATAAATTGAACAGGTGTCAATTTTGCCTATTGATGCATAAACACATGGACTTGCTTGCCAGTGGCTTGTTACATGCATTCCTGTAGGGCCTGACACTGTTCTGCAATGCAGTCATGCTCAAATATATCAACTATACCATATGCTTACCATATAGTTTGATGGAAGATACTTTAAAATGTTGATCCGAAATGGGGGGATAACTTTGATAACAGTTTTATACACATTAAGAAAGCTGATAAAATTGTTATTACATAACATACTTGCAGTGGTAAGATAAATAAAACATTACATAGTAGAGTTGCTATCTGATGAAAGGTGACCACACTTGGTGTTATTGCATGTGTTAAAATAATTTTCATGCCAGTTTAACGTCATAGCTGATGTTTGATTTCACTGTAACATTTTAGGAAAAATGCTATTTTAAAATTTTATTCCACATAATCATCATCATTGTCACCATCATCCAATATCATTTCTGTCACCTCACAATATCATTTCTGCTTCTGATTCATTAATTTCTTCATCAGGCATTTCTATAACATTTTCTTCATCAAGAGTGTACTCTTCTTCGGTTTCTAATATTATTTCTGTTTCCTCTTGATCAGATAAATCAGCTTCCATCTCAGCAACTACTAAATCATTGTCATCATCATCCAAAGATTCACCTGAATTACAAAATGACATCTTTGTATTTAGAAAGTTTTTACAGTAACACCCAGGTCCACATGGAACAGATCTTTTAAAGCATTTGCATCGTTTTGTCTGGCAGCCTGTGTTACTGTTGCATCCCTTTATACTGCTCAACAGTCTCCTGAACACAGGCAATATTCTCATCACTGTCCCAAACTATTTCTAGTTTACCATCAGCAAATTTAAAACCGTACTCTGTATAGCAGGGAAGAGAAATTTCTGATTTGTCAGCTTGATTCCAAATTTTTGACACAAATATTGATCTGAACCAGTGATACTCTGATGCTTTAACATTTGGAATACACTCATCCTCATTTCTGATTCTCACAAAAGTTGTATTTTGTATGTGTTTAATCCACTGCCTCTGTATGTCTCTTTCAGTTGAATTAACAGAGTCTAACTTTCCCTTATAGTATTTAAATAAATTTTCTGGTCCAGTAAAATCCTTTGCAAATTCACATTTATGACGCCTGTAATATACAGTACCAATAGGCGAAAAAATGCCAAAAAACTTGCTGAGCTTTTACCACACACAAAAGTAGCATGTTGGAAGAAAGCATGCAGAAATGCAGCTTTGCCAAAACCTACAAAGAAAGAGACGTAATCACACCCTAATACAATTGTACAATGTCTGGAAACATTTAAACCTTTCATTTTCTGGAATGTCAGCTAGGTCAGGGTCACGTTCAATAGCATTGCCTAACCTTTTTACATTCAAATAGGATTGCTCAGCAAACTTTGCATTTACGTGGACATATATTTGTTTTGTTACTAATCCATTACTTTCCATCATGTCAAAATCATTTGATGATAGAAATGGTAGTCCAATATGGTAGACATCAGTATCTGGAGAATAAACTAGAATCTTGCTTGAGTCACACTTAGAAACATGTACATGCAGCCAAATCCTGGTGTCATAATATCTTCATGATTTCCATAGTACACAGTGTTCTCCACTGTACAACTCTCTCCAGATACAGAATATGCTTTTCTTTTCTTTTCATCATCAAAACCACCAACAGTTAGAAATTCCTTACTTGGGTCAATAAATTCTCTGACTAGCTTTGGCAATTCCTCACTCATCTAATTAACAGCCCTTTTTCCGGTTGCCTATAAAGTCCATCCATTTCTCCTTTGGCAAAGGAGATGTGGCAGACAGACCTTCATATGTCTTACACTTCTGATTTCTATCTCTGTCTCGGCGATTTCTTTCAATTTCTTTTTGACTCGGTCGTGCACCTGACAGAGAGTAAGGATCACCAAAGATCAAGTTTACAGACTTTGTATTGCACCTGTACTGAAGCATGATCCAACTTCACACTAAATACAGAAAGTAATTTTGAAAAGTTTTATGGTGACTTCATATTGGTGCACTGTTGATAATAAACATGCCTTCCAAAATTACCAGGGTCAGTTCCCAGCCTGATGGTAATGTACTATCTACAATGACATTTTCATTTCCATATCTTGATTTAAATACTTTGGTCGCATTGGATTTTGTTGACTAGTGATACATTGAACTATCAGCATTACAAATAGCTCATAGGTGACAAGACTAAATAGCAGTACCTGCTGTTATAGAATAGGCCATCTGTCTTTTTAGATATATGTCATCCAGCTTTTTGTCTTGCTCATTTGTCCGTATTTTTTTCTTAGTAATTTTCACACTGGCAAATGTCTTAAGTGCTTTTCTCCTGACTGGTGCAGCTGTACTGAGGGTATTCAGAAAGAAGTCTTGATGATACATAATTGTCAAAAGCATTTTGACCAACTACATAAAAAGTTGACAGATCCTCTAAAAGGGATCCTGTGGCTGTCTCTCCAGTGAAAAAGTTTACAAGACCCCTATCAGTGTCAACAGTTTGAAAAACTGACTTTCACACACTTTCTTCAGGTATCTCAGACACATTTGCTCATCCAACTGCCTATTTGACTTTTGATCATCCCTGGTCTTGTTAGTCTTGTTCATACTTTTGTTCTCAGGGGTGACAGTGTTTGCATTAAGATATTTGACTGACAGGCAGCCCAGGAAGATATATGGCCAAATTATCAAGTAAATCAGGTGGTGGCTTATAAATGGCATTTTGACATTCATGAGCTTCATCAAGTGCCAGTTCTCTCAAGCTCAATCCAGACACTGATACTGTAAAGCCACTACTATTTAAATGATTCAGAATTGAATCTGGCATGGAAAGTAAATCTTGTAGATGCCTTGGGATAAGTCCCAAGTAAATTTTGCCTATCAAAAGCATGAAAGAGTGGAGCTAATTTTTTAATAGCCGCAACACGAAGGTTCCAATTTGAAATGCAAAATCCCAGGTTGAGAGAAATGTATGCAAAGCAGTCTTTGTGGATAAAGTTAGTCCAGAACCTGAAAGTGTCATCTTGTACTGAGTTGTATTCAATGAAGGAATGGAATTCATTCTCAATTCCTGGTAATTTTTGCTTAATGTCATCCGTTATCTTAATTATCTGGTCACAACCATCCTCATTGGAAAGTGTATCCATTTGTATACTTGCATCAAGTACACTTCTAAGAATAGCTTGACTGTCAATATTACATTTCCAACTCTCTTTCACAGTGTCTCAATATTTGAAAAACTCTGCCAACAACTAACATTGAAAAAAATGCGTAAGTGTGGAGGTAAACCGGTGACATTTTTTGAAATTCTGACACTGTAACAAAGAAGTCAGTAACCCTTCCTCTTTGAATGTAAATTTTGTTATCTCCATTAAACCTGCCTCCATGTAGATTTTAAAAAGAACAAGCTGAGTATTTTTTAGAAGATGCCAATCTCCTGGGAAGCAAATCAACCACTGCAGTTCATCTGCATCATCACTTTTCAATTTTACTAAAAGGTCAAAGGTTGTACCATCACCTACAAGTACAACATATTTTAATTTCTTTACCAACATTGAACACAGAATGCAATTTCTCAACCACATGTTTAACTGTTTCCAACCTATAACAAGGCTCACTTAAAATGCCCAAGTAAACTACTTTAACCTTTTCAGTGGTTGATTTGACTTGTGAAAGCATATTTCTCAGATTTGGCAGTAAATAGTCTCTGTTTAGTACATGATAAGAGTGTGTTTGCAAGCAGTACAGGAACACTACTAAGTTTCTGTAGCATGGAATGTTTAATTATCAGAGAGTTTAAAATCATCAAGTGTCATGTTAGCGTGAGAAGCAGTAGATCCTGCACTCATTTCTGGAAGAAAATTCTGATTTTCATCCAGAGAATTTTTGAATGACTGCAGACTAGTTCCAGTTTTCATTCCCTTTAGTTTGGGTGGCAAATCATCACCATTATCAGGTACATTGCCCTGTTCACTGCAAAAAACATTACCTGCTCTACTACACTTTCTAAGTTTACTAGAACAACAGGTACGTACTGATGCTTCGAAAAAGAGAACTTGCATCCCGACAAAAAGAAACCATTTTCAACTCTGAAAATGTACGGTACTGTGAACTCCCACGAATGAAATCATCCCTTGCATCTTTGACTGTCAGTGGCGTAACTTGATATGAAGTTGCAGGGATGCCTCTATTGCAAAAGTTTGGAGTGACAGCTAAATGTGATTGACCTATGTAAATATTATCAAGAGATGCTACACAAAAGGCATCTTCAGTAAAACTACTTGAAAACTGTTCTTGTAATATATCAAAAACAACTCTGTTCATGTGCTGCCTTATTGTCTTTGAACAAGTGATTCCAAGAGAATTCAACAGAGCGGATAATTTTGTAGACCCAGAGTATGAATCCACTAGACTGCCAATATCAAATGTAATGGATATGTACACTCATTGTTCTTCATGTACAATAGATGACATAAATTATAAAAAATTTGCAGAAATCTTCTATGTTTATTGACTGAGCCAGGTTTAAGGAAACCAAGGTAGTGTTTGTCCCAAGAAAAATTATTGCGGAACTTCTGTGACCTCTCTTTCTTACTTTGTGTAATAAGAAAGAGAAAATTCCGAAGTATTGGAACAATTTCTTCCACAAGTACTTTTAAATCCGCACTTGCCAAATTTGGTGATAAATTAGATTTCTCAATGAACTTTGTTGCATGCTTGAAAAGACAAACTGACAGAGTGACAGCAGCAGTATACAGAACAGAAGTAGTACTTGGACTTTCATTCAGTACGTCACTTGCATATAATCCTTTTCAGGGTTCAAAATTTTCTTCCAGTTTTCTGATAATGTTCTTTGAATTGTAATATTGGCGATGGAGAATAACATTTGCCCCATAACTCAATACCAGACTACCAAAGTTGCGTTGGACAAATCCCCCAGTTTTCACTGTGGAAAATGAAATATGATGCCCAAACAGTTTTCCCAGTTCTAGTTTGAGGGACGCAGTAGATTTACCAGTGAAAAGTGGCCATTATGTCCTTCCTTGGTGTACAAATCTGAAATGGTGTCATCATAATGTGGGCGGGAGGAAAGCCAAAATTAACAGGCTTGGCAAGCCTCGCACATTAATTTTTGGCTTTCTGGCCCTTGCCCATAAACAAACATTAATGGTCAGCGTTATTTCTATAATATAATATCTTCTTCTGGAGGATGCTTAACCTGACTGGTGTGTTCCAACAGTTTGCCACATTCAGGCATAATTCACAGTGAAGTCTGTGTTGTGTATTCCATCTGTAGTAGTGTGATGACCATAATGGTGCAGTGTCTGCGATTTCTTCCTCTACTGCACATGCACTGTCAGAAAACAATTTAAACAATGCCCTGAACAATCCGTTGTCATCAACTTTAGTTGTTTTAACACATGTCATTACTACACACAGTAAATTTGCCTTAATTTTTCTTTTCCTTCCATCAACATGCCTTTCAGAACTTGTAGAAAGTCCTAACTTTCTCTGTTAGGACTCTCTTTCAATGCCTGCAGGTAACAAGGTGTATAGAAACACATTTTTGAACTAATTTTATAATTAGCATGGAGCCAAGTCAAGTAATTTTCATCTTTGTTCATTTTATAATGCCATCTTGAAGTTTTTTGTTTCCCACACTTAGCACATGGTCAACAAACAGGTTTATCTTGGTGTACGTGCTTCTTTGACCATTCCTTTAGCTCCACCTTTTCTTGATATATTCACAATAATGTTGCTAGTGCATGGCAATGGGAATTTTTTCCACAATGTCCTGCCATTATGAAGTAACTTGAAACTGTTACTTTTAAATTTTGTAATCCTGCATATCTTGCGAACAAGTTTAGTGCACCTTAGTGAGGTTATAGGCATACTGAATGACTTTTTGTCAATAAGAACATTAACTTAGCCCCTGGAGAAAAACGGGACAGGCAACTGCGATAGAGAACAAAGGGTCTATGGGAATAGCAGCGTGCGATCCTACTTGGAATAATTAAGAGGTGTTAATGGTTCGGGGACAGAATGAAGCTGGACCCAATCGACTGCACAACGTCCGGTTCATAGACACTGCATGCCGGTATACGGTAATACACTGATTCTCAGTTAAAGTGGACAAAGTGGAGGCTAAAATGGTTTTGTATTTGATGTCGGCTAATCAGTATAGTTTTATATCCTGAGTATTAGGGACATGACTTTGCACTAATGTGCAAATTTTCAACACATAAATCAACTAAGTTTTTATTTTTCTTGCTATTTAATTATAAGTATGCAAATTTAACGAGTAATTTACGTTACCAAGGAATGTTTTTGAAATAGTTATACCCATTAAAGTAGCCACAGATATTTCGGAAAGTAATGTTTTCATTTAAGAGGAAGTTACCAATACCCTTCATGAAATAGGTAATTAACGCTTACAACACAATGTTGATAGACAAAAAATACTGCCAAGTTCGTGATACCATCAAGCTTAACAAAATTTTCATGAACTCTGATATCATCTTTTGTGATATATAAAAGTGACTATAGTTTCGCTTTAAATTTTTTGTTTGTTTACTGTGTGTTGAGTGCGAAATAGGAACACTGAGATTAACAACTGCGCTACGTTGTTAATAAAAACATTATACGGTCCTAGAAAGTTCTAACGTAGATTACGTCAATATTGTCGGTGGTAACGTAAATTAAAGAAACTATAACAAGTTACATGGCTCTTATCATCTTTTAAACATTTTGTTTTGTCATGATTAATATCAAAGGAACAAATTGACTTTATCAATAACAATCTTTCTGTTAACAACTGAGTCACTTTGATTCAAAACTGTATGTTATCTAATCTCTCGTAGGAGGGATTATGGAATGTTTTATCCATCAAATGGAATGTTTCATCCATCGAAATTCCAACGTTTCTGTAAAACACTTTGCGTTTCTAATGACATCATAAATATCGGATGAACTAACATCTTTGTAGTCCTCTGCAGCAGTTTTCAGCTACCTGCCACATTGATATTCACGATAAAGTCGATCTTGAATGATAATAACGTAAATTACATATTAATTCCGATTGACTCATTGAAATGTAAGTTGAAAAGTCACCGACTTCGCTTTGGGAAATAAATGTAGAAATACAAAGTTTAATCGTCATTTTTATATAGATATAGAGTAAAGGACTATAATCCATCACATTAACAAGAAAGGCAAATGCTACCGAACACATTTCGAAACGCAACATGCAATAAGTAAATTGTCTGAGAATTCAGAAATATCATTCATGTCATATCAGTATTGTAGCAGCTTCATTACATTAAGAAGTCACTCTTGTTTAAAATATTGATCAGTCGGACTTAAGGAAACTTAGATGGTATTTTAACGAACTGTCTCATCCTTTTCCATCGCAAAACGTCTTCTCGTGCCAGTTCATCTGTTAATGAGCTTACATGCAGAACTCTTCCACTTTTATATTTTCACTTTTGCTCAATACAGCACAATACATCTTTCAATGAGAGCCTTAACTTGGGCATTTTTCCCTTGTCGTATTCTATGACTGACAGTGCTTTTTTGACTTTCTGTCTTCTCCGACAACAACTGCATTGACTTTGGAATTTTCTTTTGTCTTTGCTGCGCTGCCCTCTTACACTAACTATTTTACTGGGTTGTAGTATACGTACTTCTTGACACGTTCCCTATCCTTCCTCTAACAAACTCTTCCCTATTTAAGTCACTTTTCATCTCTTTAGGCTCTATGAATTTCTACTCTAGCTTTCCCCATTTGCCCATGACGATGTTGAAAAAAAAACGAGAACACATTGTTGTCACATATAATTGTAATCTACGTTACAGTTATTGCAACTTATTATTATCTATTAGAAAATTAAAGTATGTTTGAATATGGCGTTTTGAGGAAGTCACAACTTTGTTGTTCACTACTTAGTACTTTTACAAGCTTTAAAATATCAAATGTGATTTTATAACGAGTGCTTCTTCGCAAATGTAACTTACGTTACCGCTACTTTGAAATTTGTTAATATTTTCAATAGATGTATGATTATATATATTTCTTTGCCTTTGCTGATTATTAGTTTGCTTCGTTAATTTGGATACTATGTCAAAATACCAAACGTTTTACTGAAAATCAGATTTAGCCCTATTCAGTTTGCTTTTTTTAAACTTAAGTAATTTACGTTACAATGCCCTACTGCAAACTTGGTCAGTCATATGATCCAGATTTATATACAGTGTTGCCAAATGAAGTTGATTCTCAAGTTGTAATGTACCCGAACAGCAAGACAGCAAGATAACAAATCATATAATGACACATATCGGTACTGTATCCAGGATGCATCAAGATGAGGCTACACCGTACATGAGCAAAATATTCACAGGGTCTGTCTTTTTAGAATAATTTCCTCACATTTTGGTCTGTCTGAATGGCAATTTGAGTCGTCTGCTGTTGCCAGCTACCGGACAGCGTGTCGGCCTCATTTTGAATAGTATTGGGGTTAACACAAAGTCAGTGTGCGGTGGCCTCCTTTAGGGTAATACGCTGGTAACGTTTTTTACTAGTAACGTAGTTTACGTAACGTTCATTACATTTTAAAACCTTTTTACACAATTTCTGCATAAATTCAGCCTATTGAAAACAAATATCTGTTTCATATGAAAGATGACCTTGTTCAAAAATAAATTATGTGAATTGCTAAAACGTATCTACTTGAGCAATCAGAAAATTTACGGTAACGTTTATTACATGATTATCTATACGGGTAGAATGGGCGAATATCGGAATATGGCAAATTAGCAACTTCATGTTGTAAGGAAAATATTGTTTACTTACTGCTGAAACAGAAGTAGAACAAATCATGTCCATGTACCATTTCTTTTTATAACAGAATAAGGAAATATATCCGAATTAATTGCGTACATCAACAGTGGACAAAAATTACTTAATCAATGATAACGTAAATTACCTTGATTATACGACAACGAAAGTTCATGAAGGAAACAATAAAGGCAGCAATTCTTCAGCATAAAATTTGCTTTATTAAATGCGTGACATATTACTCTAAATAAAGAAGGAATGAAATATTTCGATACCCCTGCAAAGTTTCGGAGAACAGAGTGAACGTAAAGAGTATACTGTATGCGACATTCGTTTTACTGCGAATTTGATGAGAAAAACAAATTCAAAAAAAGGTAAAATTATTTAAATAATGCATTTAAATGGTACATGAAGATATTTCTAGTGTAAAATAGCTATTTTGTATAAAGTTTTAACATCCGATAAGACTTTCCTACGGGCTGTTCATTTTTATAGCCATACGACACCGCTCACACCAATTTGTCCCTGTTAACTGAGAATCAGTGAATAATGTTTTCGGATTACATTTTTAGAAAGAAAATTGTTACAACTATTTTGAGAAGATTTCGTCAAAATGGTCTTGTAGTTTGGAATAACATCTGGAAGATCTGTTTTCCTGTAATCCTCCAAGAGTAAGTTGAACTTGGTCTCTGTTGAGACCCTATCACTAATGGTGTTCTTGATGTTTGTGAGGATGCATTTTGATGTTGCATTGGTTGTGTCTGCTGCTATGTCATTGATGTCTTGTAGGATGTGTTGAAATGTGTCCATGGTATGCGAGGCTCAGATTTTGTTGCCAGTTCTCTGAAACCAAGAACCATACATGACCCGTCTTCAATCTGGGCAGCATAAGCACCATACTTATGGCCATACTTGGAGGCTTCATCAGTTTGAAGAGTTGTATTTGCCTGTGTACTAAAATCACCAGCAAGTTGGTGTCGGGCAAGTAAGCTTCGCTCAATGTTCCAATTGGAGACAGTGGAATGTGATGGTGTTCTATTTGCTTTTTTCCCTACCAATTTCAAGCAAGCCTGTATGACAGGTCCCACATGGTTTGACGAAACATGGTGCTGCAACAATTCATACACAATGGACTTCTGGTAAAAATTGCCCACTTTCCTCATTGAATAACTTGACTACCTCGCTATCTTCATCTAGGAGGCGCTCATTCTCTTTGTGTGTGATTTGCAGTTGTTTATTTAGATCTAAAATTGTTTTCTTTAGTGCATCAGATTCTTGTTTATGGTTGTTTCTATCGATACTTCCCTCCACTTTGGCATATTTAGCCCTCCAATAATCTTCCTTTGCTGACACTTGCTTGAGTTCCTTGGTTTTCCTGCGAAATATATCATGCAAATCTATGGCTTTTTGAGACATGTCTTGCATGTCGTTTTTTATTTCCAGTAACATACCGTTTTGTTCTTGGCATGTTCTCTTGAGTGTGGTTATTTCATTTGCAAGGGAAGTTTAATGTTTAATGTTTAATGTTTAATATATTTCTATAGCGCTTTTTCTACAATAAAATATTCAAAAGCGCTTTACATCAAGTAAAACAATAAAAAGTATTGCATTCAATAAAAATACAAAACAAGATTTAAACAAAAATCTCATAAAATGTCCAATAATATTAAAAATTAATCAGTGCAGTTGATAAAATTGTTTAAAAAGAAAAGTTTTTAACTTTGATTTAAAAGGTTGAATTTCTGTTATGCACTTTAATTCAAGTGGGAGTGAGTTCCATAACCTTGGACCACAGACTGCAAATGCACGATCATTATACTTGTTGAAAGATCTTGGTACTACAAGATTCATACCGAAATTTATCCGCAGATTATACCTATTAACGCTGACTTTTTCTACCAAGTCACAAATATACTGTGGTGCCATACCATTTAGAGCCTTAAAGACCTGCAAGATAATTTTGAAATTAACCCTGGCCTTTACTGGAAGCCAGTGTAGTTGGATCAGTGAGTCAGTCACACCATCATACTTTCTCAGATGCATTACCACTCTTGCTGCATCATTTTGGACACGCTGTAATTTATTAAAATGCTGATTTGGCATGCCATATAAGATTGAATTGGCGTAGTCGAGGTGGGAGCTAATGAGAGCGTGAACAAGAATTTCAGTAGTGTCTTGATTCAAATAATGACGAATACGTCGGAGGTTGTATAAGCTGTGACTGGCTTTTTTACAAATCTGGTTGACATGGTGCTCCATCGACAAGGTCGAATCAAGATATCCTCCTAAATTATGAACCTTGTTAACAATTTGATTCTGTCATTACCAATTTGAACATAGTCACAAGTTAATTTGGCGAGCTGTTGTTTGGTACCAAAAATCACAACTTCTGTTTTGTTGTCATTAAGTTTCAACCTATGTTCCAACATCCAATTTTGAATATCACAAACACAGTTTTGTACACATTCAAGTGCTGTGGTCTCATCATCAGCTCTCGGTGCAAACACTTTCAGGAGCTGTGTATCGTCTGCATAACCATGACTGTATAATAAATGTTTGTTAATGACGTGGAACAATGTACTTGAATAAGCTGTAAACAGAACCGGTCCAAGGCAAGATCCCTGTGGAACACCAAATCTGATACTACACTTTTCAGACAAACTGTCGGATATCAGTACTCTTTGTGTTCTATCACTTAGATAAGATGAAAGCCAATGCAAAACTGTGTTATCTAATCCAAATTCAGCCTTCATAGTGTGGAGCAAGATTTGATGATCTACTGTGTCAAAGGCAGCGCTGAGATCCAGCAACACCATTAGTGCCACCTGTTGTTTCCCAATACACTGAAATATGTCAGAAGTTACCCTGCTGAGTACAGTCTCAGTGCTATGATATTGCCTGTATGCAGATTGACACACAGGTAATGGGGCATTTGCTTGCATGTGAGCTGTTAATTGGTCAACAACGACCCGTTCAACAAGCTTTGAAACAAAGCTTAAGTTACTGACTGGTCTGTAATTGGAGAGAATTGTACCAGCACCTGGCTTTTTCAACAATGGTATTACAATAGCTTCTTTCCAGCTATCAGGAAAAATGCCATTTTGAAGAGAACAATTTATCATACAGGTGATAATAGGAAGTAATTCTTCAACACACTCTTTGAGCAACCAGGTTGGAATAGGATCACTCTTACAATGATTTGATGGTGATCTTAATATGTACTTCCTTACTTCATCAGTCGTGACTGGTTTGAAAACTTCAAATTTCTTATATGTCTCCTTGGCAAACTGAGGGTCATCATCTGAGGCAAATGGCTGACTGTATGTCTTGCTCGTACCTTCATTTGTTGTTTGTAAAGGCATCAAATAGCGACTTTGCATGAACAACTGTATGCTTGCAGAACCTTGGGCCCTTGACTTGCTCTTATTTAATTTTTTAAATTTGTCCATAAGCCGCCCCAAAGACTTTTCAAAGGCAACAACATTTTGGTAAAAATTGAAGCCATGTGCTAAACAACTTTCACATTGACAATACTTGGTTTTGCATATTTGCTGCAACCATAAGGCTATGTGTGTTATACCATGCTCTTTGATTTTACTTATAATGGTTTCATTGTATTCTGCTGTGCAAATACTTACCATGGTTATGGTGAGTAAATAATACAATCCAGGACTGTATCAAAAAAGACTAAGGAATACATTTGCCAATCACACACTTCACCTTACTACATTTTTTTGACCACTGTTCAATTGCAGACCAAATTGTGTTGCACACTTTAAAAGGACAGTACCAGCAAAGCAACAAAATCTGTGAATTATAGCCTAATTATTATTGTTTTTTGTTGACAAATGAATTTTGGTGTGGACCAAAATTCTAATGTCAACAATAACAAGAAACTTTACACACACACACTATTTGTTCAAAAGCTGAACACTTTGCATTTGAAATACTATGGGGAGTTCAACAGCAAATTTTAATAAGTAAATACACAGTCCAAAAACACTGCCATATCCTCGCAAGTTACAGCTACTGTCAGTGTAAGCCTGAAACCAAAACAACATTTACTATTAACATGGATCACACATATTACATTAGTTTTTAGTCCCCACGGACACCGTCTGGGGGGACTTATAGGTTTGGTCATGTCCGTGTGTGCGTCTGTGCGTCCGTCCGTTCACGCAGATATCTCAGAGATGCAAGAAGCGATTTCATTCAAACTTGGTACAAGGATTACTTTATATGTCATACAGATGCACGTCGATTTGTTTTGTGATACGATCCAATATGGCTGCCAGGCGGCCATTTTATTACAATTTTTTCATGTACAGAGCCATAACTCAGGCATGTTTCAACTGATTTTATTCAAAGCTGGTACAAGGACATTGACCAATGTCATAGATATGCACTTCAATTTTTTTGGTGATACGATCCAATATGGCCGCCATGCAGCCATTTTGTTACGATTTTTTCATGTACAGAGCCATAACTCAGGCATATCTCAACCGATTTTATTCAAACTTGGTACAAGGACATTGACTTATGTCATACATATGCATGTCAATTCGTTTTGTGATACGATCCAATATGGCTGCCAGGCGGCCATTTTATTACGATCTTTTCATGTACAGAGCCATTACTCAGGCATGTTTCAACCGGTTTTATTCAAAGTTTGTACAAGGACTTTAACCAATGTTATACATATGCACCTTGATTTGTTTTGTGATACATTTTTTTCATGTACAGAGCCATAACTCAGGCATATCACAACCGATTTTAATCAAAGTTCGTACAAGGACATTGACCTATGTCATACATATGCACATTGATTTGTTTTGTGATACGACCCAATATGGCCACCATGTGGCCATTTTATTACGATTTTTTCATGTCCTGAACTACAACTCAGACATGTATCAAGCAAATTTATTCAAAAGTATTTTTATCACAGACCTAATGAAGAGGACTCTATCCTCTCTGAGGACCTATAATCAAAGTACCCATTAACAAGTGGGGACTGTGTCATCAACGATGACTTGTTAGTTATACAATGTTTCAAGAAAACACTAATTCTGTTTATTTTCGGAGCTCCAGAAATGATCAGAGTCCGTGTCGATACCAGACATTCCTGACGAATCTGAGGCATAATTAAGAAAACCAAAATTTGATGTCAAATAAAATTTACTAAATTTAAAATAGAAAGGAGGAATGCGACAACAAACTGTGGCTTAATTCATGAAAACTAACAAAAGAATCCAATGCATGTGCTATGTGGACAACAGAAACGTGCATATCAGAATCCTTAAAACACTTAATTAAATGGAAATCAAATTTTGGATCAAATGAAGTGCACAATACTTTTTCAATCATATTTTCTACAATGTCACCAATACTGCTATTGAAAAAAAAATTCAAATAGTGTAATAATTTGACCTCTTTGGGCCCAGAAACTGACACTTGATTTCTATCATTCAATGCTGAACTAAGATACTAGTATGCTTTGCGAAACTTAGCAGCAGCACCACCACCAACTTGAACATTTTTTATGTATGAGAGAATGCTATTGGATGACATAATCCAAATCCTACAAGAAATTAAAAAGCACACACCTAATTATTCCTTTAAACTATCCTTTTAGGTTTAAACAGCCCTGTGTTGTCTTTAGTAAGTTTGGATGATTTTAATGTGAACCAAATAACTGTATGTTATACTACTTAGCCATATGTGTAACAGCTATTTATTGACCTCATGTAGTAAATGGTATGTTGGACACATATTAATAGTTTTAGGGTTCCACCCAATAATGTGAGTGCAAACCTAAAACTACTGGGTATTTGTATGTGTCAAACCTAGCTACATAACGTACAGCGATGTTCATTTTTTTTTACAATCGTTCACCCTCCCTTAGTGACCGAGAAAGCATGGCTGCGCAAGAAAGCGCCAGTACTGTCGTTCGTCAGTGCACACGCAATGTAAACCTCACTTTCTCTTGAAAAAGGCTATGCCAGTCGTCATGTGTCCGCCTTAGTACTTTACCTTGAAATACAGAAAGTTTGTGTAGAGTCTGAATTTAACAGTTTAACAGAGAAAAACCAACCTGCACGTCGCGAAATCGCAGCTCACCTTAGACAAGTGTACGTGGCGGTGTCGGGACCGTGATATTCTGCAGCTGAGGTGTTCTCGTTCAATAACGCGACACTTCCTAGCACTTCCGGTCAATTCAAAGATGGTGCTTTGAGTAGCTATGCTAAGCTAACACTAGAGGGCGCAATTCCCTGACCTTCGGATTGTAACAGCAATCTGCCAGCAGTGTATCGGGTGTCAGTTACGCAGTCGTTCTTCAAAAGACGGCACCATTCAACTCTGCTTTTTCGGGACTGTGAGTTTTAGTTTTAAAGTTTCTGTACTAGGCCAATTTAACAGCTGATGAACTGACTAATTTTGGGTAGTTCTTCCTTTTTTGAAATATTTGAATATTTCCAGCTCCTCAAGTGATTGGAGTTCAGAAGGGAAAATACCTGATATATGTCTAGTTGCAAGTTATGAGTTATGTATATTACACTATCAATCAAACATAGAAAATCGACGAAAAAACTTAAAAGCATTTCAATGGCCTCTATTAAGTACCATTTTATCGTCGTCGATTGTATATGATATGATGTTGCACCACTCTGGAACTTATAGACTGTCTCTATGGTTAATGAAAAACTGCTTACGTCTTGGCCGTTACTTGGACAATTCTGCTACGACTTGCTTACCCTATAGCGCTCGCTGAATGTGTACATGTTGTCTGTAATCCGTATGTCCAGTTAGCGGATAGACTGGGAGATAGGCTAAGAATTCAAGGCGTTACTTTCGTGTAAAATACTTGCGTGGTTGAAATTAGTGTTCGAAATGTATCGATTAAGCTCCCCGTTAATGGGGCCCGTGAAATGTAGACAAATCACATTTATAAATTTCGACAATATACTTTGGAAGATTTCAATGAGTAATATTTGCACGATCACGAGGGAAGTCAGAGAAGTCAGAAATGTGCGCGTTACTATGAATTATCAAGTCACTCCTCAGATGGTTTTCCTCATTCACACACTGGAAACCCGTGAACGAAATAGCCAGATTATAACTGAATTTAACCTGGAAGGAAATCGTGAATATACCACAAGTTACACGCACATATGAATCTCGCTTTACTGATTAGTCACCGGGCAATCACAATCTGATCAAAATCATATGCGGAGTTTATCTCCATCTTCGCAAGCTGTTATCTCATTTCTTTGATCCACATGTCAACAACCTCACAATTACGTACTAAAATTAATTTTGGGCATTTTAATTAGGTTATTTGTGACAAATTCTTGCGGAGAGAACCATGATGTGTCCTCACATGCACAAATTTTACAGGAAAGGTGCGTCATGGCGTCCGATTTAGTCACATTTCGTTTGGATTGCGGAAGGAGGCAATATACTGCACTGGCCATAGGAACTTATAAGATATAAGATTGAAAATTGCAAAACATAATAACACGACCTCTACTGTCTGTACTATAAAATGATCACTTATGATTTGCCACATGATTACACAGACAGTGCGAGCCGCGTTTCAATTATTCTCTATGGTCCGCCATATAACCTTGCACATCACGCTTACTAGTATATACCAGATAACTCCATTGATCGCTGCCTGTGGCTACACCTACGAGCGAGTTTGTTGAAAACGTACGAGCGCGAGTCGGCATCTTTAAAAACAACTAAGCCATAAAGCAAATTCGTGCAGTACATCGTTGCACACTCTTTGTAGTTCAGCCGATTACAAATTAGCATAGCGTTATGACCGACGTCGGTCGGGTGCCATACATTAGCAACACTGCGGGCGCAGATAAGAAGTTCCTTTCTCCGTTCCCGCTAGTTTAAAAGAAGACCAAAAAACAAGCATGGCTGATAAGCAGAGGTTATCACCCACTTTAAACGTAAAACATCTCGGCGGCATCATTGCACACGCTTTGTAGTTCAGCCGATTACAAAATTAGCATATCGTGTACTTCATTACCGATGTCGGTCAGGTGTCATACACTGTGGGCGCAGACAAAAAGTTCTTTCGTCCCTTCCCGCTGATAAAAAATGAAAAAATAAATAATAAATAATAAATAAAAAAATGCGCGACAGTGTTGTTTTTAAAAATGAATAGCTGTAACTTTTATGAGTTGATATTTTTGTCAAAGAGTAGTAGTGTTCATCAGATGTTAACTTACCACAATCTTTATGTAACAGCACAAGAAACTGAACACACGAAACAAAAAAAACATGGAAAACATCAACGTAACTGGCCTTTTAAATTTGTAACTGATTGAAGTTTATGAAAACGTGGCCTGTGGTGTTGATTGATCGATGTGTGGTAAGGGGCATTGATGTGAGTATTAAATAATGCGAAACATGGATATTAACAGCTACTATTTTTTTTCGCAGGGTGCACCATGGTAAAGCCAAGTCTAGAAATAAAAACACAAATCATACATTTGCGGAAATTGGGACTTGGAGTAATGAACATTACACGGCAAATAAACAAGATCTTTCCGATCAGTAGACAAGCCGTGGGATTTATCGTGAAACGCTTCAAAGAGGAAAACACTTTAATTGATAAACCCCGATGCGGAAGACCAAGCAAAATAACCCAAGAAGTTCGTGATTGTATCGACCGTAGAATGGAAGAAAATGATGAGCTGACTGCTTCTAAACTGATCACCACTTTGGTAAACGCTGACCTGGGGACAAGCATACACTAGAAAACGAGAAAACGATTCAGAGGGCCAGAAAACAATTGGATTGGAATCGACATCGAACCAAGTATGGTACTCTAATCAAGAAAGTAAACCAGGACAAGAGAGTTCGGTGGTGTTTGTTTGCATTAGCAACAAAGGAAAGATTCGATAATGTCATATGGTCCGACGAGACGAGTGTTCAGCTTGAAAGACATGCATGGTTTATGTGGACTAAAAAGGGGGAACAAAAACGTAAAAAAATGAAGCCTAAAAGGGTCCAAAAGGTCAACGTTTGGGCCGGGATATCGAAGTAAAAGGAGCAACAGATGTTGTTATATTCAAAGGCACGAAAAATTCTCGCGTTTACAAGAAAGTAGTCCGCAAAGCAGCTGTACCACTGATTGCATGGGATTTTGGCAACGATCACCGGTTTCAACAGGACAATGCACCGTCTCATACTAGTCGGTCTACGAAACAGTTCTTTGAGGAACTCTCAATCAATCTGTTACCTTTCCAACCGGAAAGTCCGGATCTGAACCCCATTGAGGATGTGTGGAATTATCTAAAAAAATACATACGAGAAGAGGCAAAGCCAACTAACGAAGCCGAATTAATTCGTGCCATTAAGGATTATTGGAAAGAGGCTGTCACACCTGCCTTCTGTAGAGCACATATCAATGAAATTTTTTCCACAATTCCAAAAGTCATAGAAGCTCGGGGCATGAACACAAATTCATGAAAGCAAATAATAATTGAAATAAAAAGAAAAAAATGGTGGGCACAGACCCAAAGAGCATCAACTGTAATATTTGTAGCCCAAGTGTGAATACTAAAACACTGCGATATAGTTTGCGTTATTACGATTGAGGTCATGAATTGTCCATGAAACGTGTATGTACGGTATTGTCATGAGCTACAGTTTTGTTTCTTTGTATCCGAAACTTCTTGTATATATCTTTTTAATACACGTCTTTACAATAAAATGCGAACAAAACACATTTAAGACTCACTTACTTGTATGTGCGCTAACTTTATGTTGTGAATATATCACAAGATTCATATCGGAAACAATATTAGATTCATCTGACCACTTTGTTAAGCGGGTATTTAAAATGGAGGTAAAAATCTTGCCTAAAACATTCAAAAGTGAAATCCCTCTGTAGTTATTGGCATCGTTTCTGTCACCTTTTTTGAATAACGGGATTACAATAGCTACTGTCCATTCTGATTGTAACTCCCATAAAGAATAAAGTTGAACATTTCTGATAGAACTGGCAAAATTACATTAGCAGAGTATCTAAACAAATCATTTGGGATCCCATCAGGACCAGGCGATTTGCATGATTTGCGATTCTTTAAGCTAAAAATTTCTTCAAAACTTTATGTTAATTATAATAAAAGCGTCTAGCTGCAAAAAGTTTAGCATTTGCTTGTGTTAGCACAAAACAATAGATTAACATTAAACTGTTTGTCTCTAGAGTTCAATTGAAATCACACGTAGCGATAGGCTCCGTCTTCTGTCGGGTCGGCGGGTTTCTTGTCAGTACATGTAGAGGACCGGATTGTGACATACTAGCAAATTCACCGCGTACCGACAAAGGAAGATTGTGTAGAATAGCAGTCACGTACGCGTTCCGTCTCACACGTGTTTCAACGGCAACAAAGCAAATCAGGGCGATTGTCAGGTGTAGAATATTACAACATTTTATCATTGATCAGAAGCAAAGCGTCTGCTGTTTACAGGTTGCACACCAGCATTAGAGGCTCCATAGACATCACATGTAAATTGATTAAAAGTAACCACTGTCCACACATTTTACTTACGTGACAAGCCTAAAGCAAACATGATTTCAAAGAAGCATAACAATCCTACTTTGAAAACATATCTTTTAAACATACCCGAAAGCGATTGGAAATCGTTGCTTTTGGCGATCTAAAAGACCACACTTGCGAAAACTAGGACAGTGTGTAGGCCTGATGATATTTGACCTGATTAATATTAATCCGTTCATTAAAACTTGTCAAATATTGTGGAAAATATATTACAGTAAAATACACTTCATATATCTGGTGACAAAGTCGGGCAAAAGAGAATAATTGATGAGCACTGCTACACTTCAAATATTAGTGTTTAAGTTTTTCGTGCACTACATTCCGTCATCATCCTCCCTTGTGACCGCGTATGTATCCAAATTTAATTGGTGGTGTGCAACCTACAATGTTGCACTTTTAGTTACCACGCATACCACGTCGTCCAGACTTTACCCTTTCACGACACTCATAGAACTCCATGTAAACCTTTCCCTTCCCACCACAGAGGGCGCAAACATTGTCACAAAATATTATTACAGTGCTGTTGCCGATCTTTTTTCCAGGGTTTTCCAGGGCTAAATTACTTTCTCCAGAGTTTTCAAGGGTTTTTCAGGGCCAAAATAAAATTCCGGGGTTTTTCTGGACCGTACGAAACCTTTCAGTAAGTCATCGGATCACGTTTCAAATGTTGTTTATACCACCGAAGGTACTGCGGCCGCTCCAAGTATCATTGCACATTCTAGACTCCTCATTTTAGGTAATCCAGTAACATTTTTGAAAACTTTTTTTCCTGAAGAGATTGTCAACAATTATTTTTATATTTTTAGGTTCCACAACAAATTGTTAATTTTTTATTTTTGGCCAACAATTTTTTTTTTCAAAAAACCTCCAGTCCCCCCCCCCCCCCCCGATATCAAATAGTTCACTCCTAATGCTGCTTTCTACCGAGAGTTTCTTATTCGCGTCTACAAAGCATGGCGGATTTGGACTATCCCGTGTAAATGTTTTATTGATATCACTCTTACTTCTTTTATCCGAAAATATATATATCCATAATTCGCGATAATTTTGTTTTTTGACAATTGTGAGCCAAAGTTCGAATACGGTGCCAGCGTCAGCTTGAAAGGTCACGCGAAACTGGGGCTGACTTCACACACGTCTGTGGGCGAGCTACGTTAAAATTTCACGTCAAAATACTGTCAAATTTAGTACATATTAGTAAAACAAGCCGTTTTGAAGGTATGCATGTATGTATGTGTGATAAAGGGGTTATTACACGAAGTTTGGTCGATATCGCCTTGCATTCTCGTGATGTGACCATATTTTGACTCGTCCCTCCGCAACTCTTCAAAATATGGTCACATCACTCGAATACAATTCGTTATCGACCAATCCCCTGAGCACCATAGAGCAGAATTAATACTCTGGTGTGCGAGAATGCAATCATGATACCGCCCATCTCACCAAGTAAAGCCATGATTTCACATAGAATACACATCCGAAAATAGAGAGACTTCACTTCTACTGATATCGTTATTTTTATTTACCAAACGAAAAAAATCAAAACAAATGTACATGTATATGTTATAGCGAGAATAAACAGAGCAAATAAAAAAACAATTTTTCTTTAAAATAAACAGAGCAGATAAAAACAATTTTCTTTAAAATTCTTGTAGCACCATCTTCCAAGTTTTTCAACCAAACTCCATGGATCTGCCTGTAAAGCAATATTATAATATCTTATCATTGTTGTTCAGAATATGGGGCAGTGGTTATTATAATTGAAACAGATAATTGTGTTGCACGGAATTACTGGTTGTCTGATTCAGTGATTGTTTACGACACAAAAGACTCAATTTTTATCAACTGCAGTAAGTATGCTTGAATATGGAGAATAACAATTGATAAAGTGAACGTCAAAAACTGAAGTTGGTTTTTTTTTTTTTGGTAAAACATTAATTTTGGTATAATGTCATACAATTTAAGTAAAAAACTTGAAGGGGCTTTCTGAAAATTAAAATAGTATTTGAAATTTGGGTTTATGAAGGGAAAATGGTGCTTTTTTGGTCTGCTTCCTTTGCAATCTGAATAAAATCAGCTGTAGTGATGTGCTCGATATTTTGGCCTTTGTCGTTGTGGTCGTATACTAACGCGTGTCCCAGCAACACCACTGCACTACATAGACGAGCACATCACTACAGCTGATTGTAATCAGAGTGTTTTCCTTGCCGATTAGCCTAGCTCTTGAAAGATTGTTAAAAATCGCGGTAGAAGTCTCGATACACAAACTACATACGCGATTTATTTTTGCTCTTATCGTGATATCGACAAACATACCGTTTTGGTGTAGGATACATATAAATATATATGTGAAATTTACAAAGAAGGGGACCCGTGCTGAGCGAAGTTACAAAAGTTATTTTCTTACTAGTGCACTAATTTGCCTAACAAACAAATAAACAATGCAAATATCACATAGGCATTTCCGTATTACATAGAAAAAAAAGAGATTTTTTAAGTGGTCATTCACATTTGTGACCAAGATGTCTTTTCTACTGTCAGCGTCAGAGCAAGACAACCAATCAGTCTTGTCCGAAAGTGTGAAATTTGGCCGAAAACTTTGATTTGAAGTGATACGAAAAAGAGTTTAAGAAATGTATTCCAGTCGTACCTTGATCGTTAACGGATAATGGCTGTGTCACTAGTCATCGCTTTCAGCTTCTTCGTCTTCGACTGCAATGTAAAAAAAGTTGATTATATGTTAACATCGATTTCAGTACTAATTGAGATAGCATAAACGTTTACCGTGTTCACATTGAGAAAAATATGAAACGTTTTAGGTCTAGTATTTATGCTTGATAAATATCACGGATTAATAACTTGGTTCCGTATGTGTGCATACGCACAAAGTTAAGGTAGAGAGTAACTCAGGACACCGGTTTTTGTCAAATTTTCGTTTTTCACATAATTTGATGATTTCGATATGTATCTCTGTAATGGCAATAGTTTCTTCTTCAAAAAGCGATTCAAATATTGACAAATTATTGAATGAACTTAAACATCGACACTTTGCACAATGCATTGTTTTCCTATGGCTTCGTTTTTGAATTTGACCATTCGATTGACCTTTCCTCGGCTTTGTAATGAGTTTGTTTTAAAAACTTCAACAGAATTTATCTCAAAAATGCGTTCTTGGTAGAATTGCATTAGATATTTACTGCCAGTTGTCCAGATATTGTCGATAAATCGCTGTGATCGGCAACAGGGGTCGAAACAATCGCACAATTTGTTAATTTTTGCGTTTTTGCAAAAAACGGTGTTTTAAAAGTTCATTAATTGAGAACGAGAGCAGATAGCGAAAACTAAAAATACCGTTTTTCGTTACGTAAGCTCTGCTTTCTTTTGAAATAAAAACCTTGAAAATTCTTTTGGACGACATAATACCGAAAATGGCGGTTTTTATGACTTTTTTATCTCCGGTGTTCAAAAAATATTAGTGGTCAATAAGAATGTTTACATACTCAGCTTTCTGAAAATATATGGTATGTGGGGGATTAGCGGCCTCCATTGATTCGCAATGCACGTTTGAAAAATTGCTACAACCTGGGATACTCGCTACCATGAGTCCCTGTTTTGTTATTTGAGCCGTCTTAAAATCTCGAAATACCGGTGTGAAATACATAATAGTTTTGAAGCAACATGGCTATGGTTTAGGACATGACAGCACTTGCAAAGTAATGCCAAATTGGCCTTGCCATCAACAGAGGGTAGCAAAGCCGAAGGAGCGGGCGCACGGTTGAGGAGTATGAATTGAACTTTAATAGGTAGAAGTTGGGAAAGACATACCAGGTAACAAAACTGTTACATCTACGCCATTTGTCACACGCCTAACAAGTCTTATTTCGACGACTGTGTCATCGTTTGCAGCTTCCTTCGATTTGAGCCGATCTGCAACCATAACAGCCAATGCAGCTGAATACGAAGCTTGCTGTAGCTTTCCTATTGTGATCTGAAATTGAAATAGAAATTGGATGAGCCCTTTTTTGAACCATTACATAGATTGGATTAAGTCATTAAAGAAAAATAGTACTTAATGATAGCTGTATATGAAAGTGACATTACTATTTCACTATAAAATGCACACCCGTTTGCTTTAATTTGAAAAATCACTGCATGATGAGTTCATCAGGGTGGGGTCTGCGCAGTAGGACAACTGTTGACTGTATAACGTTCTCACATTAACCATCACACAATTACTTGAACAACAGTAGTTTATGGAATCGGGTTATTATGTTTCAAAATACTTCACACAAGTTCTTATTTCGTGTAAAGAAATTGAAAAGTTTTAGGCCTACTGTCACATACACACTCCCAAAATACTCTGACGACTCGGCGTACCCTGGTGTTACTCATAGAGGCGTAGACTTTTTTCTTGTCGTCAACATTGCTGGTGACCTCGCATCCATAACCACACGAAAAGATTAAGGTTCCAAAAATGACAAACAAAAATGGTGGACCATCGACATTCTGTAACCACGGCTACACTGTAGTTTCGAATGACAAAATAAGTTATAGGATGCGTTGCCAACTTTTTAACTTATATTCATTTGAATAACATAATACCAAAAAGTGTGTTTTTTTAAACCCGAAACCGCAACCTATTTAAGTGGTCAATAAAATGTGCACTTTATACAAAAGTTCAGATACCCAGCTTTCAGGAAATGTGTGGTTTATAGGTTTTGAGGTTGTTTTGATGAGAAATACTGCTGTGAAAATGATTGTGCTTAGGCAATGTGCAGTGTCTTACAGGCAATTGCTGAATACCATCATTCAGCCGGAGTGATAAATAAAACATCTCAGGCGACTAAAAATCATATCAAACGTACTTTCCGTAGACTTGCAACAATTACCAATAGATTACAATTACCGCACTCTCAACAACTTTGGAAGTTCCCAGACAAACGTTGAGCTGGTTTATCATTTGCTTTTTATACCCATCCATGTAATTGGGTAGTCGACATACACTGTAGATGACGTTAAGTAAAACTACCTACCTTTCTTGATAACCGGTCCGAAGGCAAGTCTTCATACTTTGCCTCTGCCAGGTGCACGAAAAACGATATAGTAGTTTCATGGTGTTTCAATTTGAATATTTTAAATATAGCTAGTACATGTACATGTGTGGCTAGTAAGTCAGCAGAACAAAATTCAACTGTATCGAGAACGGGAATGCCCCGAAAGTGCGTTGACCGCCTTTCAAGGTCATTGTCATAACGGCGCTGCAGATGACAGACAGACCATGGAAGTACCATACACTATGCTACTTTCATGGACAGACTTAATAGAGAATTTGTTTGTTGGACTTATCGTTCTTCTAACTTCAGACAGAATATTCAGATAAAATGCTTGTATTGTTGTTATAATTAATTTGAATTCCGAGTCTGCTAAAGACGGAGGGATTTCTGAACTGTTAGTTCACAACATCATCGCCCTTACTTCTTCGCTTCTGTCTTTGAGTTTTGTATCTTGTTTAATTGTCGTTTTGTCTTTGTACTTTGCTTTAATTTGTTGTTGGTACACACCATGGAGGTATAATTACCTCCATGACACACGCAGACAAAAAAAAATCCGATTATGGAAAAAGATGCAACTGGGGAGATGTGTTAATGGCCGGAACTTAGGGCTGACGAGCCATAAGTCCTGGGAAAGGAACACATAGACTACATTTTCCTTTGATGTTCCGATTGATGCGACAGGCTTAGAGTTTAGAGTTTCAACAGGCGTCAAACCGGTAACAGGACAACTCGACACCCCACCCACCTCCGACAAACTCTACCCCCTGCCGCATGTTTTAGAAACTGAAACCTTGAAGTGACACATTTTTCGTGGAAGTGTTCAAATGTTCAAGGAGTAGCGATGTGAAAATAGGGGCGATCGATCTGTGACGGGATTTTCTTCCCATTCCAAATTATGTCCGCCTAAATGACGAGAGAACTCCCACATGGAATGATTGTGATATTCTGGTTACTTAAGTGTTCATTATTTCGCTACAAAGTCGAATGGACGATCACAGAAATTTTGAGGAAGTCGGATCGTAGTATCGATGGGTCCAACTTCATGCTCTAGCGAACATAATTTGACTGCGGATGATGTCACGCACCACAACCCTAGCCAATTAAAAATTGACGAATCACAACGCGGTATTACCCACAATGGCGTAATGCAAACTTGGAAAATGCCGGTTTTCAAAAATTTGCCGATCGGTTGGGTGGGAAAATGCATAATTCTTAAAATGATAGCGGACATGAGTATGTTCAGACAAAGTTTCTGCCCTTGGAGACGACCCCGGGGAGACGACTCTTAAAAATTGTGCCGAAAAATTGTGTTGCCGTATGGCTAACATATGACGACAAAAGAAGTAAATGAGCTGTGTTTACTGTCTGCTAAAACCTTGCCGGCGTTAACTTTTCTATAAACAGAACAGTGTGACCCATCACTATAAGAAATGAAGAATACTGAACCGCCCCTAATCGTCCATTTCAAATTCATGTAAAATAGACGATTTATTTTGTTTCATATCAACAGTCGTCAAATTCAATATTGACGGCATTACACATTGGCCCGGGGAACAGTTTGTCATCCCCGTGGAGCTGTAAACGCGGACAGAGCGTTGTCAAATAGATTGTTGACTAATGAAAAACGTAATGAAAATGGAATGACCAGGATTATGACGTAAAGTACCTTTAGAGGTATGTGAGTACGTAAAACAGCAGTGAAAATATGGAAAATACACTCATGAGCCAACGTGAACACTGTGAAAGCTCAGCTCATACTACGCGGCATGAGAAAAATTACCCACTGAACCGTCCGACCGACTGAACCGTCTCAAATCTGAAACGCTTCAGAACCACTTCGGAGTGTCCATACATGACTTTTGTGCCAGTATTGGCCCAGAACCGTTTCAGAGACGTTTCAATGGCCTGTGTATGAACGGCATAAATGATTGCGCATGCCCTGTTACAACCGATAACGTAGTAACTAACCGATAACGTATCAAACCCGATAACGTAGTAAAAATTTACCGATAACGTAGTAAATCAACCGATAACGTAGTAACGAACCGATAACGTAGTAATTTTTTCTAACCGATAACGTAGTAAAAATTTACCGATAACGTAGTAATTTCTCCTAACCAATAACGTATCAACAAATTTACCGATAACGTATCAATGAACAATAACGGCTTAAACCGACTGACAACATAGAGTAGTCAACCAATACCACATCAAAACGACTAATAACGTATCAATTAGTTGATAATATCTGATTAAGCGAATCATGGGGAGCAATAGATCGATTGATAGATAGATAGATAGATAGATAGATAGATAGATAGATAGATAGACAGATAGATAGACAGACAGATCGATAGATAGATAGATAAATAGATAGATAGATAGGTCGATCAATGTATCGATAGATAAATCAATCACTCAATCGATAGATCGACCGATCTATTTATCGATATTTGATAGATGGTCGGTCGATCGATCGATCAATCGATCGATAGATAAATTGATGGGCAGATCGATCGATAGAACGAAGGATCTATCGATTCGATAGAAAGATATATCAATTAATCGATAGATCGATCGATCAATTCGATTAAATGGTCAATAGATAGGTGAATAGATAGATCTATAGATCGATTTGTCATCACATTGTCTCTTACTAAATTTATTTTTCTTCTATTAATTTTTTCCGTTTAGCGTAAATTGTTATAAATATATTTGTTTCTCATCCTAGACATTGCAAAACTGATGCGGTGACGCGGTTTTTTTTCTTCTCATTTCTTTTACTCTTCAACCAAAAAGAATGCGCGAAAAACATGAAAACGACATAGGAATGCACGCAGAGATCAATGTACAGTAGTGTTGTTTAGTATTTTTTATAGCAACAGTTCTGCGGTTTGACTTTTAGTGCAGCAATGCACAGTTTTGACAGCTTAATATAACAGTGACATATGTGTACTGTTCTGAATGGAATGTTAGTGTCAGCATAGACAGTGGAGGGGGTGTCTATGGTGTCAGTTATTTTGTTTACAGTTCTGTTTTATACATATTCCTCATGAGCAGAAAAAAAGGTTGACATGGCGGGTCTCGATTGAAACAAACTATTTTTCTTGGCCTAAGCGGTTTTTTTTTCTATTAGCACTATACTGAGTATGGCTACTCAATAATTTTGAGATGTCTTCGTAATAAGATGTGAATCGACGTGAATCACAACAGAAAGGATAAAAAGGAAAGAAAAAGCAATACGTTGTCTACAAAATCTGTTGACTCGGCTTGCTTACAGGAGTAATTTCCAAAATTAATGAATTGTGATTATAAGGAATTCAATTGAGCAATGAGTCCAGATTTACCTGTAATTCAGTCCCAGAATGAGAGTTACATGAGTGTGTACCGGTGCTTTACTGTCTGTTCTGTTTTGTGTCTATGTTTATAACTAGTGTATTACGAATTTTTACCTAGTGTTATCAGATTACGGATGGGTATGATTACGATTATTTTGTAAAGGCTTATTGTCATTTTGATATACTGACGTTGTAAGTAACGAAATTTTAAAATCGGTCATATTGAAAACTTTTTCCAAGTCCTCCCAACTTAGAAAGTGTGTCAATAAAGACACTCTCATATGTGTTGTATCTTTAATTCATTCTGCGGGAATACTTTTAAATTGGTTCACATTTCCAAAATTGATGAAATTCGATTCGTGATGTCTGAGTAATATCACGAAAACAGTATACTTCAATTTGATACGTTATCGGTAAATTTATTGTTACGTTATCGGTTAGGAAAAACTACTACGTTATCAGTAAATTTTTACTACGTTATCGGTTAGAAAAAATTACTACGTTATCGGTTCGTTACTACGTTATCGGTTGATTTACTACGTTATCGGTAAATTTTTACTACGTTATCGAGTTTGATACGTTATCGGTTAGTTACTACGTTATCGGTTGTAACATGCCCTCCCATGTTTATTCTGTAAACAAAGGACATCGCTCAGTGAAGGCGATCGCGGTATCGGCATCCAAATTTCTTCAATTTTCTTCGCGATTGAATTTCCCAGTTCAATTTTTTTGTACAAAAATACGATCCCGGTTATCCAACCTTCATGCTACCTAACGAAATAGATAATGTCAACATGTTTAAATGCTTTATTTGCGATTTTGTTTGACTGGAGCGACCGTAATTTATTCATGAATTTGGAGACTTCTAAATTTCGAAGCTAATTGCGAGAAAACTAAAGCGAATAGGAAAAATCGTAGACACAGTATTTTAGGAAGCGTACGGAAGTTTTTGAAGATCATTAAAAGGCCATTCATTGCTGTAGCTATTTCCAACCTAATTCAACCTAAAAAAAACTCAAAAATGAGCATTTTTGGATCCAAACATTATACGTGAAAATTTTAACCCATTAACATGATTGTTATTGTTAAATTCAAATATAGAGCTATCAAGAAATATACCACATGTTGGTATTTAAAGGTGATCTTTATTGTGAAAAATTAGTTAGAAAACAAGTACGACGGTGTAGGGGAAGCTAAACCTTAAACTTACGCATTACGTAAAGTTGACGAGTTTCGCGTCATGTACCGGTATGTGGTCACTCTCCACAAAATACGCTATGCTGGGATACTTAGGTGCATGTCAATTTGAATAGTTTGTGGTGTATAACTCCAAGGAAGGAGCGTAAGGGAACGTTCAATGGCCGTAAATTCTGATCTGGTCGTTCAAGTTATAAAATTCAGATTTATTCGCTAGAACTACATACTCTGGCTCTCGCCTGGAAGGCCACTGGATTTATTTTAACAATCTTAGGCAATTTTCCGTATTTCTCCAGTCGTTTTTTTTCTGCTAACCCAAAACTTTAATAGTGACACAGTTTTGTGTGAAGTAGCCTGCACGAAATCTAAGTAGAAACACATACACACACACACTCACACATACGTTGTGAAAATCAGCGCATCGTGTCACCGACCATCGGTTGCTGTCATCAACTTCCATAATTAAAATTTTGTTAGTTTAGCGAGAATCTTCAAAACTTTAGATTTCATGAATAGACTACCATTTCAGGATCAACACTCACAACTCCATGATATTTTTTAAATTTCGTTGTCGATGAGATTTTGATTTTAAAAAAATGACATGCATATAGATAATAAAAAAACAACACAACACAACACAACCTATTCTTTTGCTTTCTGCAGTCTATTTTATTCTTCCTCCCCTTTCAAAACCGAACCTTTGAAATTGCCTGGTCATAAATGTTGTGTATCAGTCGCACAAATTAAGTTACTGTTTCACTGAGCTAAACAAAGTGCAATAGTGCCCGCTCTAAATAGGTCACTAGAAAGTTGAAAGGTTACGCAATGCGAACGTCGGAAGAACCATAAAATGGGTCAATTGAATTTATTCTCAAAACAATGAAGTTTAAACAGTGGCTGCGCTGTCAGTTTAGCCCATGCAAACGAATTTGGCACATGGGGATGTTAACAATCTAATGAAATTATCTACAGCATTTTCAACCGTATGTTTAATAGTTGTCTGCGCACGGTTAGAAAACGGCCTAGAAAGGAGCCGGACGATGAGATTGGAAAACAGGTCCATCAAAAGATTGCGCCGCTCCTCTGCAGCTAGCTCTGTGCTAAAGTGTACCCCTATCATTGCGATACAGGGCTTTTCATAAAGAAGAGGGGCATTTCTTAATGACGAATTTCTAATTAATTTATATCACGCAATCAGTATGCCGTTTCTAAAACAAATCAACTCGCGCACACCTAGGGTGAACAGCCTACGCACACGAGCCAGTTGCGGATGCGCATGATGCGCAGGTAGTCGACGTCTGTTATCCACGCAACGGTCCCACGTAATAATAGTCTACAGGGATTTCACTACATTTTGGAACACGCGACCATTTTATAAATATAGGCGACAAAGCTATACGAACTGTTGCTGGAGGTTGTTGGGTTTGACACCCCCCCCCCCAAAAAAAATGTAACAAACAAACAACAACAACGAAAACACACACACACTCACAAAAAAAAAAAAAAACAAGACTGAGACTGGTTATTTCCAATTGATTGTTGACAGAAGGTAAGGCATAAAAATCTAAAGGTTTCGCCAAGTTATACACTGACATTGACCTATTCAAGTACTACTAAGTATTCCGTTTGTTGTTGTTTGTCCATTTTCTCTCATTCTTTTATTTCCTCTTCATGTTTGAAAGCTAATTTGGTTCATTTGGTATTTTTTTGTTCCCATTTGTTTTAAACAACCATACAAAGCTATAAGTGAATTTACTTCCGTCGACAGAGGAAGGAATATTCCTTTGTGATTTTCCCCCATTTGCAATGAAAATGAAATGGAAATTTGCTATCTTTTATTATCAAGCTAGGCATGGCAATACATGTGTAAACTGATGTTAACCAGTCAAAGTTCACGCGGCCATCGGCAGTCTCACTATAAACACTCTTACCCCTCTTGAGTCTCTGATTCATCCAAATTGATTTTAACATTAATAATTAGAAGGTACACTAATGAACATTTGGGTGTAATTTTCTCCAACGAAAATCGCTAGAACTTTTCAAAATGTGCGCTATAAGTTTTCAAATCCAGACGTAAATGGTACCACTCGAAGGTCCAGGTCATACTTTCTGTGTCTGGCTACGCAGACACGCAATGATTTATGGGTAAAGTCATTAAAACAGCTGAAAGTCAAATTGCGTCTTTCGACGTGCGGTAATATCACGCTGTGGCATTTTTACGACGTCCATTTCTTTAATTTGTTACATAATATTACTAAATATAGGCAAGTAAGTGACACCAGGATATCTATTTACTCCGATTAGTATCATTTTGGCTCCATTTTGTTGAGGAAACACAACATTTTCTTTATCTCAAAATGTGGTCGATCGGCGTAAGTCTCAAGTGTTCAGCGCACGGTCACTGTATGGCCGTCTGGTGTATTATCCCTAGCATAAGGGGTGTTTGTAAATGTGGTAACTAGACATAACGATCAGTAACGACCAGAAACGAGCAGTAACGAGCAATAACGACCTAGAACTAGACAGAACGAGCCAATAACGATCCGTAACGAGCCAAAAAAATTTGATCTGTCCCTTAATTAAACTAAAAGCGCAGTTCCCGCCAAGCTTAGAAATCACGCCCTCTATGACGTTTGGTATTGCCAAAAACTTCTGCAACAGTGCTCTTAGAGTAAGCAATAACGCGCTAGAAATAGAAAGTACGAGCCAATAACGAGCGATAAAGAGCAAAATAAAAATGATCTGTCCATAAAGTGAACTACAACCGCACTTCCCGCCTGTCCTTGAAATCCTGCCCTCTACGACATGCTTTGTACAATCTCGAAACCTCTGCGGCAGTGCTCAGTAAACACGTGGCGTACGAGTGAAGCCTGATAAACATTTTTCGAATAAAAAGAAAAATTCACATTCATTTATGTATTGTTGATATAAAAAGACAGAAGAGTCAATTCCCAGAGAGCTTATAAACTTGAGCGCGCGTAGTATCCGTTTTGCATTCATGAAACCACATTTGCCTGAACTCTGACCCTTGCCGGCAATCATGGTAAGGGACTGGAGAAAGATTATGAGGGGAGGGCCCCATTTTAAAAATTAAATCCGGAGTCTGTTGGGCAAACCATTGATAAATTCCCCAACAAAACAAGCGATATCCCTACATTTGTATATGTTTGATAATGTACTTTATATAGAAATTTGGAGGTAAGAAGTGCATGTGTGTGCACGCAAGTGAGTTAAGGCAGGGGTCCAGCAGGGGTCCAGACTGAATTTCGAGCTGAATTTTATTTCTCAAAAACTACTGATCATATTTTGATGAAATTTGGTACACATACGTAGTTTTGATAGCTCTTTCAGTTTATGTCACTTAAATTTGCATAAAAGGTGTCACGTGATTTCTATATTGACATTTTCGCGCCAAAATCGCGTATATTATTTATCGGCATATTCCAACTTGTAAACCACATTTAAACTATGTTTTTTGGGCGTATGATAATAGAATGGGTTCAGGACAATCGATCAACATCCTTTACAAAGAGAAATTGCTGAGTTAATCGCCTCAAATTTGCGCCAAATACGTACGATTTGTAGGAAAAGTCAATTCTTGGTTGAGTTTCGGTGATTTTTTAAAAAAACGCTACCAAATCATACATGTTTAAGGTATTGTTGTAAAGATATTTTAAGCCTTAGTTTGGGGATAGCAAAAGTTCAGGAAAAAATTGCGATCTACAAGTTGGAATTTTCGAAAGAAATCTGGTCGCTTTGTGCGCGATTAGGCCATCTCGCAAGCAATCCAAAAGGTCATGACCCAGTCGCCTGTTACTGAAACATTTGTAATTTTAAGCTGAAAGTGGCTGCACACATCATCCCTCTTGTCTTGCTTGTGCTTTTATGTGTTTTCTGTCTGTATCCGGTAAGGTTGTTAGTGAGAAAATTAACAAATTGGTTGTTATAGTCAAGGTGAGACGTGGAAGTTTGTCTCAGACCATCGTGACCTTTTGACCCCCACGTTTCCTACAAGTTCGTTCCTTAGTGGCTTATATAAACATGGAGGTACCAAATGTATCTCCATGACATAAGCACATCTCTTCCTTAATTTTATATTGTATCTATGTTGTTGATCTCTGCATTCTTCTTGCAGGGAAGCAAGAATACTGATGTTTGGATCGTTTTGTGTCTGACTCTGTTCATTAACCCTTTTCACCCCGTTCCTCATGCCGTGGACTTTGGCCTCAGGATGGCTGATGTATGGATTTCGTTTGTACGCGATGATCGGCCTATTCTATGTGTTCGAAGTTCCACACAGTGCTTATGGGCTATCTTTTGTTGTGAACACTAGTGTGTCCTTTGTCACTTCGTTGGCTCGATGATGTTCAAGTTAGGAACTTTGTGATATGATTTTAGAGATTTTCTGTTGTTATCTCATGTGTGGGTAATGTTGTTTTATTAATATTCATGAGCCCTAATGCATATTCATGATAACGTTTGACGCCCATGCCTTAACCCACTTGCGCATGAAATATGATTTTTCTCTAATTTTACACTACTATATGGCAATCTATGAGAAAAGCATGGACTCTTTTTGCGATACAATACTGACTATGTCTTTGCATTTGTAAATGTTTGTCAATTACAATGTGGTGTTTGGAAGTGAATATGTGGGATTTAAAATTGATATGTGAATTTCGGGCCAAAACTACAACCTCACTTCACATGGTAATCCAGGGATAAACTATAAACAATTTTTCCCTTACAAAACCACAGGGAAAAGAAATCAGTCCCTTGGGGTGGGAAGGGAGGGTTTTTGTGCAACTGTTTACTTTATTTGATTTTATTTTGATTATTTTCAAAGGATAAAGCTATTCTTTAAAAGTTTCATGGTATGGTTTTTTGAGCACGTAAATTGATGTACATTACTATTTTTCATGGAAACACGTTTGAAGTTCACAATTCACTATTTTGTCCTCAGCGTCATGTTGAAAAACATCAGCCCTCCCGTCTTATAATTTCTTTTCTGTCCCTTAGCATGAGTAATCCATTGGGGAAAAGATCATATTTTGGGGGCTCTTTATTGCCCCTTATTGGCTCGCTCTATCTTGTTCTGGCCCCTTATTGCTCGTTATTGCTCATTACTGCTTGTTTCTGGTCGTTATTGACCGTAATTGCTACGCTGCAGCTCGTTACTGGTAACGGGCCGCACCATGTCCAAACATGCCGTAGAGGGCGGGATTTCCAGGATTGGCGGGAACTGCGCTTGTAGATTAATGTATGGACAGATCATATTTTTTTGGCTCGTTATGGCTCGTTATTGGCTCGTTCTGTCTAGTTCTAGGTCGTTATTGCTCGTTACTGCTCGTTTCTGGTCGTTACTAGTCGTTATGGCTAGTTACAACATTTACAGACACCCCTAGCATAAGGCTAGCTCCAATCCTGTCACGCAGCTGGGAATTAACATTGTTACATGAGAAACGAACAGTTGGGGTTTTTTTTTTGGGGGGGGGGGGTTGGGGTTTCACTTTATCCTTCTTAAAAATAATCAGAACCCCGTTAAAAGTGTTGAAAACAAGTAATACAGCATCAAGGTTAATGATAATTGTTAAATTTTGCCGATACACTGTATTTGTTACCAGCGAAACGTTGCTATTTTTTTATTATCAAGCTTGGCATGGCACTACATGTGTTTACAATGAGTCTCTGATTTATCCAAATTAACTACAACATTAATAATATTTAGAAGAGACATTAATGAGTATTTTCATGCAATTTTCTCTCCATGAAAATGTCTAGAACTTTTCAAAGAGCGCTCTATTGTTTTCAAATTAAGTTTTTACAAGGTTTAGTCAGAATTTTCGGACAAAAATGATATCATTCGAAAGGCCAGGTCATAGCTAGAAATACTTTGTCTGAATATTTTTTGTGTCTGGCTACGCAAGGTCATAAAACAGCTAAAGGTCAAATTGCGTATTTCGAGGTCAGCGCGGTCATATCACGCTGTGGCATTTTTACGACGGCTTTTTCTTTAATTTGTTACATAATATTACGAGATAAAGGCAAGTACATGTTCTACTGTGGGCGGTGATTATGACATCTGGAATTATCCTGAATCCAAATTTCTCATCAGTTCTTGTGTGTCTTACATTGAAATGTTGCAAAAATTGATCCGCAATGAAAAAATTTACCTCAGCTTTATTTTCTAGATCAAATTTTACTACAAATCGATACCAAATGTGACAAAATTATGTTCACAGCCTTCGAAACTGTCTCACAACATATCCTGCGGGTTGGTATAGGTCATTTAAGGTCACAAACTGAGAAAATTACCTAAAATATAAAACTTTTGGGGCTTCCCAACACTTTGAGCAGAAAATGTATCTAATAACATCCCTCAGGACTTTTGTACCAAATTACAAAGCTATCAGACAAGTAATTTTTTCAGCATAGGACATCATATGTACTGAATTATGTCCCCTACAGGGCTTCCTTGGTGCCGTCAATTAGGCGCAAGACCACTAATTAATTTCCCATAGGCTGAGCTTGATTTTCCTATTTTAAAACATTCAGCGGCACCAATCCTCTTAACAGGTGTTAGGTCAATGCTAGCTTGACTACTGATGAATTTTTTGTGTGGGCAAGTCCACGGAAATTTTGAGATAGCGATGAAAATAGCGCCCTCAGTGGTGTTTTCGATAAAATTCAGGCTTATTGTTATGATTTCTATGGGCCTTAGAACTCCACATATTACCACTGAATGCTTCAGCCAGACAGTCTGCAATATCTTTACAAAAATTCATGATATTAAAGTTCAAACTAAAAAAGCATCCATGCAGGTATCAAAACTTCAAGGTCTGTACTATCTTCGTTGGTAACTAACCCGGAAGTGAATTCGTGGTCTTGTGCCACCTGGTGATGCATTTGAATAATGCATAGTTACAGTGTTTACTGAAAGCAAGGCCAGCAGATCAAAAAGAAACATTACACCTTGTGGTAAAATGTTTTTGACAAACAATTAATTGGCTTGGGTGTCAATGGTTCTCTCTGCATGAATCATGACCAACATGTATAATTCTGACTTGCGCTTTATATTCCGGTTTTCACCAAGTATACACTTTTACTACTCATTAGCATACTGTTCGTAAATGATTCACTTCATTACAACAAATTACTGTTTACAATTGAGCATGGAACAACACACCAAATGCAAAAGTGAAATGTGTAGTGGCTCTCTCTCTTTTGCAATTGGACCAGGCAATTGAAGAAGGAGATATTTAGGATTTTGCTTTGGACCAAAACAGCAAAAGTTTAAAATAACAATATCGCAGGTTATGTCACTGTAGGAACAAAGCTGAAAGTGGAAGCATTGGAAATTGTCATAAAAATATTTGAGTTTCACCACAATTTGCAGGGACTAAATTAAGATTGACACTAAAAATATGCATACCTAATCAAATGAGCAGTTTTGGAGAAGATTATTTTTTTACAAACAATGAGAAAAATTGCCCACAAAACACAAAAATGAAATTTTCACTACCACATTTGAACAAATCTGATACAGGCAAACTCTGGGATCATATGGATGCTGAGTTTCAAAACAATTGGACATTCATTTGCAAAGATTTTTTTTTTTATGAGAAACAGGAAAAGTTGTCCAACTTTAATATGAAAATTTCACCTAAGGAACCTGCATACAATGTTTAAACTAAATCTCGCTTTTGGTCACAGACTTTTAGTAATTTGTACCATTTGCCTTTTTTTAACCACATTTTGCATATATTTTACTAAAATGTTCTTTTGAACAAATTCACATATCCACCCTGGGCGCACCTGTACACAAAATACATGCTGCAGTTTCTTGAGTTTATGATGAGGATTGACAGGTACACGTACATTGATACATACAGATTCAACCAACCTAGCTAATAAGCTCTTCAGTTGTACTGATGAAATGTGAGCTAAAATTGACTGGCCCACGGGATTTTAATAACAATTGTATGTTAAGGTGCCTGCCTACATGATATTAAGTACATGCAAGTACTGAAATTACCTTCTGATAATTGAATAAAACCACAAACCAGCTAATAAATGGGTATATAAGACACTGAATGCTCCCCTTTCAACTCATTTGTCTCTTGTAAACAAGAACTGTTGTTCTCAAGTGATATCACCAATTCAAGATAGCCGAAGCAAGACTCATATCTACTATCTTTGGTATTACATCTGGTGATTGAACACAATGCTTTCATATGTTAGAAATTCTTATGCGCAGTGCATGACATCATGTGCAGTCATGGACTTGCAAATCAGAAAACTACAGAATAACTCATGTCTATTTACCTTGCCATAAACAGGCTAGAGGCGCCCGCCAGCTGAACTACCTCTGTGCGGACTGTACCACATGCCACTATAAAATGGTCCAAGTACCATATAGCACTGGCTATTGTTTCATCATCAAAAGAGAGCACAGAGCCTACATCATACATCAAGTCCACACAGAGGGCTCTATTGTATGTATCATCTATCGTCAGTGGTTACAGAGGGTATAGGGCATACCATTTTGGCACACACTCCTGGTAGAAGAAATAATAAAATTATTAAATACAAGATGTTACGTTTGAGTTGTGAGCAGGGATTTAGAAATCTACAGAATAACTCACATACCGTATATTAACCTTGCCACAAACAGGCTTAAGGCACCCGCTAGCTGAACTACCTCTGTGTGGACTCTCCAGCGTGGCAGGCTTATGATTTGCTGACCACCAGTAAAATTGACCATTATGGCTACTTATTTAATTTGATTGCAGTTTTTCAGGGTTGTTTTGTGATCACCTTTTCTGAATTGAAATATCTTCCAAAGTTACAATTTTGCCACCATTAACAATTGACAATGTATTACTGAGCATACGGTACATGATCATTGTCCGATTCCCCCGACGTTTGAGTCGTGTCTTTCTGAGCATGAATTATACTTTATGCCACCGTCCCTCCACACACCAGTCTGGCAACGGGCTGCTGTAAGCAACACGCACCAGACTTACGGGGCAGGTCGTTCACACCTTAAACAATAATGGCTGTTGCGCAGCTTGGGTAGCGTCATTTTACACGGTGGGAGACATCTTGCCACAGTTGTTTACACTATTTATAGCCCGTTTTCTCCATAAATCATCAAATCTAGCTTTACCTGTATGACGAAGTAACTGTGATAAGATGAGTATTTTCACTTTACGATTTTTGACGCAGATTTTCACTTATTTTCCGTTGCACTTTGTTTAGCAAATTTGACCTCGTAAACGGAACTCGCAGTTTGTGGAACGTAGCCATTCCTCCCCCCCCCCCCCAATATTGACAGGGAAAAAAGAGAAAATTGTAGTGGGAAATCACTAGAAAGGTACCCAATATTTTGAAACCATCAGAAGTAACACATGTAATATTCTCACAACAAGTAACAGATGCAATGGCTGCAAAGCATACCGCAATAATCTCAGATCCATAGGGCATAGGAAGACCCATCAGGTAGACCAAGACCGGTGTTGTCCATCCAGTCGAACCAATATGAGATATCTCGATAGCAAAGAATTGAAGGAGCGAGCGAATGGCTTGCAAAAGGAGAGAACTTTGTTCAAGATATCCCACCAGTGCCTCATCAGCCAACTGATTAATCAAGGTGTAACTTTGGACTAGGACCTTTCACGTGATTTCACTGCCATCCTGGAGGAGAAGTCAAAGGAAGTCAGTACAGAATTCAAAGAAACTCTTTTCAACATTTGTTTTGGGAAGAACAATTAAAACGAGCACGGTGTACCGATCCTCGACAAATGCGTTGGTACCCAACAATTATTAGGTGGTGTCTTTCCCTGACGTTTGCTTCATCTGGAGCATATGAAACACTAAGGAACTCTGGTTTTGTCAAACTGCCAAGCAGTTGAACCTTAAATGACTATTCAAACTATATCAGACCAGAAGTTGGTGTTAACCCTAAAGTACTTGAAGAAATACGGGCTGAGAGTAAAGCAGAGCAATTTGAAGAACACCAAAAGTATGTTGTTTTACTTCACAATGAAATGAAAATAAAGTCAGTCTTAGTATTTGACAAGAACACTGGACAGTTGATAGGTTTTGTCAACTTGGGTAGCGTAAATGAAGATCAAATCTGGCAAGATGTAGTAGAGAAGGAAGTCTGCCTCCATTAGCTACTCATGTACTTGTATTTATGGTTCGAGGAATTTCAACCAGGTTTGGTGCAAGTGTTGCTTACTATGTATCCAACAGTAGGTCAATGCACAGCCGACAACATCTTCCCTTTCATTCTATGGGAAGTCATTGGCTATCTTGAAATAACGTGTGGACTGAAGGTAATAGCATCAACTAGTGACGGGGCGACGTGGAACTGAAGTTTCACAAAATGAACAGAATTCCTGGTGCACCAAAAGACATGCTGATCTACAAGGCTCCCAATGGCTACTCTCTCGAAGAAAGAATGGTGTATATTTTCTCTGATGTTCCACATCTCATAAAGACAGCAAGAAATAGCTTCGCTAATTCAGAAGCTCATCGGAAATCACGAAGTCTATGGGTATGTAAATTAATTCTGCTGTGTATATCATATTATTATTTTTGGGTGAGGGACTTAAGGGTGGGCCAATGTGAAGTCATGCTCAGTCACCATTGACATCACAGGCCTTTTTAATTTCATCCTTCAACCACTGACTTGACTGAAATTTCTCTGGCTATGCACTCCTAATGCATTTTTGGCCAGAAGTGTTCACACTTTTAGATGCAGTTTGAAGACTTCTTTGAGACAGCACTGTATTGTGTACAATTTTGCTGTCATTGTCTCAGATCAGTGCATATGCAGTTAAATTAAAAAAGTTAAATGATACATGTAGTAATACACTAAATTGTGGTGAACGTGATAGTTTGATAACTTCTTTGAGACAGCAGTGTTATTGTGTACAATTTTGCTCTCGTTGTCTCAGATCCATGCATCTGCAGTTCAACTAAAATTAAATGAAACATGTAGTCACAGTCCCTCCACACACCGGTCACTTATGGAGGGACTGTGATGTAGTAATACACTAAATAGTGGTGAAACGATCTATTAATCTATTGTTAATTGCAGAACAATGGTAATCCCTTATTGTGGCGCCACCTGACCCAGGTAGTAACTGAAGACCAGACAAGGGATATCCATATACTCAACAAGATTGGATATGAACACATCGAATTGACATTGTTCTCAATCATGAGAGTTAACCTTGCAAGTCAAGTAAGTAAAAATGTCCATGATCTGTAAAAGACGTACAGTTTGAATTGGCTTTTTTTTCGTCTGTATTTCATGTTTCTTATGAAAAGGTTTAAAAAAAAACTGCTCTGGTTGGTAATCCAACCCACCCTAGTTTAAATCTCTGACCCTAGTTATGGAGGACTTTTTGCTCATTATACATGAGGCATTCATTCATGCAACTTGTAAAGTTGACATAGCAATGGGTTACTAGTAAAGGTATGTAGGTCATAGTTTGAGTTTTTAATGGAATTTTTAACTTTTGGTTGGTTAATGATGTACGAGCAGTAAAAATGAAAGTCTTGTCAATTTTTGAATTCTTCTATGTAAGTATAATCCAAATGTATAATAAAATATATGGGTCACTGTGCTTGTTGATGAGATAGACGACCATGAATTTTAACTTTTTTGAGAAAAATGCTGAGTCAGCATTTTTCACCAATGCATTCTCTATGGGTGAAATAATTCAATGCTGTTTATCTCTAAATTTGTTGCGGTGACCATATATTTTTATTTTATCTCTATTACTTATTTCTTTTGACTGAGCTTTGTGCAAATTTTCATGAAGATGACAATAGTAGAAGTCACTTGTCCAGCAATTCTCAATGTAGTCCTATGGAAAGTGACTCCACGCACACATAACGCTTGCACATCATAACACAATTGACAATTAGAAACTTGTTCTCCACTACATGAGAACGTCCCCACATAATATTGTGCCCAGCCTCATTGTAGGAGCTTGTGCTGTTTGGAATATTGACTGTTACTTAACATTCAATTCTCCAATTTCAGGTTCTCAGTTAGACTGTGGCTAATGCCATTGAATGATTTAGACCTCCTGAAGCAAGTGAGACGGTGACATTTATCAGATACATGGATAGCTTCTTCGACTGCCTCAATGTAAGAAATTTGAAGAACACCATTACAAGAAACAGCCAAATCTGATCCTTATACTGATCCAGATGATGTACAGGTTGATAACACCTAAAATAAAAGGTCACATTCTAAAGTGTGGATTTTTAATGTTCTTTTGTGTCAATTTTATGACTTCTTGTGCAAAAACTTTTTAGGAAAATATGGAAGAAAGACTGCATATTATTGATTTATTCAGAAGACTGTCAAATACCAGTGGTCAAGAGACTGACATTTATTGAACGAATGAATTTTTCCTTTTTATACTGTTTAATAAACAGCATTTTTATTGACTTACACAAAAGTACAAGCTATAAAATTACATACAACACAAGATTACAGCCAAAATCAGCAAAGAAAGGTAAAATACACTCCATTTTTGTGCATCAAACCTAACCAAACACAAACTTACATGATGAACTCTCCAACAGCACAATAACTTTAACTTCAACAAGTAAAGTTTTCACCAGACATTCACAGAAAAGTTTACAAAGTTCCAATGAACTTTACAGTTTGCAAATATGCTGCATGTTTCATGCATTGTTCCCTTAATTGCCATTTTAGGATTTTATAAGACTCCAGTCAAAAGATTTGGAATGGAAATTTCTGTACTATCACAAGTACAACCTCATTCAAGTCACTATTAAAATATATTTTAGAAACTGCCAAAAGGCAACATGATGAACAAGTCATCACTGATGACACAGTCCCCGCTCACACAATAAATTGACATATGTCAGCACATGCACCCATATTGGTTTGTATCACAAAATAATTTGACATGCATGTATATGCCACAGTACTTTATCTGTGTACCAACATTGAACAAATTTGGTCAAGGGATTCTTAAGTACTAGTTATGGTTCAAAAACATGAAAAAATCGCAACAAAATGACCGTCCGGCGGCCAAATTGGATGGTATTGCAAAGTAAATTGACGTGCGTATATATTCCATAATATGTAACCTGTGTACCAACACTGAATGAAATCGATTCAGGGAAGTTGAGTTACGGTTCAAAAACAAGAAAAAATAGCAACAAAATGGCTACCTGCGCGCCAGGCAGCCATATTGGATCGTATCATGAAATAAAGTGACGTGCATATGTATGCAACAGTACTTTATCCTCGCAGAAAGTTTGAAAAAAATCGGCTCTGGGGTGACAGAGAAACGGCTGCTGATGGACGGACGAATGGAACCAAATCTATGAGTCCACGCCTAACCGTGTCCGCGGGGACTAATTAGAATGGAAATTTCTATATTGTTACAGTTTTATCTGCATATTGACTGGCCATGGAATTCAAAGTTACAGGTTTAACTGATTACGTATAGTACGTTCTTTGAGTTTGCTTTTGACTGCTAGTGGCAGATTTCCTGCGCATGTAAATTTAAACCCAGCAAAAACTATGTCTGTCTCCTTTATTTTCTGCTCCCAGTCGATGAAAGCCCGAGCCACACGTTTCTTGTATGGTTTCCATTTTGTAGACCAAGAGCCTCTATACCAGTGCACTGTGATGTCATCATCACAAATCAATCTGTGCAAGTAACCATGCTGAAAGGCATTATCTGGAACACCTCTGATAATGTACAATGTGTGCATGGACACCAGTTTCGACAACTGCAGAGTTGTTGATCAGTAGGCTATCGAGAATGAACTGTCTTCTTGTATGGTGATTTCCAACCTTCATATATATATATAGTGGGTGATGATAACATCTCCCTTGCATTGTCAGAAGCCTCTGCATGCAATGGTTGGGACAACATTCATGACGCATCACTGAAAAAAATAAGAGTCAAAATTTCAATGGGTGTTGGTATGTTAGTATTAAAAAAAGTCCAATTCTACAAACCTTTGACATGAAAGGTTATGGAAATTTCCATGCCTGCCAGTAATACTTGAGGTAGATTTTTTATATATATGCAAACTACTTTTGTATCCAATCCACGTTATCAGGTTTGGCATATCAAAATACACTGACACTGTAGAAGTTGCCCAGTTACATTGTCGACTGTTTATTCTTTTTCTCAAATCTTTGTGACAAAAAATATGAGTTTGTTTTCTATGATCCAAATGCAAAATCTCAGTAAATATGAAAGCATTTGACTTACAATATGCAACATGATAAATGTCAATGCTGGTGGTTTTATGACCAACCAGTACCAAATGAAAACAGACATACATACGGTACTGCATCATTAAATGTAACTGAAACCCTGCCATGCTGCTTTTAAATCAAAATTTATGCTTACAAAAATTCATAAAGTTCACATAATTTCTTATCGATTGGTCACAATTATATGCTGTGCATATAATTTAGTGAAGATAACTTGCATCTTAGGATTACAACCCTGCAGTGTACATATACGTAATAGCCAACCAAACTTGCCTTCCAAGGGGTTCCACATTTCATTGTGCAGTTTGCCAGATTGTGCATCAAACATGCAATAAGAATGTGTGGCACCATTGATATTAATTGGAACTTTTTCAAGATGTTCTAAAAATAGGAGTGGCATACACATATGCAGTTTGCATGACGGAATATCATTTTATCAATTTTAAATAATTAAAGATTTACAATTTCCTCTATCATCGTGATCATTCTTTGTGAGAGCCCTCTACAAGCTTGCGTAGACTAAAATGACATATTAATTATAATTAACTTTGTTAACAACCATGCTAAAAAATCGTAGTCTTCCACAGTCAATGTGCCCTCTTAGCCTATTTTTGAGTCAGGACTCATAAATATTCTCTATGACGCAAGAACATTTTCAGTTGAAAAGGAAATGACACATTGTGACTCAAGGAAAATAAGCAAATTTTCAAATCAACTCAAAAGTTGTTTGCAATCTTGTCAGCTAGAGGGCACACTGTCTACAGGGTTTACATACTAAAACTGCATTTGACCTACAACCATCCTTCCTTCTTTCAGTACTTCATCCATACTAGGTGCATAAAATGGAGGTAAAATATTACAATACCAGGTTGTATATGTGTTGAAACGAATACAAAATAAAGCAAAAGAAAACATATACTTACATTCTTGTGAATTGGTTGAAAGTTTTCCATACTGACACTTTCCTCCTCATGCAGTTCCTCGTATTCATATTCTGAAATGTTAATTTCCTAGAGGTGAGAGATGCATACTGCATAGTACAGAGTTTCAAAGTTCCAGCTGACAGTGCTGTGCAGTCAGTATTTAAATAATTCAGTGCTTCCAGCGTGATTTACGCACTTTTTGGTCATTTCGGAAAGAATCTCTCACACCAAAAACCTGGTGTAAGCTCGCTCTCATTGGGGATATGTTGTCTCACATTTGAGCTTCAGCACGTCCGAGACAAAATATCCTAAACTCCTGTAAACTAATTATCTTATCCAAGGTCCTGGGGGCGTGAAATTCTCTGAGATGTTCTCTTACTCGATCCTTGTTCATCGTCGCACTATTTTTGGCAACATTGAGGTGGATGCATTTTACTAAAATAGACATAGCGTTAACAATTATGGTGAGTGGCTTAGTACAACTAAGTAAAATAGCCATCAAATAAAATACTGTATGTAGTGTATCAAGGACCAAAATTACAATTTTATGAATAAAGATAGGTTGCATCATCTCCAGACTCCAGCATTTTCTGAATTTATGAGTAAGCTTAAGTTTATTAGAGAGCTTGTGAATGGAAAATATTGAAACAAATGGACAATATCAACTTGCATGACCATCTGTGTAAAATGGCCTTTGGCACCTATGTAGTTTTTATTGTGCTTGATTTTCGCATCAGCTGTGAGTTGTTGTTTTTTTTTAGAATTTTAGGAAATTTGGGGTTCAATCAAGTGTACTGGTACGAACATTCACCTACCTGTCTCTGTCTGTGAACATTTTCTGTAAACAAAACTACCACTTGGTGGAACATAAATATTTAGGGAATCGTGTCTGTCATCTTGAAAACTCTGCGATGATGCATCTAATGAGCTACCCACATATATGGCATCACGCGGCGGTGCAGTTGTATTGGATGAATCGGATTGATCATCATTCAAGTACAGAATTTCTTGCAAAGATGAACCTGAAGATTAGCCGGACTCAGAGGAGGTGTCCAAATACTGTACGACTTCAGCCAAATGAGATTGGGAGGAGCTATGAGAACTACTCTCACACTCCATCTCACTGAAACAAAACTTCGCGGCGTTCTAAACCGCTCGTAAAACTTTCAGCAGATCTACCTGTACCTGTAAGACTCTTTTTCAGAAGTGGGAAAAAAAGAGCAACAATGTTCGAAATCATGTCGTCAGTTGATCATGTGACCTGGACCATGCTATGTCCATGTGAAAATCATGATGCGATCGGTTGAACTTGGCGAAAATTGCTACAGTTTTGGGAAAACCATAGCAAGCTAGCGCCCCCGCAATCAGTTTTGTGTGCGTGGTAGATGTGGTAGGTGCATAGTGGTGCCCAGCTCCTCGGGACGCGGACGTCTTGACTTGATTCAGTTTTTGACAATCATTTACGGTGAGTGCTGTGATAATTTTCTTAAAATACTATCGTATTGTTTAGGCCATCTTTGAAATGCCGTGAATACTACAAGACTTTGAACAAGCAATTGTGCATTTTAAATTGTATTTTTTGGCTGGCAACGTCATACTGGATACTGGCAGTCGTTTGGTGAACCCATGTGAACGGAATAGACGTTCACATTGCCGAAAGTTGAACTGACAGTGAGTTCCTGTTGTGAGTGAAAGTTCAAATTTATCGAAATTATTTTTTCTGCGTAGAAGTAAAAATTAGTAGCATCAAGTTTGAATATCTCTTCCAGTCAGAAATTTCAATTGTACACGTTTTTTTGGGTTGAGTTGGTCCTGTTGACAATGACACCGACATGATGTGTGTGGGACCTGCTAATAATTATTAGGATATGCTTCATTGTGTGATCTCTATTCCGACAAGAATTTATTTTAACTTTCCTCCTTAATCCATAGTGACTGATGTCACTTCCTCCTTCCTCAGTTCAAACTCTTAAACTAGTTAATGTATAAACTTTAATATTCTATAGTGTGTCATTAGATACTCTGGATATGATGACACATTAAAATTTAATTGTTTTCTTTTGTTCCAGTTCAAAGAAGTGAACAGGTCTGGATCTTTGGCATTGAAACTAAAAAACTTTATCTGTACTGGAAATGAACTCTGTGAAAAGTTTAAAGAGTGTACCAGTGGCAGAGACTTTTCGATTCTTCTTAACCAAATTGCATCACAAAAAATTAATGGTGATCAATGTTAGTGATGCTGCCAGTCAAAGTACAGATGATGATTCTGATGTAAGCACTAAGAAATATCTCCACCAAAGAAACAAAAAAGCGCTAAATTGGTTGTAAAACTGCCTTCTAAAACTAAGATGAATGACCAGGAATTTCTTGACCAAATAAAAAAGTTTTTCATCGGAACATACACCACAATGGTTGCCCCACTCCTGCCACCTTTAAAGGAAAATTTGATCAGACCAATCACTGAAGAATATGTTGAACAGATGATGGAACATATGCAAAAGCGTCTAGACTCATCACAACCACTCCTAGGATATGTAAGAGATACTGAAGTGACTACCTTCAAGCCAAACAGAGTCAACAGCTATCAGATTCATATGATCGGCTGTAACCATCGTAGAGTGGCACTACAGACCCTTTTAGAAAAAACTAAAGACAAGGAATATCAAGAGATATAAATACGTCTATATACAGGTCAGTAGAATGTTGTGAGAATTCCCGTATCTTTAGAATATCCATATTCCCTTATTCTGCATTTTGAAGGTATGTAAATTGATTCACAAGGTGAAAAATTTTGAATGATTTTCATTTCTTCTCAGCATTATTACATGTCATTGGCTGCTGTTTTGCAGTGGATCACTCCCAAATTTTGGTTCCATGTTTTCAAGGTGCAATTACCTTGAGTGAAATTCATGTTGCAGGTAAATAAACTTATATGCAGGTACATGTAAAAAGGCACGCAAGCCTACACTGCTGCTGTTACAAGCAAGTGTAAAGTTACTGATAATTGTCTGATGGGAAATTACCGAACTTCTTAAAATATGCATTTTTTGGGTTACAGGTTATTCAACTTCCAGTTGATTTATTTTCTTCAATAAGTTATGTTTACATTAAAGGGGATCGGGGCTTCCAAACCTTTCTGGAATCCAATTTCACATTTGTTATTTTTCTGTGGTCTTAAGTTGGTGTAGTATGCAGCGAAGGGTCTGCTTTAAAAAAAAAACAAAAATGTATTTGACCGATCTCCTATGTTTTGTTTACGTATGAGGGGACTTGCCTTTCTAGTATCGAATTACATTTTGATCATTTTACTATAGATCTGTCCTTTGATTATTGTCGAATATAAGAGGTTACTTTAGAATTGAAAAAAATAGCATTAGGCTGATTTCAGTCAACATATATTTTTATCAAAAATTCATATTTTGTCATTTTTATTGTAAATCAATCCTCTGTTTGATGTAGAATACAAGGGTCAACTTTAAAAGAAAAAAAGTTTTTTGTTTCACTGGTTTCTTTCCAGATGTTAGTCTTTTTTGTAAGGGGTGAGCATTTCCAAATCATTCTGATGATCAGTTTCATTATTGACCCTTTTTCATTGCTTAATCAGTCCTTTTATTGGTGTAGAATACTAGGGTGCACTTTAGAATACAAAAATTCTTGTATTTGACTGATTTCTGTCTACAGCCTTTTAAATAAGGAGTAGGCATTTCCAAATCTTTCTAGTATTCCATTCTATTTGTATCATTTTTACTGCAGATCATTCCCATATCGATCCTTTGATTGGTGTGGAATATAAGGGGTTACTTTACAACAAAACAAATGTTGTATTTGACTGGTTTCTTTCCATATCCTTTCTTTGGAGATAGACATTTCAAAATCTTTCTAGTATTTTGTTCCATTGGTGTCATTTTACTACAGATCAGTGCTATGATTGGTGTAGAATACAAGGGGATTACTTTAGAAAAAAATTGTATGTGACAGATTTCTTCCCTTGTTTTTGTAAGGAGTAAAAAAATTTCCAAACCCTTCTACTTTAGAACAAAAATATTTGATTTGACACATTTCTTTCCATACTTCTCCGTTAGCCTGGAAGCGTTTTTTTAGACCGGAGACTTATACATTGGGTCCCGTCTGTCCGTCCGTCCGTCATCAACAGTTTCTCAGACACTGCTGAACCAATTTTGTTCAAACTTGGCACAAAGGCATAGCACTATGACCTACAGATGCACATCGATTTATTTTGCGATACGATTCAATATGGCCGCAAGGTGGCCATATTTTTGCCATTTTTCATGTCTTTGAATATTAACTCAAACATCTGTGAATTGATTTTGTTCAAACTTGAGACAAAAGGAAAGCACTATGATCTACATCTGCATGTCAATTTATTTAGTGATATGATTGAATATGGCCGCAAGGCGGCCATTTTTTTTGCAATTTTTCATGTCTTCAAATCATAACTCAAACATCCATGTACTGATTTTTTTCAAACTTGGCACAAGGGCAGTGATTTATTTAGTGATACCATGGAATATGGCCACGAGGCGGCCATTTTTTTTGCGATTTTTCATGTCTTCGAACCATTACTCAAACATCCATGTACTGATTTTGTTCAAACTTGGCACAAAGGCAAAGCACTATGACCTTGATATGCACGTCAATATGGCCGCGAGGCAGCCACATTTTTTGCGATTTTTTCATGTCATTGAACCATAACTCAACAATTGCCACCTTCTTCTCTGAAACTGCTTATCCCATTGCTTTCACATTTGATATGAAAGACCGTAGGGGCGACCATAGTCACATTTGTTGAAATTGTCACAAAATTTGCATATTTGTAATTTTGGAGCAATTTTCGCTATGTTTGGTCAAAAGGTCTTCTATTCTGGACCAATTGCTTTGAAAATTGATATGCAGGTTCATTGGGATACCCACAGTCAGATTTGTTAAAATTGTGTTGCATTTTGCATATCAATATTTTTAGGGCAATATTTGCTGTTTTTGATCAAAAAGCCATCTTCGCTGATCTGATGGCTTTCAAATATAATATGCAGATCCCTAGCGGTGACTTTCATCAAATTTGTTCAAATTGTGTTGAAATTTGCATATTTGTATTTATGGGGCAATAAAAAGAAAAGTCTTTTCTCAGTGAGATTTGTTCACATTTTGTTGACATTTGCATATTCATATTTTTTGGGGCATTCTTTACCAGTTTTGGTCAAAAATTTGTCTTCCCACGATAACAGCCCATTTGACTGCTGTAAACATCTCTGTGAGTGAAGTAAGTCAAATCAAGTAAAAGAATGGTTAAATTTGCACATTTCTATTTTGGGGCAGTTTCTTCCTAATGACATTACACTGTTACCATATTTCGCCCAAAATTGCCTGTGCAATTCCATTGACTTTTGGTATGTTTTTAAAGTTCATTCTGGAAACATTTGTTTAAATCATTAAAAAAACTGCATGTTTGTGTGATTTCGAGGCAGTGTAAAAATAATCAACTTATTAAAAAACTGATATCAGCAGTCAATACCCACAGAAATGGGTCATTCATTGAACATTCCACAAATAACATTAGTTTACAAATCATAGGCCTCATGCAATTTGCATCAAGGTCATTCCACAGCAACCAAGACATCAAAGATTATAACCAAGCAGACAAGCGGAGACTGTGTCATCAACGATGACTTGTTCTGAATTGTTTTCATATGCTGTTCCATTAGACGTATATCATTTAGGACATAAATTTGTGTCCTAAACCCCAGCATCGCTCACGTTGATTGGTAGGTGTTATGTCCCTATGTCTCATCTGCATTCATTCATTGGCTGCCTATATGTCCTCAAGTCTCATTAATATTTACTGTTCCGAATCCAGTTCATTCATTGGACGCCATATGTCCTCGTCCCTGCCTCACTTTTGAATGTTTCTTGTCTCGTTCTGCCATGTGCTCATTACTGTAGCGCATCTGCGAGCGTAGCTAATCATTACAAGACAGCTAGAGCGTAGGCGCAACGTTTGTGAAGACAAATTTGTCTTTGCACCTGCGCTGTCAGCTCCGGCATCAAAGTTGTCTGCATTCCAGGTCCCCTTACACGTGGACATGTGACACGTGGAAATATTGGTCTTATTAGCTGTAAATATTTCTGTCAGTAAAAATATGCTGCTTCTTACCAAATGAAAAATATACAACTTTGGAGTTACACTCTTCAGCTACAGGTTCATTTGTACAACAAATGCTTGCCATCGGATTGTGAGCTGTCCCATTTAGCTTTTTTCAGTATTGTTCTCCGTTTTGACTCCAGTTTCTGGTGTTCATCCCTGGGCTATGATGATATAAATACCAAGTGCATACCTTGTCGATGCATTCTAAATGGATATAATTAGGCATTATTGTTGAATGCTGTATTCAAGTCCAGATTAGAATTCATTTATCAACAATAACAATGGTCATCACACATGTACTGGAATTGATAATAAAGGACTGCATCACTGATTCCAGATGATCCATGTACATGTATAATGTAGTCAGCATCTTTAATTAGACTACCTCATTAATTTGTTCGGACATTCACGTCTGTTGATGATTATTTTCGCAATCGTCTACAGATCCAATGTTGGTGTACATATATCAACGAAATGAGCAAGGTAAATCTGCTTGTGATCCAACATTTGTACATTCATTTTGGAATTCTGCCATCAAGTTGGCGATGAATTGGTTCAATTAATATCTCTGGCGAGTGTGCGTATAATTGAAATTTACTGCCATTGTGAACTCCAACAAAGAACAAGCACCTGGAGGTGATGTGAAGCAATCAACGTTGTTTCTGATTCACTAATTACAGTATTAACTCACTCTTGAAAAAGGTGCGCAGATGCTCCACGATTTTGTGAACTAACTTGTACGTCACTTCAAGCGTCAATGTATGGACTAAATGATTTGCAAAGACGACATTAATTATTAGATAAAGCTTTAAGTAATCATATTTCAGTCAATACTTTTAAGTTACCTGCTTTTTATTTCAAACGATCGCATCGAATAAAAAGAACACGATACAACACCGAAAACGTGACTGATTGCTCTTGGTTTGAATCCCTCGCAAAATATATATTTTCTGAAAGCCCCAACAAAGGAGAACCCGATCAGCTAAGTACACATTAATTATTTGCACAGTAGTCACATGACATGCATTTTAATGAACCTTCGAAAAGTCGGTTTTTACCCTATTTCACGATAACGGGAGAAGATTGCCAAATAAAATTATTGCACAGGCAAGTTTTTGTAACATCCTAAAAAATGTTAACTTTTCTTTTTTTTTGTTCTATACGCTTTTGAAGGATTTAGAAGTGTCTTCAATTAGGGGAATAAACAAACATTATGCCATAAGAAATGAATGGATGCCCCGAGGGAAAATCCCAGACTCTATTTTTTAGGTTTATACTTAGGCTTTACAATGCACAAATATCAATCCGAAATATTCACTTGTTTTCACAAAAAGGGGTAAAGACCTATTTTGTTATGGTTTAGTAAAATGCCTGTCACGGGACTACTGTGCAAACAATGTTTGTATACTGTACACAATTGAGTTTCCCAATATCAGGGCTTTTAGAAAATACATACTTTTTAAGGGATTCTGATTCTTAAAGGGAATATTTTGTAGGCTGCATTCTTAAATAAATTTATCAACAATAACAATGGCATTTACATAATATTATTTATGATAATAATACGTGACACGATGATCACTTCAGTTACTGTTAAGTTTACTTGTAAAATACATATAAAAACCGTAAACATCTGTTTTGTGTTTACTTTATCCTTGAATACATATTAAAATTCCAGGTCATGCAACTAAAATTTATGATTAAATGAAAATTGAAGTGTGAAGTGCACAGAATTAAAGAAGCCATTCGAATAAAAAGCTACCTCCTTCACTTTCTGATGATCTGAAATCCAGCAAATTTCCAGACAATCATACTGAACACATATTCTCAAAACTGTCTCAGTATTTTTAAACTTTTCTTAGATAATGATAATTTAAACAATCAAGGTTTTTGAAAAACAAAACAGTCTTTAAAAAAATATTAGACACGGTGTTGTCAATGAAAAAATCATTGTTCTGTTAAAATGCCCATCAGTTGTATGGACTGAGAGTTTTCTCTTGTCATTTTCACTACGAATTAGCTTTCATCAGTACACAAAACCCAATGGCTGATAGTTCAAAATATCCCAACATGTTTTTATGAGCGAACCTCACGGGCTACCAATTGCCTACAGTCTATCCAAATGGTCGTTTAGGCGAGCCAGCGTGAGATTGACAATCGCCATCGTATCGGGCAGACTGTTTCTGAGAAAGTCCACATACAACTCATGTGCCTCCCGTACCAGATGATACAAACGTCTCCTGCCTTGTGGTGGTCTTTCAACTTGGGGATCCTCTGGTGCAGGGATCATCATCATGCCTCTCCCGTCTTCATCATCCGGGGGGCGTTCTTGCTACATGGGAAGCTGCTGCTGTTGGATACCACCCCGTCTCATCTGCATCCATTCTTGTTGATGATTTTGTAATGTTGGCAGTGGTTGTTGTTGTTGTTGTTGTTGTTGTTGTTGTTGCTGTTGTTGTGGTGGTGGTGGTGGTGGTGGCGCTGGTGTCTGTTGTGGTGGTGGCGGTGATGGTAGTGGTGCCTGTGGTCGTGCCAGTGGTTGTACCGGTTCTCTCTGCTCTGGCGTTCTTAACGCCGCATATCGCATTTCTTGTTCTCGCATTTGTCGGACGCTAAAAACAAACATCTCTGACTAATTAACAGGACGGCAAATGAATTTCATTACTGTGATATTTCATTTCGCTATATTTTTAGTGAAGTGAAGATATCAATATTTGCCATACATACAATTTATAGGTGGAATAATAATATAAAAATTAGTTCATTGAGATGATTTTTATGGGATAAACAAATATCCCGTAGAAACGCAAAATGCATATAAAACCTATTTTGGAGAAGATTAACTTGGAAAAACTCCTCAAATCCTAAAACCCATAAGATTATAATAGTTTCGCTCTAGCTGTATTGTTATGTGGAATCTTTCAATGTAAATCTGATAAAGATATCGCGATATTTAAAAAACATTAAGTATGATGTCGCTGGTAAACAATAGTCTCCGATTTGAGTCGGAATTTTGCTTTTATGAACGTTATCAAAAATGTCTATCTTAATTTAGTCATTGTTTTTTCAATTCATCAATATGAAATTAATATAAAAAATTTAAGGCATTTCATTGAAAACATATGTTCCACTGTTGTCTCAAAATTTGGTAACCCTCCCGAGAATTATATTGTTTCAAATTCAAAGAAACGGTGAAGCTCAAATATTCTAATTGAGCACTGGAGTTACTAAATAGTCCGACGTCAAGCATTTTGTCAAAGTGATACGAGACGATTATCGTATCTTCTACAAAGAGTAGGTGATTACATCAAGAAATGTTAAAACAAAGGAAGCGATGCTATACACAATTTTTGAGCTTTTTGAGGGGAAAACAATAACCATGCAACTCATATTCCATTACTTGCATTTTCATTTTCCGTTTGAGGAAAGCTTGCATGGGTTTCAAATCAATAACAAAACTTACTCTGAGATGTGTTTAGCAACAACATTCCGAACACGCCGACGCAGTTGTTTTAGAAGCCCAGTTTCATATAGCCTTACTGCATCAGCTGGCATACCACTATTGGAAAGACGACCAGATTGTCTCATGTAGAGCACAATGTTTCCATAAACATTCCCGCCCTTATTAGATTAATTTCTGCGTCAGTGACGAAGCAGCGTGGTGCACGAGGAGTTGAAGCCATTACTGTTGCATAATAAGTCGAACACAGCAAATTGACTCCCTATTATTCTGCAGGCATACCTCCTGCCTTTTGATTAATTTTACAGAATCGAATTAAAGTTTGTTTTGAACTTATGAATTATAAAGGATCTCTGGTCACATTAAAACTTGCCGAGAAATGTATAGTCTTTATATAATATAAAAAGGAGTGATGACATCAAAATTATAAAATGTATTGACCACTATCAGCCATACAACATATGGAAAGGGAGACAGGGATACAACTTGTCGATGTCGTCCTCGTGTCTATTGGCATTCAAAGTTCAACTCCTGTAGTTGGAGGTGGTCGCTTTGTTTGTTTCTGATTGGTCAACGGTTTTGCAAATTAGACTTTAACAGGTGCACATTGAATAGCATTGTACAAGTTGGTGTATGCGATAAATTTGCAAAGACATCTTAGCTAGAACGGAACAACACAAACTCCAACAAAGTTCGACATTGCTATCAACATGCCGCTACAGCGCAATCAAATATTGCTTCTCCTATCTTATATCCAAAGTATTATGGCAATATTGTCTATTGTCTCCGTGCTCATCCATCTCCCAGTGTATTCTGAAGAACGGGAAGTGTATCATCTAGCGCAGTTCTTTGATGACCAAGTTTCCATCCAGATCTGGTTACGCCTGTTGTGTGACATCCTGCGTCCACCTTTACAGCGACCACCGACTATATACAACCTACTCTTTATAAATGATGAGGGTATTGGTCGAGGTAATGCCATAGATGTTTGGACATCATTGCAGAGACGTCCTCGCCATTTCTGGATGTTAACAGGAGAAACCATTCAATCAATGGACGCTATCATATACAACCTGGAGCCCAATCTATGTGGTCGTAGTGGCGCTTGTGCCTTGGATTTGAGAAATTGTTTTCTTCTTACATTTATTTGGTTACGTCATTATCCCACTCTAGACTTACTAGCAGCATGGTTTGGGGTAGGCAATATGACTGTTCAGAGGGAAATACGTCATCTTCTCTCCTTAATTTGGCATTACCCTTACGAAAATATCCTTCAGGATTACTAAAAGACCTAAAGCCACCCTAAGTATTCCTTTAGGACCTCTCTGTGCTATAGGACTGCCCTTTAGGAATACTTAAGAGTCATCAATTCCTATAGGACAAGTTGTTTGGAGTACTATTGAAATATGATCCCTTAATTTTCATGTAGAATTATTTTGTTTAATTACTGGCACACAGGGTCTATTAACCCCACGTTAACATTATTAAACTTTCTTTAAAAATAAAATAATTGCTTCTCTTTCCAAATATTGTACAAATTCATTGTAATAAGTCCTTAAACAGCAAAGCTCTATTTAACCTGTATGACAATATTTTTATTGAGTGTTGTGTAATGTCTGACAAGTATGTCAATGACAAGTGACACTGTATAGAATGTGACAGAATGAGAAGAATAAGATTATACCACACACACAAAAACAAGTCCTCTGTATAAACTGCTGAACTATTATCTTAAAGTACTGTACCTTCATTCTGAAGCATAACTCACTCAATTCAAGAAACAGGTTGATTGCTTGTCAACTATCTTCATTTTCATGAAACTCTCAAATTTGTACATTAATATTGCAAAATACTAAGGACTGCAAGCAAACAAATACTATTTGTTTAACAAATACTATTTGTTTAAACTTTGTAATTGCAAAATGTTGATTAATAAAATGTGAATCAAAATAATAAATTTTCTTAATATAATATAAACAAGAGCAATCAAGTATTAAGGAATTAAATACAGAGTTCCCTGGTGGTACTATTTAAACACCAACGGAATACTTGTAATATTCAAAATGACCTTTTCCTGCATTCTAATTATTATTTTTAAGTATTCTTTTAGTAATACTTAAGAACGCAGAACAAAATTTCTTTTAACGCCACAAATAGCTGCAAATTTCATGTTTATCTTCATGATTTTTATTTTCAAACCAAAATTGGTTCATGTAAATGTAAAAGACATGTATAGAAGTATCCCTGCTCTCATATGTGGACTATGCCTTCACGTTTTAAAAGGTTCAATAATGAACAGTTGCCTCATTCGTTAAATGGGACACCCCACTGAAAAGTTAAAGTGCTGCAGTATTTTGTGCACATATACATTGTGATCATCAAAGAAACAAACATGATGCCATTTACTTGAATGCACAACACATGTTGGCTGACATTTGTTGGTGAAATATTTTATTTTCTCAGTCATATGATTAGTTTTTGAAAATGGCGGGAAATTTAAAATGATGTTAAAAGTTTGAATTGTCATGCAACTTTCAACACGTATGACAGTGTTACACACTTTTGTTAGTCTGTAATGGGTCTTATTCGAAGAAAACTCTTTGAAAACTGAGGATATATTGAGGTCAGTTTATAATAAATTTGCACCTAATGTGGCTTTAAGAATACTTTTTATTTGTTAAGTATTCTTTTAGTAATACCTAAGAACACATAACAAAATTTCTTTTTGAATACACGAGAAATATCAAGTATTCTGAGAGTAATATTATTATGTGTTCTTTAAGTATTACTATAAAAATTCTTTGCACAGGTAAAGATATACTTTCTATTCATAGTAGTCCATCAGTAACAAACCATGCATTCAACAAAGAGGGAAGAAATCCAGTATATGCAATATAACTCACAATAATTTATTGACAATGACATTAACATGAACCCTTATTACAGTGCAGATGTTGCCAATGGAAAATATTTACAGCACGTAAGTTCAATATTTTACATGAAAGGTTTTGGTTTGCATTGTTTTATAAAGCTCATCACATCATAGGCAAGATCATTCAGTCTCTTTCAAAATCATTTGGAAGAGGAACAAGGTAACTCTTGTTATCACATGATAATTACATTTGATATTTCTAAGTATAACGCTGAAGTCCTCTGAGTAGTCTCAACATTAACAAGAAAATCTGACCTGATTTGTAAATCTGGGAGAGAATACACTGGCGCACGGACTATTAGTAAGGGTTTGACAAGGATTACAATACAATACAATACAATACTTTATTGCTCAACAACACACTCAAGGAGTGCGGTAAGGCAAAAATTACAAAACTCAGCAAACACTGGATGAAGCTGCTGCTGGGGGAGGAACTAAAGTACAAGAAATAAATTTGGCAAGAGGTAGTTTATCTTTGTGAGTAAAGATATATATGAACTTTTCTCTGTCATTCAAATCAAGAAAGCCTGGATTATACAAACTTGTGGATGAAAATAGACCATCTCGATACGTTCTGTATTTTGGACATTCTATAACAAAGTGAAATTCATCCTCAACTAAAGACTTACAAAACTTGCAGAATCTTTCATTTGCAGGAACTTTAGGAGTTGACCTTCTACCCAGTTCTATTTGTAGGTTGTGATCCGAAATTCTTAGTTTTGTCAGCCACCTCCTATAGGTAAAAGATCTTATATCTAGCAAGTAACTTTCAAATTCAAATTTTGTCTTAAAAAGTCTGTAAGTTCGGAGCTTATTCCTCTGCATTCCACACTTCCTTTTATCATTATGAATGTTTTTCAGCCATGTTTGTTCATAAGTTTCACATAAACTATCATATACATTATTACTGTGGAATTAATATTGCAAACACAAGACCATATATCGCTCCCACTGTGAGAGTTCAATATGCTTTGTATATAATTATACCAATCTGAATTCAACCTGGATGTATAAGCAGATCTCAATAAGATGTCATCTGATAAAACCAAACGATGCCAGTATTTGAGCATGTGTTTTATCACCATAAAGTGTATTGGATATCTACCCAGCTCTCCAACAACACCATCAGACGGTGCATATTTAGAGACTCCTTGGATAAATCTATAATAAGAAATACTAACATCATTGAGAAAGTTACACTTGTCATTAATTTCATGTCCCCATATTTCACAGCCATATGTCATAATAGGAACAATTAAACTATCAAAGAGTGATAATGCAACTTTTACAGAAAGTGAACCATTTTGAAGGCCCTTACGAAGGCTGAAAAGAGCTTTCATTGCCTTCAATTTAAGATTGTGAAAATTACCTTTGAATTTACCATTTGGGGTAATGACAAAACCAAGGTAACAGTACTCTTTCACTAAGTCAAGAGTCACTCCATTGTAGTAGTGTGTAACTCCTTTTACAAGATGATTACTTTTGTTGAACACAATAACTTTCGTTTTCTTTATGTTAATAGTTAATTTCCATTCACGACAAAAAACTATGAAGTTTATCTAAGCAGCTTTGTAAGCCTGTTTCAGATCCTGAAATCAATAAAAGATCATCAGCATACATTAGACAATTGAAAAGTAGTTTCCAAGTTTGATAGGACAGTCCTCACTGGAACCAAATGTACTGGGAAGATCATTTATAAAAATATTGAACAAAGTTGGACTTAAATTACACCCTTGCTTAACTCCTAAATTGGAGTCAAATTCTTCAGTAAAGCAATTGTTACTTTTCACACAATACTTAATGTTGTTGTACATGGACTTAATTAAGCTATAAAAATTACCATTAATGCCATATTTCTGTAATTTCCAAAGTAAACCTGTACGCCAAACCCTGTCAAATGCTTTCTGAAAATCTAAAAACAACAATATAGGTACCTACGACTGGGACTATAGCTTGACTGAGAAAATTTCGCATAGACATGCTGATCAATAGCTGAACGCAAAACTAAAAGATTATCTGCAGTTCTCCTCTTTGCTCTGAAACCAGACTGAAATGGCGAAAGAATACCATTGCTATTAAGAAAGTTTATAAGCCTATTATTCAACACAGAGGTAAACAGTTTTGCAAGGCAACTATTTATAGAAATCCCTCTGTAATTTGACGGATCACATGTATCACCTGATTTGAACACAGGGACCAAATATGCTTTTTTCCAAGCATTTGGAAACGTTCCTGATCTGAGGATGACATTGAATAATGAACACAATGGAGTAAGTATGGAAGAACCACCATATTTTAGCATTTCGTTCAAAATACCATCGACACCTGGGGATTTCCCCGATTTTAATTTACGCAAAGCTTTTAAAATTTCTGATACTGTAAATGAGGAATTAAGAATAAAACTCACATCATATTCATTGGCCGCTTCCATTTTTGTTAATTCAGAAAGAATACGTTTAGAAACTTTATCAGTTTCTTCACAAGAAAAATTACCCAACTGCTTAAAGTGAGAAAACCATTCACTAGGAGAAATAGACGAGTCTATTTTCTTACTGACATGACTCCCTGAAATATCCTTCCACAATTTCCAGTAATCATTAACGTCTTCGGAATAAACCTTTTCTAACTTCCTCAATTGACTCTCTCTGAAAGAAGACCGTTTATATTTTAACAATTTTTTGTAATCTCTTTTCAGAGTGAAAAATCTCCCTCTAATATGTGGATCATTTGGGTAGCGATTCAACAGTTTACAGCAATCTTTCAGATCTTTACGAAGTGAAAAACAAGACTTATCAAACCAAGGCTGAAAAACACGTTTTGATTTCTTCTTTTTCAATTTCGGCGTAACCTTACGCAAACAGCGATCTGAAACTTTGTGAATAATACCTTCAAATACTTTTACAATATCATCACAAGAATGGGAACTTTGACAGTCAATATTAAAATTTCTAAAGTCTTCTTGAATTGATGAACTTTGCAGAGTATTTAAGAAATCTTGTTTAGCATTATCATTCCACAAATATTTACTTGGACATGGTTTACACTCTACATCAACTGACCGCTTCACAATATTACTTATATTCATAGAAAAACCTATTGGACAATGATCAGAGAAATGTGTAAAAGCATATACTTTGAAATAATCTATGCGGTCCACTAAATTCTTTGCAACAATACCATAATCTACTGTACTAAATCCATTTCCCTTGTAACAAGTTGGTTTTCCATAAAGATCCCCTGCAGTTCTACCATTTAAAATCTGTAAGCCGTTTTGAATGCAAAGATCAATAAGTTGTCTCCCAAAGGGATTGATACTACAATTACCATTATCCATTGAAATTCTATGATGTACGGAGTCAGGAATATAATCATTAGGTGTAGGACAGTGATTTATGTCATCATGTTGAATATAATCTTGCAAATTACCTGTCCTAGCATTAAAGTCTCCTACTAAAATTATGTCTCCCAAACTCGAAAATTCAAGAATCTCAGAATGAAGAGCTTCAAAATAATCATTATTTACATGCATTACAGACCCTTGTGGAGGCAAATATACACAACACATAAAAACATCACTATTAAATGAGAAAAAATCCTTATCAAGTTTTACCCAGAGCAAGTCAGAAATTTTTGAATTCATCTTATGGATACTTGACTTAAAGCATGACTTAAATACAACAACAGATCCCCCAGCAGCACGTTTACTACGTTTATGTTGTAAATTTCTATCAGATCTAAAATAACTATAACTATCAAAAGCAACAGTGTTTGACTTCGAAAGCCAGGTTTCTTGAATACACATTATATCAAATTGGTTAACAATTGATAGAAAATCTTCATCATCACATTTTTTTGATAAACCACCTTGGATGTTCCAACTTCCAACACGTAAAAAAGAACGCTTAAAATTCCTTCTTAAAACAGCAGTACTCTGTCTCTGCGAGGCAAAACACATGTCAGTGTAAAAGCTGAATAACAGAACTGGATAAAGTGAAGGAAAACTTTATGAACAGCTGACTACAAATAGGAATAGAAAAAAGTAGCCAGAATAACAGGTGTGCTAAATTTAGCACTAGGTTGACAAAAGTTAATGGACACACAACTCTTTTGGAGCACAGTGTAATATTGTAGCCATTAGTGGCTGTATCCAGACAGTCCCAGGACATTAAAAACAAACAACATGAAAGGAAACAATGCTTCTCTTTGATGCTCTGTCACCCCATTTAATATCACTCATCAAAAAACCTGTGCCACCTGAATTTATATGAATTCCGTCACTGTGATACAGGTAACTTGCATTAACATATCTGCTGTGCTGGTCACAATCTAAAACTGGTTGCGATCACCCTGATCATATCTAGCGTATAAACCATTGCCATAATTATAGTATGGCCTTCTATTGTAGGGCCTATTTCCTTGGAAAGAATCTCTACTATCCACCCGTCTAAAATTTGACGGGGATCTATATGTACGAGAATGAGTGGTTACATTGCTTCTCTTTGATGCTCTGACACCCCATTTAATATCACTCACCAATAAACTTGTGCCACGTGAATTTATATGAATTCCGTCACTGTGATACAGGTAGCTATTGTTACCTAATCTATAATGATCTACAAAGACGCAGTGATTTATGTCAGAACATGCATTCTTAACCTTCTCATTAATATACTGGATTTGATTATTTAGAATGGAGTATTCACCATGGAAAGGTAAGATACCCGACACAATAATCAATGCTTTAGGACAGACATATTTAACTTCATTACACAATGAAATTATTCCATCAATTATTACATCATCACGTAAGTAACCAACATCATTCGACCCTATATGCAAGATTACAATCTCTGCATCAATATTATTGACATTTCTCAAACTTGAAAAAGCTTCATCAATATTTGAAGCTCTAAGCTTTACAGAACGCTTATTCTTATATAACAAACTCGTGTTGATGTACTTAGTAATTGAGTCACCTAATACAAGGACATTACAGTTCACGTTACGACCGTCATCTCTTATGAATCGTGGACGATGCGGACCCGATATGCGAGACTGTGTCCGGCGATATGTAGAACTCGTCCGACTATCAGCTTCATCAACGCTGCTACGACGCGATTCATCTGGACGACTCTGAAACCGGTTAGCGTACGCGTTCGGAGTACTGGGAGTTGGAACGGTAGGCGAATGCTCTGTCGATTGTGAGAATTTCGCTGGGCTCTGGTTTACCGCGGAAGACGGCGGTAGAGGATCAGACCGAGCTCGAGGAGTATTCGACGGGATTGGTTACATTATTGCTGTACATCATTACAGGCAATGATGTACAGCTACAAGAATATGTTTCAATACATTATTCGACGGGATTGGTTACATTATTGCTGTACATCATTACAGGCAATGATGTACAGCTACAAGAATATGTTTCAATACATGTACAGTCTGGCTTAAGTATAACAAGTGATTGTATTAAGGTAGCTACATACCTTTTAGACACTTTCAGATTTTTATTTTTTCTCAATTGAACATGTCCCAAACCCCAATAAAGTATACATTTTCTGAAAGCGCTGATATAGAGCTATCCGACCAAGCACAGTACACGATCATTATTTTCATAAGAGTCACGTGACAAGCGTTTTGCTGAACCTTCCAAAAACCTGTTTTTTCCCGCCTTATGCGAACACGCTGCAAGATTTCTGGTTGGAATTTCTTCATTGACAAGCCTTGACAATATCGTTCAAAACCGTGTCTGGGATTTTCTTTATATGCCTCTGTTTTTTTTTAATGCGCTCTTAACCCTTTCACCCCCAGTTCCCTGTATACAGGTTTAACTTTACCATAGAAAACAATGGACTTGGGACAAACCATGGTGGTGAAAGGGTTAAAGGTGTTAGATGAAGGTGCTTTTCAAGGAATTTTAATTATCACGCCATATAATTTGAATGGAGCCTCCGGGAAAAAATCGCAGACAAGGTTTTGAAGGATATTGTCAAGGCTTGTCAATAATAATAAAGTAATAATAAAGTACATTTGTAGTGCGCCTAATCTCTGAACAGAGCTCTAGACTACGTAAACGGAAAAGGTTAAACTACTGTTTAAAGAGAAAAATCTTGAGAGAACGGCGGAAGGAAAGGGTAAAGTTGGAGTGGCGAAGGTCAGAAGGAAGTTTGTTCCATAATGCAGGGCCAATGTAAGAGAAAGATCTCTTGCCAAAAAGTCTTTGAGGAAACTCTTGGAATACTGAGAAGTCGAGAATCTGAGGAAGAACGGAGTTGTCTTTTTGGAGTGTATTGGTGTAGAAGTTCAGAGAGATATTGCGGTCCTGTGCCCGCAAGTGAATTGAAGCAAGTAGATACAACTTTGTAGTGGATACGAGAACTAATAGGCAGCCAGTGTAATTTTTGCAAAAGGGGTTGAACATGATCATACTTTTTAGCATTACAGACGAGACGAGCGGCAGCATTTTGCACTCTTTGCAAACTTGTCTATAAGCTGTTTAGGGCAACCAGAAAGGAGACAATTGCAATAATCTAAACGAGACAGAACAAGTGCAGAGACCAACGTTTGAGTATCCTGTACGGAGAGAAAGTGACGAATAGAGCTAATTTGTCTAATTTGAATGTATGCAGCTTTGCAAATATTCTGCACATGTTCACACATATTCATGTTAGAGTCGAGTGTGACCCCTAAGTTTTTGACACTGGGGGCGAAAATTATCAATGAAGAAATTCCAACCGGAAATCTTGCAGCGTGTTTGCATAAGGCGGGAAAAACCGGTTTTTGGAAGGTTCAGCAAAACTCTTGTCACGTGACTCTTATGCAAATAATGACCGTGTACTGTGCTTGGTCGGACAGCTCTATATCAGGGCTTTCAGAAAATGTATACTTTATTGGGGTTTGGGACTGTTCAATTGAGAAAAAAATAAAAATCTTAAAGTGTCTAAAAGGTATTTAGCTACCTTAATTGCATTAAATGTATCATCCTGACACATGATATAGTAATGGGCACTTTTTTTGCAATTGCATATCGATTTGTGGTGAAGTATGATTTGTTCCAAATAAATCGGCAAAACGACAGGATCTTTGTATTGACAATATGTCTACAAATGTACCAAGGAGTCTCTCAATGGCAAGCTGCTGTACAACTGTAAGCTGCCCACTCATATAGCTACCAAGTGATATGAGACCATTTCCCAATTCAGATGTTCCTTTTCTGTGCTGAGCATTCCCTAATATTTTCTGAAAAAGAGCAGACTCTATGTCACTGCCAAATGTAACAGTAGCACCCCTCCGTGTAAGGTTTGCCACAAACTGAAACTATCACACATCTGTTTGGGAACACCTTGTGTGCCACAGAAAAAATTCAACAATGCTCTGTTGTTACCTTCAAATGGGAAAGATGAAATACACCAAAGAGGACCCCAATTTCTCACACATTCTGCTAGATGCAGCAATTGATGTACATTGAATGTCATGTGTTCCAATCCATACAGCTCTTCAACTAACTGAACAAACCTCCTTAGTGCACGGTCAGCTTTCAGGACAGATTCACGGGACACAGTATTTCCCAATAATGTGTGAAGGCTAATCCTTAGACCAAAAGAAACCAATGATTCAGGTATACAGGTGGAAGTAGACCTTGCAACACGACCAAACTGTAAAATAACAAGAAAGAACGCCATTCCGAACCTTTCAAATATTTTCGCAAATGAATTGGCCTTGGAGTGTGTGTTACTTCATTAGGGGGCTTAGCTTCAGTCATACGTGAACTTAACTCCTTTACTTTACGGGGTGGTAAGTGCCAGGGCTTGCAGCTTGCCTTTGTTATTTTATCTGCCAAACTGTATTTTTTTATCTCATCTTTGCCATGAATACATGTGCTTAATTCCACCAACTGTATGAAATTTTCTCTTACAGGTAAATATAAGCGAAAGCCTACAGGTCGACCAGTCCGCTCTGAAAAAATGTTCTACTAGTGACTGTAAGGCTTTTATAAGAGACCTGATGTGTGTAGTGTTTTCAAGGCAAACTATGGCATCACCTTCATTGACTGGAAGACAATCCAACGCCCGTTCTGGAAACGCAGCAAAACCAAAGCTTCCTCAAACCAAGGTTGATGCAATAATAGGTAAGCAACTTCACTATGATAACGAAATTTAATTAGCCATAAAGGTATACTTCTTTATCAAAAATTCTGATATATATATATATATATATATATATATATATATATATATATATATATATATATATATAATGTGTGTATATATGTGTGTGTAATATGTGTATATATATATACACACACACACAAAATATATATATATATATATATATATATATATATATATATATATATATATATATATATATATATATATATATATATATATATATATATATATATATATATATATATATATATAAAACCGTACTCTCTGTGCCCAAGTTCAGAGGTTGCCATAAAGCCATTATGGTGATAACCGGGAGGGCACATTGTATACATTTTGTATATATATATATATATATATATATATATATATATATATATATATATATATATATATATATATATATATATATATATATATATATATATATATATATATTATATATATATATATATATAGATAGATAGATATATAGATAGATAGATAGATAGATAGATATAAGAATTTTAATTCTTTGCAACTCTGATCCACTGACATTTAGATTTGTTACTTGTTTAGACTGTTTTTCCGTTTGTTTATTTCTCAATTATTAACAAACTTCCATAAAGTATGTCTTGAAATCAAATTCAACAGCACTTAGTGTATATTATATGCACATGCATCACACAGCATATTTTCACTGAAAAAAATATGTTAACATAATGGGCTTTAGTATATACTCACTTAAGCTGTGAAAGTCTTACATGTCAAATTTAATTATTGATATAAATAATGTCACTTCACATTTTCTTTTGATCTCTCCCTAAAACAAGGGAGTGCGATCCTCCCTTCCTGTGCTTGCCTGTTGTCATGATTAGCCAATTAATTACATTATTCATTTCATTTCAGAATATGTCTGCGAGAGGTTCGGGTCAACCGAGAAAGAGGTGCGGAAAATTATACAAGGAAAACTCAACATAGAGAAAAATTATTAAAAAGAAAAAGTGTGAATATGTCTTTTGAATAATCAATAAAGCAGCATTGTGTTTTTCTTTCATTTTTACCTTCTCGTGTCTATTTATAGACAGAGAAGGTATTAGAGTTGAAAACCAATATGCTGCTGTCAAGAACTTCCGTCTGTCAAGACTTCCTCTGTCAAGATCCGTTGACGTCATGCCATTGTGATGGGTCATATCATAAACTGGTGGGGGTGTTCATGGCTCAGGTTGAGGTGTGGGAGAACGATTTTGAGCTATGACAAAAATCAAAAGGGACTTAGCGGCATAGCCACAGTGTTAAGCCTTTCTCCAAGGTTTCTTAGTTGACTACAATCTATTACAGACTACTGAGCTGACGTTAGGGGTACTCACTTTGTGTTTGCTCACTCTGTGAGCGCTAGTGTTTGGTACTGAGTTGCGTGGATATCCCCTCATGGCCTCACGTGATCTGGGCCTGTTGCATAATCTGCAGAGATGATCATATGCCTCCGAGTCTGAAACCTGTCATTGTGTAAGCCTGTCGGCATTTTCCTTGCATTTTTTCTCATTTAATTTTGCAAAATATCGGCGAGTACCTCAATATTTCAAGATAACCCTTTCTTCCCAATCGTTTCCTGGCGTTTCAGAGTCATATGAACGAAAATGAGTGAAAGTTTTAGACAGGAAAATCGGACGTCGGCCATGTTCAATGTTTACAGTAAAATCAGAAGTTTACGTTGAGGAATTAACCAACAAAACACAGGTGTTCATGATGCCCGCCCTCTAGAGGCAGACCCTCCTATATGAAGTACCACATTTGATGCTTGTGGAAAGCTTGACCACACAATGGAGCATTTAAACTTTTAGAAAATGACAAACTGAATAAGAAGGTATTCAGAAAATGTCAAATACTGAGGAAAAATGCGCAAATATTCAAAATAAACAGGTTAACTGATTGGTCAGCTATAAAAAACAATAAAAATGTTTATGATCAAGTTTTTGAGATGCGCACATTTTAACAAATACAGAAATTATTAACATTATAAATATAAGACCAAACTATTTTTTCAGGGATGGGACAGGTTGGAAATGAGGGGTGAGAGACAAAGGCACTCCTATAGTCCTATTGCTGCATGTGGATGCAGCCACACCATTTCATTTACAGCATACTTATTCACTGTGTTGTGTACAAGTTCCATATTGTACTGACTGTCATACAAGGATAACATAAGCAAATCAAATCAAATTAGAAAAGGATCAATGCTGTTGTGTGGATTTTGCTGAACATGGCTGATATTTCGCCCTATATATTTGGTATCCAGCAAAGGCATATTTTGATGTAAAGTCAAAATTAGCACTACATTGCTGACAATATATTTTACCGTTTCTGCATGAATTTTTCTTCTTTAAATTATAGTATATTAGTACTTCAAACAGATTAACAGTTATGTGATGTCAACCCATAATTTTACATCACAAAGACTGTAATTCTGCCAATTTTTTTTGTTTTTCAGTCATTTATATAAATTTTGCACTGCACAAGATGATTGAACAAATTGCAATGTGTGAATTTGTAAACTCAAAGAACAAAAATCCTTTGGTCACAAATTAAATTATTTTTTGAAAAGAAATTTACTCTTAAACACTTTTAGCATATATTCTTTACACGGTCATGTATTTCAAGGAAAATATGCCTATTAAAAACAGTAATTTCTTCACTTTCAATTTTTTTTCAATACTATGACAATTATCAGCCATGAGGTTATACAAACACACGACCAGATAAGCGTTTTTCATCATTTCCACAGGACTCTTTGGAAAATCCATTAAAAACAGTTAAAAGTGACTGGAAATGATCACTTGGTATACATTTAATTTACAGATGCCAGGTTGTGTATTTCACATGCACTCAGGTCAGTAAGGAAGTGCGTCATTACTATTTTGGACTGTTAATTCTTATTTCTGAATTGTTTAACTTTTTTCCACATTGAACTATCTTTAGGCAGTTTATACAGTAGCTTAGAATTTTTTTGATTGATGTATTTAATCATCTTTTGGGTTCTTTGGGTCCATATCCCACCTCATGCCCCTACATCATCAACTATTTACCAACAACTCCATGCCAACAACCAATTACCTGACCTGGCCACACATTAGAGAAGGTACAGCGTCATTGACGGTATTTTTATTTACATTTTTGTATTTTTAACCTTGCCAAGAACTTTCTTTTTAAGGAATTAAATTTGAAATGAATTTTGATTATGGAACATCTGCTTTGGTGTTATGTTTGATTTTACTTGTGTGAATGGTGTTAAGTCCTATCCTATATATGAGTGTGATATCTCAGCCTGATTTTGGTGGTTGGTACCCTAACCCCTTCAGAAAGTGTTTTATAGCCATGTGAAAAGAATCCCTTAAAGAATACTTGAAAATTCAAAAGTATCTTTAAGGAATACTTTTCGCTGACTTATAAGAGCACTTTTGAGGCCTTCAGTATTCTTTAAAGAATAATGTGAGTAGAGAAATAGTATTTCTTAAAGAATACTTTAAATTTTGAAAGTATTCCTTAAGGGATACTATTCGCTGTCTTTTAAGAAAACTTTCAAAGCCTTCAGTATTCTTTAAAGAATAAGCAGAGAAAAAGTATTCCTTAAAGAATACTTTTAAGAATAAAAGTATTCTTTAAGGAATACTTTACAATACATAAAAGTATTCTTCAAAGAATGGAATAAAAGTATTCTTTAAAGAATACTTTTATGTATTAAAGTATTCCTTAAAGAATACTTGTAACACTAAAAGTATTCTTTAAGGTATACTTTTATTCCATCAAAAGTATTCCTTAAAGAATCAATATTCTTTAAGGAATACTTTTACTCCATGAAAAGTATTCCTTAAGGATGATAAATACCAAATCGTTCATTTTTCTGTCAAATTTTCAAAATTCTCTGAGAATACGCCTTGAAGTAAGACCCAGAATTGAGATGTGTCGCCAGTTAAAGATAAGGAATGGTTTCCGTGTAATTCATGATTTTTAAAAAATCAAAACAAATGCACCTGGCTATCCCGGTTAAATAGGGGAGCTTTTGTAAACATTGTGGACACATTTGCATTGCTATTTCCATAATCCATCTTGAGTGACACAACGTTGCGTTGCACTAGCTAATTTACATAATGACGTGCTGTCACTTCTCCAAACACCAGGATTACTTCCGTCTGTAAACAATAAACCGTAATTAAATGTTTGTCGAAGCCTAGTCCAATAAACAAGTATTCGTACAGTTCCAGACATAGTCTACACCAGAGAGGAAGTCATTTTTCTACGTGTGGTCAAGACATTGTGTCAACGACGATTTCTCAGCAGTGCGACGTTTCATCACTCTTTGCTTAGGGTTGGTCAGAGCCTGCACACGCCGCTTTACGGTGGTTGACGTCTTTTTCGCAATGTTAGATAAACAATTACACAGTGTTCATTCTAGGATTTAAAAACAACGGGCCACTGTTGGCCCCAACTCCTGTCCCAAGGGGGCATTTTAGAAAATCGGGGGCCATCATCATCACACATGTAAAAACCTTGAATATTCTGCAGAAAATACAATAGTCTATCAAGTCAAGAAAAGGAGAATACTGGAGATCGGGCCCCCCGTAACCAACCAAGCCTACTGCAAAGTTGTCCCTCGTACGTACGCAACAGGCCAAATAATGGCAACAGCAAACCGTTTGGTTTGATTCAATTGTTTACGAAACTTATGTGATGAATTATTGATATGTCGGACTTGAACAACTGTACAAATTGCTAAGGACTGTGATTTTCACTGTGGAAACGATCATGATCAAAGCTTAGCGCACCGGTAGGATTTCTCTGAGAGTGGCCCTCGATTTGCACGCATCGACAATTAGGCTACTCATACACTGATATAGCACGAGACTGTAACCTGTACGACCTAAATAAAGTGATCGATACATCAACTTTTAAACATAACTCGTATGTATTAGCATTTTTTTACGATCACTGGTTCTGGCCAAAGGGTTTTACAAAGCGGTGTTGTTCTATGCAAAGACCTGGCTACTCTGGAAAACGAGATGTGTCCGACCTAAAATGTGTTGCTCTTCAAAACGATCATGGACGTTTTCCTTGCAGTGTTCAACGTTTCGTTTGTATGGACGGTAGACGTTGCAAACGCTTCAATTTAAGGGACTGCCCGATCATCCCGGGTTCATCAACTATACCGGCGTTAAAAATCCGAGTGTCGACTAGCTTTCCACCTTTACGCAGCGGCCAGTGCCGTTGTTTTATATTCATCGGCCATGCCACATGCGTACGGCTCCAAAACACCGTTGCCCCTACATCAGTCCTTTCTACCCAGCTTCCTATGTACCACCATATATGCTGTAGTGGGTATTTAATTGCAAAGGTTGATAGGTAACTGAATCGTTTTGCATGTCACACTATGACTGAGGTAATGACCTTCGGGGAGCTACGCGAATGTATGAACTACGTGAACTCTGCGTGATCGACCCATTCAAATAATGTTGCGCCCTTAGTGGCGCGTCATACGTAGAAATGAGGGCCATTCGAGATTTTATTGCGCAATGGCGCGTCCTAGAATTAACTTTGTAATGTAGTGCAATAGTACGCTATCAAGTCTACGGTTCTGCAATGTCTATATAGCGCGTGAGGGGAGTGTGATCTGGGGAACGCAAACAAGCTTATCTGCATATGAATTTAGGACACGCCCGCTATCAGTAATGACTGCTGACGTCATTGTTTTTCCCACTGAAGCCATTCGCTGTGGCGATGTGTCGACACGCAAGGCTCCAAAAATTGGTAGTTTTCCGCGATTTATTTTATTTTCCTGGGACTTTTTCTCTGAACAACTGTCATTCCCGGCCGACTTCATAACTTGGTAACAAAGTATGTCCGTGTTGAGGCTCGTGCACGTCTAATTATCAAATGCCGTAGCGTAGAAGTATCAAAACATGTTTTTTGCGTTTTTCTCGAATTTAATGTGAGAATGAAGTACCCTTCTTTGGCACCTCGTCAATTCGCGCTCACAAACACTAGCTGCTTGAAATTCACACCGTCCATTGGAAACATAATGAACTCAAAATCCGTGTCTGGGATTTCCTTTGCCTTTGTTATTTTTTAATGCGCTCTTAAAGGTGTTGGACGAAGGTGCTTTTCAATGAATTTTAATTATCACGCCATATAATTTGAATGGAGCCTCCGAGAAAAAATCGCAGACACTGTTTTCAAGGATATTGTCAAGGCTTGTCAATGAAGAAATTCCAACCGGAAATCTTGCAGCGTGTTCGCATAAGGCCGGGAAAACCGGTTTTTGCAAGGTTCAGCAAAACGCTTGTCACGTGACTCTTATGCAAATAATGACCATGCACTGTGCTTGGTCGGATAGCTCTATATCAGCGCTTTCAGAAAATGTATACTTTATTGGGGTTTAGGACATGTTCAATTGAGAAAAAAATAAAAATCTGAAAGTGTCTAAAAGGTATTTATCATCCTTAAAGAATACTTTCAGACTCAAAAGTATTCGTTTAGTAATACTTTTTAAATTCTTTTAAGAAGGGGCTTAAATACTGAAGGTTCTTTTAAGAATATTCTTTTAAGAGTCCTAAAGTAATACTCTAGATCCTTTAAGACATTTTCTTTAAGGATTACTAAAAGACATTTTTGAAAGGATATTTTCGACGGAGCGTCCACTGGCCATCGTTAGAACGCTTTCGACAATTACGAGGACACTGGGAACATTTTCCCAATGCCATTGGCACAATCGATAGTACTCTACATGAAATATATTGACCTGAAGTTGAAGAACAGCATGAATTTTATAGCGGATACGTTCGTTATCATGCAATGAGCACCCAAGTTATTGTGGACAATCAATGTAACATTATTTGTATTCAGTCAGGATTTCTGGGACATGCCAATGACGCAATGCAGTACAGACTGTTACCATCTATAGGGCTCGAAGGTCAATTGCAGATTCCACAAGATGCATATTTTTGGGCTGACCAAGGATACCCAAACATGTATCCTCTGTTAACAAGATTTCCTACTCGTGAATTGCATGGTCCGTATCGATCGTCAAGAGAAGATTACTTTAATAGGGTGTTTAATCTTGCAAGAGTTTATGTTGAACATGCAATTAAATATATGAAAACCTACAAAGCAATTAATTCTGTTTATCGGCACCCACGTTGGTTTATGCCTATTATAGTTGAAGTATGCACATTCCTAGCCTAACGGCATATCAGATTGTATCGTGTCGTGCGTTGACTTCTGACGCAAATATACAAGCGACGGTTTTTGAAAAAAATCATGACATATTTTCCGTGTATTTTGTACTATTGAAGTAAGCAACTCGCCGACATTGTGTGTATTGTATGTTGACTTTGCTTTTAGTAGAGGAGCTGCGGTAACCACAGAGACAAACAAAGACGGTGGGGTGGATTATATGACCATTTAGCAATCGTAAAGAGGTGCGTATTTGACCTAAGAGTGTCATGGAGATACGTTGTCTTTGAATCCATCATAATTGGCAGCTTCATAAAGGTTACTGTCAGTCATTGTTCGAAAGTGATGAATGAAACACCTGGAGTCTGGGACTGCTTTGCTAAGCGCGCAGATACATTTGTATATTACAGTAATGAGCACATGGTAGAGCGAGACAAGTAACATGAAAGTGAGGCAGGGACAAGAACATACACTATAGGGAAAAAGTGCGTGACTAGAGCGAGAAACTGACGCTTTCTCGCAATCGGTGAGAATCTGTTCTTATTCTCACCGCTGTCGGTGAGAAAATTTTAATCTCCACTGGAGATTGGTGAGAAATGCACTCCTTGGCGAGAATCAAGTGTTAGAACAAATTCTCACCGGTGAGAATGGAAATTCTCACTAAGTACAGCGAGAATGGAAATTCACTGGCGAGAATCATCAAGACTCGCCGTTCGGAGTCTTTATGATTCTCGCCAATGAACGGCGAGTCTTGATGATTCTCGCCAGTGAATTTCCATTCTCGCTGTACTTAGTGAGAATTTCCATTCTCACCGGTGAGAATTTGTTCTAACACTTGATTCTCGCCAAGGAGTGCATTTCTCACCAATCTCCAGTGGAGATTAAAATTTTCTCACCGACAGCGGTGAGAATAAGAACAGATTCTCACCGATTGCGAGAAAGCGTCAGTTTCTCGCTCTAGTCACGCACTTTTTCCCTATAGTGATAAGGCAGCCAATGAATGAACTGGATTCGGAACAGTAAATATTAATGAGACTTGAGGACATATAGGCAGCCAATGAATGAACACAGATGGGACATAGGGACATAAGACGCTGGGGTTTAGGACACAAACTTATGTCCTAAATGGTATACGTCTATTGTGTCATTTTCTATGAATACCAGTCCCCTTATTGGTTTAGAATTTCAGGGTCTATTTTAGAACAAAAATATTATTGGATTTGACCCATTTCTTTACATATTTTCACTATTAGCATTGAAGTGGCAATTCTGAATCATTTTCATATCCTATTCCATTGGGTCATTTTTAGTGCAAATCAGTCCTATGATTGGGTTAGAATATCAGGGTCTACTTTAGAGAAAAACTTCTTGTATTTGAATGATTTCTTGCATTATTCGTTGTAGTCATTTTTACTCTGTACCAGTCGTCTGTTTACTGTAGAATACCAGGGTCTACTTTAGAACAAGCAATTTCTTGAATTTATGAATTTTTTTTAATGCACGAGTTACAAATGGCAAAAGTGGTGTTTCTTCAATAACTGAACCCAAAGCTAACACATATGTAAAAATCAGCATTGGTGAACTTCTCCTTTAAGTTTTGAAGTTTAGAAATTTCTGTGCCTCCTATCTCTTAAGCATCATTGTTTGTATCAGTGGTGTGCCAAGAATCGCTGTGACATACTGGTAGTTTCTGCTGCAGCAATTAGACCTTACTTTGGAGGGGTATATACTTTCTCTCCCTCGATGGGAAGCACAGATAACTTTAATATTAGCTGCGAATAACACCAGTTTGAATCAAGTCCTGAATTATTGTGATAAATATTGCTCAAAAAGTATACGGTCAATAAAAGTGGCTTTCAAACATGCATAAAAAATTGTAACTGTCATGGCAAAGTCCAATAACCTTAATCTTAAAAAATTTCAATGTGCCAATGGTCAGGAACAAGTATTAAGCTAAAGGACAGTTATATGCCTACACCTCAGCCATCCGTACGATAATTAAAACCTAATATTTTCATTTTCATTTTTCTTGTCTAGGAGCTATCACTTGGGCTAGTATATTTTGTGGCAGGTCTATCCAATGGATGCTACAAAGAAGCTATTCTAATATTTGATCTGTACAGACGGGTCAAAATAAAAGGACAGAAGCTATCAAGTAAGCAGTCCTTGCTCATCAACCGCGAGGTACCTGACTGCAAGCAAATGAATTTTAAACCTCTTCGAAACCTAACTGAAGAAGAACAATACAAGCTGCTGAGGGAAGTGAGAATGCTGAACATCTCCTTCAGTGAAATGAAAATGAAGGCTGCCACCATCAAAGATATGAGAAATATACAGCAGGCATTCTGGTTTGTTACAGGAATAGAATGGGATGAAGCACAAAGAAGGTAATTTATATTTCTTTGTAATAGTTGTATGATATTCAATATATGGCAGAGTCCAAAAACTACCCCCATACATAATATCATTACACTGTTGGCTATGGTGACATTATTTTTGTGTATTGTCCAACTAAGGTTCCCAGATATGCCTCAGATTTTCTTTAATTTTCTAGCATTCTTTCCTAATATTCTGAGTGTTTATTAAATAGATAATGACCAAAAAGGCTTTTACAGGGGAAAGAATGCTACAGGTGTGAAATTGTAATTTGGCATCTTGTGTTATATTTAACTCTTTTCTGTGAAGAAATGACCATGAACTGATAAGATTCATCTCACATGAACATTAGTTGTCAGGCCTATTAACTATATTGTAATGTGCATATCATATAATATGATCCCCATCACTTTCATTTGTTGCCATGAGAAGAATGGGATTGTTTGGTTATACATGTTGCAAATATAGAATGGAATGAGTGGCTAAAACCTGTCACAACTGTTTTGAATTAAAATTTGTTTCATATGGGTAAAAGTTTTTTTTGAGTTGGTTATTCATTTAAGTCACAATATTTTTATTTTCTTTCTCTTTATTTTCAGATGGCCAGAACAAACCTGTTGCGAAAGTTTGGTTGACTTTGCAGACAAGGGAATTTCTACCAAAGCCATATCCATGGCCTTCAGTGCCTACTGTTGCTGGCTGGAATCCACATCAGCCAACGGGACAACTGGTGATTTGCCTGCTTCATCTGCACATCCAGTTCTACAGAAGCATGACAACACTGAGATGCTTTCTGAAGCTTTGCAAAAAGTTGCTAGGATAACCCTTGGTATTTTTGATGCCATTCAATGTGAGGTGAGTTCTGGTGTAAAAGTCCTAATTCACAGGAGTCCTATCAATGATAACTTTTTAATTTTGATGAGCAGTTGGCGCAGTATTAGGACATTAGCTATGGCCCATCTAGTTAAACTTTAGCAAATGCCTTTTCCAATTCACACTCATTCTTGTCTTCTTGACCATGTAGACTTGACTTTTATTAAGATATAGCAGTATTATAGGGATTTCATACAATTCATTGAAATCTCACTTTGACCAAAACATGTGTAAAAATATGTGTCATTGTTGATGTTTTTATTTTTACATGGATATAAAAAAGGACAACTTCATATGTTCTGAGACAAAGAGAAAACTGGACATGGCATAAATTGAACAAAAACATTGAAAAGGGGGATGTTTCTGGTAACTTTAGAATGTGACCTTCTATTTTAGAACATGTTTACTATAACAATATTTCATTTTCCACTTCAGCTCAAACTACAACTACTTCTGAAACTGAACAGTTTAATGTTAAAATCAACAGGAAAGTAACTATTGTTCCAGTCAATGAGAAAACACTCAAATTCCAACATAGACAACCACCATCACTGCAAGAAGTAACTATCAAAGACGTCTTGAATACATCACTCACAGACCAAGCTGTAAGTATAAATATTCCAGTCACCAAATAATTTTCTCAAGTTTGCTTTGATATGTGATGTAGACTCCCTATGCATAATCTTATCAAGATGTATTCAAAATATCCTAAAATCTCAATATCTGTATTCTTGACATTTTTGGTCAAAAATCTTTTTCTTGTAACTGACTTGTCAGATTGCTTTTACCATTAGTGCACACATCCCTGGAGGTCAATATACATTTTCCAATATTTTGACAGTTTACCCTCCTTCCTACAAAATTGCAATGTACTGAAACAGTATACTCTCCTTTATACAAAGTTACAAATATTCCCTGGTATACTTAGACATTGTTGTTGCTCGATACTGCAATACACAGAGGCTTCGATTTGCCTCTGTGCTCGTTCATCCTTTAGTCTGTCAAAAGGTTTACCTACTTTGCTTGAATCAAAATTGGCCTGCAGCTACTCAGATTGATATTAAAAACCATAATTTCAAACAAAACTTTCACAAACAGAGTCATAATAGAAGGGAAAAGGAGATACACTGAGAATTTTTCAAAGGCCAAATCTAGGTCATCTCATCATCTGATATCATGCATGAAGACCCCTTAAGTACACAATTATGGTTCAAAAGAAACCACCTAGGGTGGTCCAATAGGTTCAATCATATGTTAAAAGGTACTTCCTTTGTGCCTTCCAATTTGAATGGCATTAAGCTTGACTGTCAATTTTAAATTAAATTTTATTAAACTGTCATCAGCAGTTGCAGTAAGCATATCCATTTTTAAATCATCACATTTCAGAACTGCAGTCAAGTTTTGCATGGTAACTTAAAGGCCCATGAGCTGCATTACTCTGCGAAATTTGTCCAACCTCAAAGTACTTCCAATTTCCTCAGATATTAATTGCCATCTACAAATTGAACATATAGTCATTAAATTTGTCTCAACACCATTTGTTTGTGGCAGAATAGGCAAGAAATTGAACAGATTTTTGTTCATTTTAAATTTCCCGCCATTTTCAAAATCTTGCCATGTTATGTAAATTGTAAAAAACAGATAATTTTTTTGTCAAAGTGGAGTGAATCCCATTCCTGTTGTTTCAGTCAGTTGCACCATGTTGTATTTGTAAAGATTCAAATGTGTACATGCACCGTTTACGTTGTTTATCATGTTGTTGCAAGGAGGTGGCCAAATTTGGGTGGGGGTAATATTTCTTTAATGTAAAAACTATCATGAACAACATACAAAACATCTTGATTTGTAAAATTAGGAATTCCTGAATGCTGAGAATGCAGTTGCCACACTTGAGATCATAAACTGTCTAAAAGTTGCTCATAATGGCGACAGTATTTTATATTTTGCTAATGTGTTGTCTAATCATTTTGGTGACTTAACCCTGCAGTTTATGCGCATGCTATTAAGGTAGCAGTAAACTAAATGATACTGAAAGTTTTACATGAGCACAATTTGGCACAATGCCAGTGGCCTATTATATACTTAAGGTGGTTGGAAAGGCTATTTTTGCACAAATTCTTTTCTCAGAGTTAATGTCAAGTTTCAAGTGTAAGAATCAAGATATTTAGTTCAAATTTTCAGAATAACTCCCTTAGTTAATAATTTCTCCAAAGAATATGAAAATTGTATATTTGCAGCCATGATTTTGAAATATGACACCAGTAAATATTAAAATGTTATTTTTCATATTTTTTTTACATATTTGAATTTAATAATAATAGTATTAATATTACCAAATTAGTTATAAATATGTTGACACCATTTATTGTAAGATTTGTACGGCAGGATTTGTAAATAAAATTTGTTTTTATGATTTTACATGGGCTTACATATCAAAAAATTATTAAAAATTCTTTCAAATTTCAAAATGTGATTTTTCAAAAAGTACTTCAAATACAGGAAAATTGTGCCATACAAATCTTATCTGTAACCTTGTTATTAGGCTGTAAAAATTCCATGTTCATATCTCATTTCAAAGGTTGGATTAAATTGATATACAATTATGTAGGAAAACTGTTATTCTGTCAAAAATGTTGAAAACAAGCCATATTTGCACCCCTCTTTTGAAGTCACAGAGCAGTTTTTTTTTGTTAATCTCACTTTTGACACCTCTTTGACACTCAAAGAATCTAAAAATGCATTTACAATAGCAGTTACTCACTCTGAATGCCAGCACCGCCTTGTCAAACTTTCCTGAAAAACAGCAAATAATGACTTTCCCTTTTCAAACATTTTATTAAAAGCTGGGGGACCTCTACCATAGTTAATACACTAAGAACTCCCCAACTTCTTCTTATTTGGTCAGTTTTTCAGAAGTTTCAACAGGCTCTAACTCTGCAATGCCTTTGTTCCCAAATGTCTGGGTTTTTTTATTCCACAGAGAATGTTGACTACTTTTATATTTTAATAGTTTTGTTGAAGTTTATGACTGACGCTCTAGCCTTTCCAACCACCTTAAGCAATAAAGCACACCCAGAGATGGTATACCACAAGATCTTGACCAGTTCACGACATATATGCATGAGCGATAGCTAGTGCATATATGAAGTGAACTGGTCAAAATCGAGTGGTATACCGTCTCTGGGTGTGATTTATTGCTATTATATCATAACAGTATAATGAAATTCTGGCGTGGAGCATCAAAAACGGATTTTTGCTAAAGCTGAGAGCTCGCACGTATGCCATCTGTGGTATATCGCCAATATACCACGGTTCTTTTCGCGTCGATCTCGACCAATAATATTGCTATATTTGCACCATCAATGTACAGGTATGATATAATTACCTTTAATGCATTCACCTGACTTGTCTATTGAATGCCAAATATAGTACCAGGTCATGGTGACACACATAATGTAACTATACAATGTTATTTTATTGAAAATACATAACATGTCGCTCAAAAGTGTAATTTCTCCCTCTTATAAACCTACCAGTACACACATAACTTTATCAGCATTGCATTCATTGTTCTGAATCCACAATGGCAACTGTTGCAAGACTCGTGGTTACACTTACAGTGTTCTAATCAATAACACAGCACAACCATGCCAATTAGCAAAATCACAGTGGCACCCACTATATATTAATTGATATTATTTTCAGCTTCATGATATTATCAATGCCTATTGTCACCTTCTACTCTAGAGAAATCTTAAAGTTAAACATATACCGTAATCAACAAGTGTTTATTCATTACATTCTTTTTCTTTACAGGTGACTGTCAGAGCAAAAATCACCTCTAAATAATGCCCTTGCTGAATTCGAATTCAAAACAGCACTTGATGGTACCCAACTCACTCTGACAAAGTAAAGTGTCTGACAAAACTGGTGCCATAGAAGCAAGTACCTGGGGAAACACGTTACTCTACAGCTTTGCCAGTCATACCTGTTCGAATATCTCATGACGAAGTCAGTGGCTGACACTAAAAGCATACAAATAGGTTCCCGTATTGTCATCACTGATGACATTGGGGAAATTATTGAGACCCCACAGAACAATCTGTCATTGAAACAAGTAAAGGAACCATTTGCTCAATAAAAGCTATTCTTATGTACCACTGCACAACATGTAAAAGACCAGTGGATCCTCTCAACTCTCAAATCGTCAGATGCACTTGCCTGCGACATGACCAGGCATCAAAATCCCTCTCTCAAAATGTACAAGTAACATTGCAGATCACTGGATGTAGTAGTACATTCACCATATCACACAATGTTATAAATGAGTTCTTGCAGATCAATAAGAAACAAAACCTTACCGATGCTGAGGATTTGGAAGACTACTTCCTCATCAGTACTCAAAATCTTCTGTTGGAACACACACCCACCTTCAATGTCACCTAAATAGCATCATTATCACCACCACCACACATTACCTAACCATGTCATTAGTAGACCAAGAAACTATCATTTAACGCACACAACAAAAATACTCAAAAATCCTCAAAAGTTATATTTACATGCACCTACTGTCCTTTAAACAACACAACTATTTAGTCCCCACGGACACCATCAGGGGGACTTAGGTTTGGTCATTTTCGTGCCTCCATCCATCCATCAGTGCATGCATCCATGCATCCATTCATGCAGATATCTTGGAGATGCCTGGAGCGATGTCATTCAAACTTGGTACAAGGATTAACTCCCTATATGTCATACAGATGCATGTCCATTAAATTGTCTTTGGCTTGCCTATGCATTTATTTGCATAATTAGTACTTGGGCTATATTTCTGGTACAAGTCTACCAAATTTGATGCAATGTTGTACAGATGTTGGACATACAAAGCTCTAACAGCACACAATGGCATATATCAGCATTGTGTCTCATGGCTCTATCCTCACTCTCGGAGGACTTGTAATCAAGTACCAATTAATCAGTGGGGACTGTGTCTTCAACAATGACTTGTTAGAGGAAAGACTACTTCTCAGCTTCCCATAGTGTTCCATTTTGAACTAAATGACTCTTGTAAGCAATCTTGTTTTAACACGTTTAGTAACCGTAATTTTGGATGATTTTTTTCAATATTTGTTAGTCCCTACTGAAAAGTTCCAGGGGGAAATGGTCATGTGCATGCATACATGCAATACTGTGTGCCTGCATCCATCCATCTGTCAACACAAATTTCTTACAAATGCCTACAATGATTTCATTCAAACATTGTACAAGCATTACTCCCTAGTCTATGTGGGCACATCTATTTGTTTCTGATGACTACATTGAATTTATACTTAAAAATTTACTGTTTGTGGTACCATGACACATACTTTGTACTTTCGCCATAGAGCATCAACTGTAATTTCCAATGAAATGTTTGCTGTTTATGTTACCGAAACAGACTGTTTTCCTACACAATTCAACAGATTGTTTTCCTAAACATTTCAATACAACACAGAATACTATGTTCTTTTATGCCATTGAGCATCTACTGTATATTTCCCAGGTAAATGTTTGCTGTTTATGTTAGCATGATAGATTTTCCTAAATGCTACAAGCCACTGTACTTTGTACTTATGCCATTCGGCATCACCTGTGTAACCTTCTTCTTTATATCCCATTGCGCATCTACTGTAATTTCCAGTTGAATGTTTACTCTTTGTATTAGCATGACAGATTGTTTCCTAAACACTTCAATGCAACACTGGATACTTTGTTCTATATGCTTGAGCATTTACTTTGTAACTTCAAAACAAATATTTACCACTTGTGTTAGCAGGACAGATTGTTTCCTAAACACTTCAATGCAACACTGTATACTTTGTTCTATATGCTTGAGCATTTACTTTGTAACTGAAGATGAATTTTTATTATTTGTGTTAGCAAGACAGACTGTTTCCTAAACACTTCAATCCAACACTGTATACTTTGTTCTATATGTCATTGAGCATTTACTTTGTATCTTCAAGTTAAATTTTTACTATTTGTTTTAGCATGACAGATTGTTTCCTCAACACTTCAATGCAACACTTGATACTTTGTTCTATATGCTTGAGCATTTACTTTGTAACTGAAGATGAATTGTTATTATTTGTGTTAGCAAGACAGATTGTTTCCTAAACACTTCAATGCAACACTGTATACCGGTACTTTGTTCTCTATGTCATTGAGCATCTACTGTGTAACTTCAAGTTAAATGTTTACTGTTTGTGTTAGCATGACAGACTGTTTCCTAAACACTTCAATGCAACACTGTATACTTTGTTCTCTATGTCATTGAGCATTTACTTTGTAACTTCAAGTTAAATTTTTACCTCAATGCAACACAGTATACTTTGTTCTCTATGTCATTGAGCATCTACTGTGTAACTTCAAATTAAATGTTTACTGTTTGTGTTATAGCAATGACAGATTGCTTTCCTAAGTGCTACCAGGCAATAAATTATACTTTGTACTTCTGCCATTGAGCTTCAACTGTGAATTTTTCCATTAAATACTTGCTTTTTGTGTTACCATGACAGATTGTTTTCCTACCTAAACACTAGAATACAACAGAGTACATTTGCGAAAAGTATTTGGATCAGTTGCATGGTTTGGCTGCCGTATTGGGTTTTGTGAAAATCTCAACTTAATATTTAAAAATATTCTTCTCCAGAACAAACACACTGATTGAAATGAAATTTTACATGCATCATTCATCATGTGAGCACTGAGGCTGGAGCACTTTAAAGTTTGCAAAACCCATTAGGATCGGTCATGTTGTTTGGCCGGCATATTTGATTTTGCGAAAATCCAAATTTAATCTTTTAAAAATCTTCTCCAGAACAAACACACCGATTGAACTGAAATTTTACTCATGTCATTGCAAAGGCATATGGATCAGTTCATTGTTTGGCGGTCATTATTGGGTTTTGTGAAAAACCTATGATTTCCAGCGAAACCTACGATAACCATGAAATGATGTTCAGAATTCATGTGTACAAGAACCTAAAAACCATTTAAAACTCAAATTTTGCACATAGTATCATGGTTGCAAGCATCTCAAACCATGACAACCGCTTGGGCCCCACCAAGGCTGCTTGCAGCTTTTATTTATAAAATTGTGTTATCATTTGCAGTGTAAAGTGCAGTAGAAACAATTACATGATTGGTTGCCATCAGGCCATTTGTAGCAAGGACCGCTGCTTAAGGAAAACACCCTTGGCTTGTGAAGTTGTTCCCTTCCACTCAACTTTGCAAACCAGCTGCATCTTATTCTCTACAAGGCCCTCAATCTGATGTTGTGTTCATTGTTAAGGTGAGGTTATTGTCCTTGAAGAGAGGGGAAATGGAATATGGCACCAATCCTGCGTATGTGATATGGTAGATCAGTGGTAACTATGGTGATATGTGGAAATATCATCAGTCTTCACTGTAGATTCCTATCTTGCTGTAAGTTGAAATGATTTTCTATCAACTTTTGCTGACAAAGTTCTACATTACAGGTTTGATACTCTCGTGACATCTTCATGACCTTACCTCTTTGTATTTTAGGCGAATTGTTATATTTATCATAAATAAAATATTTTATGACAATATGACAGTGGCAGAGAAGTTAATAATTCACTAAATGTGGTTGATTGTCAAACAATTTATTTAAAACCAATTGATGCATACCAGTACTGACAAAAATACCAGTTTGTAAGGTCATGAAGGGTCATAAAAGCAGCCAATTGAAACTTTCAATTTAAATGAGTTAAATGCCAAACCTTATCAATTTTTAAGGTGAAAATAAAATGCTGTTGGCTTTCATCAGAGGAATGGACACAACCTATGGTAACCCCAAACAAAACATATTTGCACTGGCATAAACACAGGGAGGTTATCCCAGCCAAGCCCTCCTATCAACTTGGCACAATTGCAACTGTATTCCTAATAATGACTGCCTTTTGCCTACACAGGTCAAGATCAATGCCAGCCTGGCCCTTGCAATGCTAACATCCAGGGAGAAATTTGGAGATGCGTCTCAGTATTGCAAAATATAGAAGTGTCTTGTGGGTGCCCCAGAAGGCAGTGAGAAAGTGACGGACTTCCGTGAGTTCATGCAAGTACAGAGAAAACCTAAGTGATGAAGTAAGTCTTACGATCATGATGCATATGCACACAGATAATAACATGAATAGCATATCACACTGGCCACAGTAAAGTGGAAGCTTGATAGAGGATTTGAGTAGACAAGTGTGTAAAGTGTTGTTCTGGACATATCTTTGTTAAAGCTCTATTGCTTTAGCTTTTAACATATTTTCCTATTTCCCATTTTCTTTGTAAAATAATGTTTCTTGTCCTATTCTGAAAACAAACGTCAAAATATAAGTTTGTGTTCATCCTTTTAACACTGTCTGTATGTGTGTGATGCCCTAATGTTATTGTTGACTGCACTAGAAATCATTTGTCAAAGGAAATTACTTTGCATGTTTTAAACAATGCCTTTTGTTTGTACAGATAATATTAAACATACCTTACTTAGGATGGTCTTTGTGTTTTCTTAAGAACAAGAATAGTAAAAACATCAAATACGAGCTGTTATCCCTTTCAAAACAATTCTCTTCAGAAAACATTACCAAATAAAATAGGATTTCATGTGTTTATTCAGGATAGTTTTGCCCTTCCTGCATGTCAATAATAGATATATAGATTTCATATTATACCTAGGTTCATTTGCACTCTGAAGTAGGCAAGGCTGTTGTGGGTTTGTGCTGATGAAAAAATTCAGTGTTTACAGCTTTGCTTTCATAAAAATACGACACAATAGAACATGATTGTCTTTATGCTTTCACCCTCATTATATACATGTACCTGAAAATAGGACCTGATTAATCACTGATCTCTCATTTGAGGGTGTGCCTTGAACTGAGTTCCATTAAAAGAAAAGTGCCCTAGAGTAATATCTCATATTTTCACACTTATAATTTCATATTCCTTCATCCATCAGAATTCCTGTTTGAACTGATCTTGGTTTTGTTCTTGTTTAAAGCTTTGTTCAATTCTTGCCTGCTCTGTACATGCATATTTCCAGTAATAATGGAATCAGTGTTTCAGTACAAAAACTCTCTCTGTCCTCTCCTAACCACTGTGCACATAAAACCTGCGTACCATGATGAAAAAGTTTAAAGCCAAGGCATGAATTTTTCACATATTACAAACAGTGACAAGACAGCTTCTGACAGCAATGATATTCCTGAGCAGCTCAGGTGTTGGCATTGTCCACTGTGACATCAAACCAGAGAACATCATGCTGGCTGATACTAAGAAGTGTCACGTCAAGCTCCATGACTTTGGCCTTGCCTTTCATCGGAGTGAATGTGTAAGGACGAAGTTTAATATTAAATATATACTATGTGTGGCCAGCATGTGGTTTTGATTAACATCCATTTCACAGCAGTGTATCTTCAAAACTCATATCTTAAATACCAATATCACAAAGTGGCAGGCATTACCAGTAGATTGTGATTGTTATATAGCAATTAAGGTAGTTTGTACCTTGACAATGAAAGTCTTAAACTCTTGCTCAAACTTTTCTGGATCAAACTTTAAACCATTCTCTTTCAAAAGAAGAATAAAAATTAGGGATTGCCATGTACTGCTCTGTGAAAACATAGTAATGTATCTCTTGACATGCAGAACAAAGAGGCTGAAGCAGTTCCATGTATTCTGGGTTGATGCCTATGGGTGTGAAGTGGTATCTGTTTGTTTATCTATCTGTTCTTAACAATGGATACACAACAGAGAATCTTTTTATCATACGATTTTTTTTCTATTTAAAAGACAACCGAACATATTTCATATTAATCAGAGGTAGTCCCCCTTTAAGTCCCTAAATCCCTTCCAGTGCCCACAAACATACCCTTGATATTGTCAAATCCCCTGCCATCAAGTCTCCACATATCCCCCATCCCACAACCAGGTGTTTTTGAATACAGTCTCAATAGTAGAGCATATTGCCAGGATGTCATTCATTTTAGTTGCACAATTTTTTAAAATTCTCTTTATAATGTTGACAAACTGACAAAGCAGTGGGAGTAACCATTGCAGGACAGGATGATCAATCACCTGGTGAGGTACCCTCCACTGAAAAGAAAATTGATAAAGGTTCTCCTGTTCAAATATTGGTATCAAGGAAAACAGTCTTGAAGCCTAAGTGTGCTGTAGTTGTAAAAGATGAAACTTAAAGGGGAAGTTCACCAAGGATGATTTTTACATATGTGGTAGCACTGTGGTCATTTACCCCAGAAAAGCTATTTTCACCATTTATAACTCGCTGGACTTTTTACGAAAATGATAAAAATAGTACAGGAAGTTGCCCATGTAATTTGAATCATGGGAAAAAAGCCCCAAGCCTGGAGCTTGCATCATGTGATATGGAATGGACCATCTTCTGATGGGTATGGCCCCCACATTGCCCACTCACAGCAACACAGTAGTAAACTGCAACACAAAATCTGACAGTGGACAGTTTATTATAAGTGATTCATCGTTTATGCAAAGATAGTCAGTATAAACAAAAATTATGTAAATACGCACAGCCTGGTTTAAGCATGGGTGAGTGGACAATGCCATACCCATGGGATAATGGTGCCTTCCATATCACATTATGCAAGCTCGAAGCTTGGCGCTTTTTCCCATGATTCAAATTACATGGGCAACTTCTTGTACTATTTCTATCGGTTTTTGTAAAAATCGTGCAAGTTATAAATGGTGAAAATAGCTTTTCGGGGTAAGTGACCACAAAGCTAGCACATATGTAAAAATCATCCTTGGTGAACTTCCCCTTTAAGGTAACTACTTCTAATAATAATAATTTAATAATAATTTATTGTTTAAAGACCCTTACCGAAAATTATTTCTACTGCAAATTTGCCGTAAGTTTGCTGCAAATATGCAGCAAGCATATAGCTTGCAGGAAGGAGTTGCAGAAGTTTGCAGGTAGATGTGACCCTCCTGCAAACCCTTAAGTCAGTTTGCAGCAAATTTGCGGCAAACCATATTATTGCTGCAAATATGCAGCAACACATGATTGACATATTTCCCACTATTTCATTACCAGGGAGTACACACACTGAGTACTGTTGCACTTCGTGACCAGTCATGTGTAAGCAACATAAAATTGATCTTTCATTTATATTTTATGTTCATTTATTTCATAACAGACAATCCACTTTTTAAATTATAATAACTGGTAATGCTAGATAATGAACAGCTTCAGTTATGCTGGTGAAAGCATTGCATGGATATAGAGTGCATCTATAGTATATACTGTAGTGACATAATGTAATAAAAGTGCCCTTTGACAATCCGGTTGGGTAAATTATGGTTGGATCGAAAACTGAATTTTTAGGGAAACAAATTTTTGAAACAGGGACTTGTCTGTCTTGCAAGGTACACCCTGTATTTTCTGCGAATGATACCAAAATGCAAACAGTTTCGAACGAAATGTGAGTTTGATGATGGTCTGTAAGGACACGTCGTAGACTTTTGTTACTGCAAATCTGTACAGTAATGTTTCCGCTACTACCTCCAAGCATAGTGGCTGTGCTCCAAGCTATTCATCCCATCAATATAGTACATGTATACGGTACGTACAATGCACTGCAGCTAAGTTACACTACAGTCTGTGTCCCATCGATGCCGCTGACAAAATCTCGCCTTCTGATAACATGGGTCGAGGTAAAAGGCTTTTGTCCATGTTTTCAGCGTTAGAGTTATATTGCCGAGCACAAATTTGAGGTTTAGGATTACACTCCATCCCGAGTCGCTGTACGAAAATTCAAAGCGCCGCTTCACCAACGTCCAACACGTCCTGTGTATCAGCTGCGAGCTGCCGACATGTTTACACTCTCCGGTCACGGTTCATCAAGGTCAGTTCGCGCATTGATATTGATTCTTCGTGCTGAAAGAATTTTTACTCTCTTTTCAGTCTTTCTATGATAAAAATAACCATTTTCATTAACTAATAAATTAAATGCTATATTAAGTATGAAATATAACGGATTGGTGCAGATGTAGAGTCAATTCCAGCGTTTAAAAACGGGACTACATTATCAATCGCGTAATGATTTATAGATCGCACTTCCGTTATCGTCATGAGGCTTGATCGGCGCGAAGTTAGATTTTAGTACCATCGCGGCATCGGCCAGTGTTGGCTGCGTACTTGTGAGTAGGGAGTTTTCTAGTGGACAATTTCGTGATCTTTCTATGGAATCGCCAGCCAAATGATATCACATAGTTGCAAAAACGTGTATACAGTACCAGGGACGGGCGGAGTTCTAAATTTGTGAACGCGAGCGGCAGTAAAGATGCCGACTATATTTTCTGAATACGGTATTTACACACAGCACGATGAGACCTGCAACCGGACCGGGAATCGTCCAGCGTCTGCGAGCCGTTCAGAAATGTAAGTCAATGTACCGTTCGTCTGTACATCGATCGCCATAATTATGTTCTGTAATCGTTGTATTGCAATCTTTACCTAAAGATAAATTTTCGTTGAGTACTGATTCATACTGAATTCACTTTTTTTTCACAACAGTTACTTACAGCATCTATTTTTTACATCCATGCTTACAGTAAGTGCTGAGATTTTTGCAGATTGTCGCCGTCGTGTATGTAAACAACATACGGCGAGTTGTCCGCTGTCGGACATTTAAATCATTATTAATTTAATTTCGATCATGAATATTTATGCATTTTCTGCTTCAATTTTTCAACTTGATTTTGTCTCATTTTCAAATAATTATCGATTTCTTTCATGAAATTTACAATGTTTGGTCAAACGGTAAAGACTTACACTCTTCCCTGAACGATTTATATTTTTCAGAATCCATTGCTGGTACACTAAAGGGGACAAGAAATTCAGAGAACAGAAAGCCAAATCGCAGCCTTTGACAGTAATGTAAATGTTACATGAAACTTCTCAAGTCAAAAGAAAATCTTGACATGATCATGACACTTATGACACTTATGTGGCATGAAATGAACATGGCATATAAAATAAATTGTACCACCATTGAATTTAACCTTTTTTTCTCTGTCATCTTTTTGTTTATAATAACTTTATTTGCGCTGACCATTGTTTCTCGTGAAACTGGTATTTCAGAGTTTAGTTGGATAAATAATATTTATATATTGGCGGACTGTGGACAGCACAAGATGTGTTTTATCCACCTAAACTCTGAAATACCAGTTTTACGAGAAACAATGGTCAGCGCAAATAAAATAATTTGCTGTATGGAGTTTGCGGCAAATTTTCAGTAACATTCAAATTAATTTGCCGCAAGTTTGCTGCAAGGATTGTGCCGCAAATTTGCTGCAAAGAGTTTGCAGCAACGTTGCAGCAGGGACTTTGCTGCATATTTGCAGCAAGTTCACAAGAAACCTAATTTGCATCTGAAAAATGAACCACCCGCATATTTGCGGCAAATAGTTTGCTGCAAATTTACTGCAAAGCTTGCGGCAAATTTGCAGTAACAGTTTGCGGGAGGCCTAAAATTTCGGTAAGGGTACACACCTTGTCTCAGTGGTCTGTACATTACAGAAAATTACTGCAAGAACTAAAAAATACGAAGAAAATACAAAATAACTCAGAGGAAAGAGTGTAATTAAAAACAATCAATAAAAACAAGCAAGCTTAAAATCTAGACTAAAGGATCCCGCCTACAAACAGCAAAGAAAGTATTTTTGCTCACATTTGGTTATACCAATGTGAGTTTATCGTATAGGCTGAAGTCGATGGCGTCTGTATGTATGTGTGTATGTATGTATGTATGTATGTATGTATGTATGTACGTACAGTATGTCCGTCAACATCAAAAACACTCAAACCGCTGCACGTTTCAGCTTGGTATTTGGTGTGTGGATGCATCCTGGGCTATAGATGGGATTTTGTTCAAATGAAGTCTGCATTGCCAAAATTATGCAAATGAGCTTACAAAATGTGAAAATGGTTAAGAATAAATAACTCAAGAACCGCTTTTTTGATTGCTTTGAAAATTTGTGTGCAAGTACCTTAGGTGAACCTTATACGGTTTTATGAATATTATGAAGATATCCTTAATTTTGTATTTTAGCTGAATTTTTTTATGATTTTTCTCATTTTCAGTAAAAATTCTTCTTCTCTGAAACCGCCAACCCAATCGCTCTCAAATTTGGGTTGTCTCTTTGCAAGGGTGTTACTCTTCTAATTTGTTGAAATTATGACAAAATTGGGAAAATTACTATTTTTAAGCAATTTTGTCATTTTTGGTCAAAAAATCTTAAACAGTATTTCCTTTTTAAAACCCCTAGACAGACAGCTTTCATATTTGGTACGCAGACATACAGAGATGACAATAGTTAGATATGTGGAAATTGTCCTGATATATAAAAATTTGTATTTTTAGGACAATATTGTCATTTTTGGTCAAGAAAACTTTATCTCAAAATTACTTGTTTGATAGCTTTGTAATTTGGTATAAAGTCCCTTGTTTGATAGCTTTGTAATTTTGTATGAAGTCCCGAAAGATGTTATAAGATAAATTTTCTGCTCAAAGTGTTGGGAAACCCCAAAATTCATATATTTTAGGTAATTTTCTCAGTTTTAGACCTTAAATGACCTACACCAACCCAGGATATGTTGTGAGACAATTTTGAAGGCTGTGGACATAATTTTGTCATATTTGGTATCAATTTTATAGGAAAATTTGATCCAGAAAACAAAGCTGAGGTGATTTTTAGCTCCCATAGCCATATGTATATATGGCAATGGAAGCTATTCTTATAGGCTAGGAAAATGTCTGTATGTATGTATGTCTGTATGTCTGTATGTCTGTATGTCTGTATGTCTGTATGTCTGTATGTCTGTCCGTCAACATCAAAAACTCCAAAACCGCTGTACATTTCATCTTGATATTTGGTGTGTACATGGATGATGGGCTGTAGATGAGATTTTGTTCAAATGAAGTTGTCATTGCCAAAAATATGCAAATTAAGTGAAAAAATGTAAAAACAGTCAAAATTGAAAAAACTCAATAACCACTGAGCAGATTACTGAAATGATTACATGAAAAATTAGCATGTAAGTACTTTGGGCTGACATGAAATGATTGTGCGCATCTTGGGTCAGTATCTTGGACTTGCTATTTTTCATGAATTTTTTTGTAATTTTTTTCCCATTTTTGGTCAAAAAATCTCCTGCTCTGAAACCACAAGTCCGATTGATTTGAAACTTGGTATGGAAGTGCATAGGAGTGACCTTTCCCAAATTTGGGCAAATCGTGGTGAAATTTGCATATTTTTAGTTTACACGTCCATAGACTCCCATGTATAAGGCAGATCTCCATAGACTCCCATGTATAAGGCCACAAAAAATAAAAATTTAGTTTCTCATCGTATTCATATCGCAAAAAGGATGCAGTGACACAATTTTTAGTCCCCACGGATGAAGTCCAGTGAGCTTATAGATTGGGTCATGTCCATCTGTTCGTCCATCCGTGAGTCCATCTGTTCACGCAGATATCTCGGATATTTTGACAAAATGTCATGTGACCTTGATGACCTTTGATCTCAAATATACATATTTGTCCATAACTCAGTAACCACAAGTGCTACAGCCTTCATGTATGGTATGATGGGACACCTTATGACGCCACATATTGCACCTCATTAATTATGCACATATCTAATTTTGAGCGAGCCAATAGAGCTAGAGGTCTGATTTTGGTATATAGGGATAACTTAGCAATACAATTTTTTTGACAAAATGTCATGTGACCTCGGTGACCTTTGACCTCAAATATACATATTTGTCCATAACTCAGTAACCACAAGTGCTACTCCCTTCATGTATGGTATGATGGGACAGCTTATGACGCCACATATTGTACCTCATTAATTATGCACATATCTAATTTTGAGCGAGCCAATAGAGCTAGAGGTCTGATTTTTGGTATATAGGGATGACTTAGCAAAACAATTTTTTTGACAAAATGTCACGTGACCTCGGTGACCTTTGACCTCAAATATACATATTTTTCCATAACTCGGTAACCACAAGTGCTACACCCTTCATGTTTGGTATGATGGGACACCTTATGACGCCACATACTGTACCTCAATAATTATGTGCATATCTCATTCTGAGCGAGCCAATAGAGCTGGATGTCTGATTTTTGGTATATAGGGATAAGTATAGGAGAGAAATTTTTTGACCAAATGTCATGTGATCTCGATGACCTTTTACCTAAAATATATGTTTATGTCAATAAATAAGTAACCACAAGTGCTATGTCCTTTGTATTTAGTAGGATGGGAGACCTTATGACAACACACGCTTTACCTCATTAATTATGTACACATCTAATTCTGGGCAAGCGAATAGAGCTAGAGATCTGATTTTTTGGCATATAGGGATTAATTAGCAATATAATTTTTTTTTTCAAAATGTCATGTGACCTCCATGACCTTTGACCTTGATTATACATATATATATGCATATTTCAGTAACCACAAGTTCTATACCCTGCAATTTTGATAGGATATTAGACCTTAAGATGTCACATCTTGTACCTCATTTATAATGCGCATATGTATTTCTTGGCTGGCCAATACTGCTAGAGGTCTGATCTTTTTTCCCGATTTAGAACCATAACTTAGACATGCCTCATGTGTTTCACATTGGGAACAACGACATAGACCTATGTGCCCATAGATCTCAACATATACACTCCAGTGATACTTCTTAATGACCACATTTTCCTGCCCCATCAAGACTAATACTCCTATTACAAGTGGGGACTATGTCATTGTAAATGACTTGTTGAGTTAATGGTTGTATCACAGTATTCGATATATCTAATTCTGTATTTTTTCCATTTTATATTCTGAATAATTACATTAAACATATTTCACTGTCTCCAGTACATTTCATTTAAGTATTTTCACTTCATGCACTTTATCCCTTTCACACATGTTCAAATATCTGACCAGAGAACAAACACTAAATAGTCCAGGATGGGAGCTACAGTGTCATTGACGCTATTTTTTTCATTTTGGACCAATTTTTGCAACTTTTCTATGCAAGACATACAAGAAGTGATGAGAAATTTGGATCCAGGATAATTCCAGATGTTGTAATCACCGCCCACAGTGGAAGGCATTTCTCTATCTGTAACTACCTTAAGTGCTGTTTACATTAGAATGATAACACTCATTGCATTAATTAAAAATCTCCAAGGTTGTAAATGTACTTCCTGTCATTTGGTCTTATGTAATATCAAGGGGTGGAACATTTGATATTCAGGAGGGGGTAGGGTCTAGAAGATTGATGATGTAGCATTACTTTTTTACCAGATCCCTTGTGCATTTTTTGCCCACTCCCACCTTTTCTTTTTATGAAGTCTTCTCTGTTTTTTGTTGTTGACATTTGCTCCCATTGCTATAGAAGTTGATATGCATGTTCCTAAAGATGACTCCAGTACCTAAGTTGGAGACTTATTTGCTTTTGTCATTCTTGTTTTTCCTGGTTTAAATCTATCTCGAATGGACAAATTCAAACCGAATGTGAGCACATAGTGTCCTTGACGGTATTTTTAAAAAATTCCACTAAAAATGATAAAAAATAAATAAACTATAAAAAATGCAGGTAAAAATTATATCCAAGTCAACAGTAGCATTGACGAAAAATAATGTTTTTAAGAGACTTCTTAAAAAGAGCGAATTTCTTTATCATCCGAAGTTTGGGCGGCAAACTATTCCACAGTTTAGGGGCATACACGCTAAAAGCTCTGTCACCATATGTTCTAGAAAGTTGTTTCCCGTGATCTTTGACAGAAAAGGGATTCAATCTTACACCGACACTCCTTCTCGTATTATGTACTGGGCTATCAATTGTTACTAGTTCTGATTAGTAATTTGGAACCAATTCATCTTGATGGACAATTGTAACAAGAAATATTTAAACCAGAAAAACAAGAATGACAAAAGCAAATGAGGTCTGCAACTGAGGTACTTGAGGTCATCTTTAGGAACATGCATATCAACTTCTATAGCAATAGGACAAGCAGATCCTACATACATTAGCAAAAGTCAACAACAAAAAATAGACAGAGAAGGCTTGATAAAAAGAAAAGGTGGGAGTGGGTAAAAAATGTACAAGGTATCTGGTGAAAAAGTAATGCTAACCTCATCAATTTTCTATCCCCTACCCCCTCCTGAATATCAAATGTTCCACCCCTTGGTTGACCATGTTTACATAAGACTAGCTGGCACCGAAATGTATTTACAACTTTGGGATGTTTTAATTAATGCTGTGAGTGCTATCATTTGAACATAAACAGCACTTAAATCAGTCACAGATAGTGAAATGCCTTCCACTGTGGGGGGATTACAACATCTGGAATTATCCTGGATCCAAATTTCTCATCAGTTCTTGTGTGTCTTACATGCAAAAGTTGCAAAAATTGGTTCGCAATGAAAAAATTTACCTCAGCTTTGTATTCTGGATCAAATTTTACTACAAATTGATATTAAATATGACAAAATTATGTTCACAGCCTTCAAAACTCTCTCACAACATATCCTGGATTGGTGTAGGTCATTTAAGGTCACAAAAGAAAATTACGTAAAATATAAAAATTTGGGAGTTTCCCAACACTTTGAGCTGAAAATTTATCTCATAACATCCCTCAGGACTTTTGTACCAAATTACAAAGCTATCAGACAAGTAATTTTGAGAATAAGTTTTCTTGACCAAAAATGACTAAATTGTCTTAAAAATACAAATTTGTATATTTCAGGACAATTTCCACATATCTAACTATTGTCATCTCTGGACATCTGTACACCAAATACAAAAGCTGTCTGTCAAGGGGCTTTAAAAAGAATATTTTTTAATATTTTTTGACCAAAAATGACAAAAATTGCTCCAAAACAGTAATATTTCCAATTTTGTCGTAATTTCAACAATTAGAAGGGTAACACCCTTGCAAACATCCAATCCAATTTTGAGAGCAATTGGGCTGGCAGTTTCAGAGAAGAAGAAATTTTACTTAAAATGAGAAAAATAACCAAAAAATTCAGCAAAAATACAAAATTCAAGATATCTTCACAATATTCATTAAACTGATTTTGATCAACCTTAGAAGCCTGTATACCAAATATCAAAGCTATCAGATTAGTAATTTTTGAATAAAAAAATTTTGACCAAAAATTTGGGAAAATATCCAAAGTAAGGCGTATGCAACTATATTCAGCCTAACAAACCTGAAATCGCTATCGTGCGCGACTGTACATATCGCTACAGACAACGGCACGAAACCTGGTTCAGCATACTCGTTTTTTCAATCTAATCAGATATCCATCCTCGTAGCAGTTCGAAAGTAAAATACTCTCAGACTTGAGAAATATGTGCATTTTTTTAAACATCCAATACATTTGCTTTACACTTGAAGTTTAGCAAGCGAAGCTCAGACAGCGCACAGCATATCAATGGCGCTTGGGTCAGGGGTCATCATCAAAGACGTCAGTGTGTATTCACAGCCAGCTTGAATCATGCCATGGATCGCGGAAATCACGGATCATAAATCCAAATGTTCATGTCTATTATGTAAACAGAACCGCTTAGAATGTGTGTTGTAGGGGTGGTTCCCCCCATATTGGTGGAGCAGCCAAAGTCAAAAAGGAAAGTTTGCCGATTTTGCTTAGTTTCAACGTCACTTACCCTACTACGATCCTTCATTTCAGTGTTGACGATGACATGGCTGTCACTACACGGAGTTATCTGTAGGCACACATTGCGCGTAGTCAAACCCAAAACTTCGCAACATTTTAGTCAACTAGTCATGATATACATGCGGTACTATTGATTTGTGAGTTATTTCGTTACAATTTTATTCATACTGTATGTGTTACAAATAGGATCTCCTGACGCGTAAGGTCAGGGCGGCTGATAAAGCATTACGTCTCAAGTTGAATGCAGGACATTTGCGCGCGGACAGACAAAGTGATGACGTCATAGTGCAATTTCCGATTCGCAAGTTTGGCTAACTTTTGCCAAAATCTTCTCGCCAAAAGCTACTTTTTTCTCGCATTTGCGATTTGGCGAGCGGGCAGCGGAAACACTGCTTTGATGTGACAAAAGCGTGAACCAATTTTTCAGCACTGGAGTCTGGTCTAACAATTTTCTAATTTTACTTATCCGCCAAAGTGAATGAGATGCTACCCTACAAACATAGCAAATGCTCGTCCATGAGACCGAACGATATCTGTGCTGTGAACATGAGAAACTTTTAAATGAACCAAATTTGCTCTATTTTGAACTTTTTAGGATTTTTGTTTGGTATTGAAAGTTTTTCTATCGTGTTTGAGTATTTGAAACTCACTGAATTACCGAACAACTGCACACTGACAACTCTGCTTACAAAGACAAGATTACACATACAGTGAAATGTTTTAGGATGTCTACCATTAATTAAACAAAGTTCAGTGTACAATGCTTATCATGCATGGCTGATTGGACACTGTTTACAATGCTTTATCATGTATGGCTGATTGGACACTGTTCCATAGAGTTTTGACCTCTTCCAAGCTTTTTTATAAACCAAAAGCTAATTTGTAAACCAAAAGCTTTTGTAAATACTGAGATCTTGATGGGTGGTGCCATTCATATAGATAAGTATAACAGTTTTCACTTACATTAGGGCAATGTTTGTTTGTCATGGGAAACCAAGGTGTAATGGGAATAGATTAGTCGTGTAGAGGTCACTTTAAACTTAATCATCTCTTTGCATTCAGTAAACTGGTTATTTTCTACACATTCAAGTTATGCATTTACATCATCTTGTAAACCGAGTGATTTTGTGCAAGTATCTTCTGTATTTTTGATATTATAAAAACGTTAAAAGAGCGATTTTGTCCCTGTAAGAAAACAAATTATTCTAATATTTTGATTATTTCTGACATTGAAATCACATATTAGCCATGGCTGTATTTTACTCAATAATTCTCTGGTTTGTTCATCCAGAACACAAAATAATACGCTTCATCTTTCACATTACGAGTACAATTGAAAATGCAAGAGAAAGTCACAACTGAAAAGGTGATAAACCTCATTTTTCCTGCCTAAATTGTGGAGGCTTCCACTGCACCTGACAAAGCAGGAAAAGTAAAGCCTGCTGTGAAGGAACAAGACATCAAAGTACTGACCATATTTCAGGGTCATGGGTCACTCAGATAGTGCCTCTGTGATGACTGGTTTGAAAAATGGTGTGACTGGTGTGATGCGGCAAAAAAATCCACATATGATCAACACTCATTGTGTTGCATGCCAACTGGCTTTATGTACCAGCTGAATCAATACCTGAATCAATACTATCAGAAGATCCTAACATCACTTTTCTACTATTTCAAATATTCATCTACTCGAGTGGGAAAGGTGAAGGATGTCCAGGCAGTACTTGATTCTCCACAGCTTTGCATCAAGGAATTTCACGGTACGTGTTAGATGGCTGTCATTTTTCCAAGCACGGGAGGCTGTGTATAGAAGCCTTGACTCACTTATAACCCTCTTTGCAGAAACCTCTGATGTTAAAGGCCAAGGAATAAAGAAAAAGGTACTTTTCGCCACATATTATGGTGTGAATGCAAATACCACTTATCAAGAAAACATCAAACATTTGCTTCTGTATAAATATACACAATACTAAAATGGTCTTATATTTTATTTCTATTATTTTCTCCAGATTGGCTGTTTCAAGTTCATTGCCCTGACTTACCGGTACATATTAATGGATGTGATTCCTATAGTGAGCAGACTAAATTTGTTCTTCCAGAAAGAAGGTGTGGATTTAGCTCCTATCAAGGTATTAGTTTTTTCTTGCTTACAAGGCTCGCAGGTGTTGCAAGCTTGGTAATCTGTAGTGCCCCATCATGTCAATTCATTTGTACCACAAAGAAAGTGTTGGTATTATTGTTCACATAGGCATACATACTTACACAAAATCTCAATTTCTCACTGCTTCTCAGGTGGACATTTATCACTGTTTCAGTGACCTTAGCAAACTCAAGGATGAAAAAGGCCATCATCAGACACAGATGAAGCAAATGGTATTTGGCTCCAAATACAATGATCGTGAACTTGTCATGTGTTCTGGCAACATGGTGAAGTCAATAATTTGCAGATTTATTGATCAACTGATACAGAATGTAAATGTCAGGTATACCTTATTCATAAACCAACTTTAAGTTACCTCTTGTATCAGTTTTAGGAACCACATAAACACAAGCTATGAGTCACACCTTCAGCCAAACACACTTGTAAACACACACAACACACACACACACACACACACACACACACACACACACACACTTTTCAATCCATGAACAGATACACTGTCACATTATGCCCGTACTGGTTCGCTAGATGAATATATTTCAAATCATATCCCTGTTCATGTTCAAAACGATCCCAAATTGCTAGAAATAATAAGGATTGCGTTATTAATTCTTATGGGAGAAAATTCATTTCTTTATGCACTGCGAGCAGAGTGTTGATTTTAAATGGTCGTATTAGTGGTGATCTTCTTGGAATGACAACCTGTCATCATACCAATGGTTGTAGTACAGTAGACTATGGTCTTGTTAGTCATGATGCTTTACATCATTGTCAATATTTTCATGTTGATTATCCAAGTCATTTGTCAGATCATTGCATGATTTCATTATGATTTAAGCTACCTTGTTTTGTAGTTATAGTACTGAGAGTAATTGTATTCAGAGTAAATTTTCACATTCTTATTTATGGTCAAATCCTAATCAATTTGTGCAGGGACTGAATAATCCAGTTGTAAAGAACTGTCTAAATTCCTTAATAAGCAGAAAATATGATACTAATATGTCTGGCACTGATATGCTCATTAATGACTTTGCAAACATTATTCATTCTGCATGCAAGAATCTCGAAAAGACAAATCACAGAAAGAGGAAAGTTAGCAAGCCATTGCATGACCATGCATGTCACAAATTAAAAAGGGAGATAAGTACGATAGGAAAGCAACTACACAAAACACCAAGTGACACAATTTAAAGAGGCTTTTTGTTCCATTATAAGAAATTGTATACTACACCTTGAGACGTTGCAAGCGTTCATTCATTCCTAGAGAATTTATTGTCTCTTATTTTTGATTCTGAAAAAAGAGATCCGAAAAAATTTTGGAAACTAGTTAATACTCTGAAAAATAAAGACAACTCAGCCAGTACTAGTGTTGCTCCTGACATTTGGTTTAGTCATTTTAAATCACTTGCACAAAAGGGCATTGACTCTCAAATTTTTGATGCCGATTTCGAAGCAAAAATTAAGAGGAGACTTTTTATTGGTTTTGAGTTCTATAGTAATGAGCTTCTTGACTCTGAAACTTCTTCCAGTGAAGCATTAACTGCTATTAGATCCTTGAAATTGGGCAAATCCTGTGGCGATGGTTTTAAATGGAATGATTAAGAGTGGCTCGGTTATTTTAATGCCAGCACTACTCAAGATCTTCAATGCTGTTTTGAGTTTTGAGTTATTTCCAATTGTGTGGGCCAAAGGGTATATAGTGCCTATCCACAAATCTGGGCCAGAAGATGATCCTTCAAATTACAGAGGTATTACTATCAGCAGTTGTGTAGGAAAACTATTTACTATTATTTTGAATAACAGAGCTAACAGTTTTATTCAAAGTAAAAATTTGCTCAGTTGCGAGCAAATTGGTTTTCAAAAAGGATATTGTACATCCGATCACATTTTCCTTTTAAAGTCTTTGATTAATTATTACAAGCATCAAGGTAGTTCAAGGCATTTGTTTACATGCTTTGTAGACTTACAGAAAGCTTTTGACAGTGTTCGGCATTTAGGGTTATTTTATAAATTATCAAAACAAGGCTAGTATATAAGTTTTTGAATATTGTAAAGTGCATGTATGATAATGTCAAGTCAATCAAGTTATCATCTGGTTATACCAATTCATTTCATTCACATGTTGGTACCAGGTAAGGGTGTAATCCCAGTCCCACTTCATTTAATTTATTTTTAAATGATTCACCAACTTTACTTCATAACAAATGTATTGATGCTCCTGTTTTGCTTGATAGAGAACTGCCAATTCTTATGTTTGCAAATGATATTGTGTTACTCACAGCATGGTTTACAGCACTCACTCAGGTTGCTTGAATCCTTTTGTAATAAGTGGCGGTTATCAATAAGTCTCAAGAAACAAAGATCATGATATTCAAAGCCTCATTACTGAGCGAAATACATCCGCGATATCTCATTAATATTCATGAAGTATATAAAAGCTAAGTGAAGACAAGATACAGTGTCATTCCTTGGCTAGGCACCGACAAGCGAGCATGGAAGCTGCAACTACAACCACTAGCACTACAAGAACTACAAGTACCGTGAGCGATGCAGGTGCTTCTTTCGTACAGGCGCATAGTCAGCCCGTTCCCAGTACAAGCCGTACCCAGGGTCTGCAAAAGACAACTCGTACAAGTACTCTTACCATGCAACCTGCAGGACCAGCAGTAGCTGCAGCTGCCTCAGCGAATGTTACAGTGACAGAGGATAAAGAAAAGCAGGTATGCATAGTTGTACATTTTCCGTTTTCTACAGGTGTAATATTTGCCATAGAATGCAGGTGTCATGTGTGTTTCATCACAGCCACAATGACCGTTTTACATGATTGTGTTCGAATTGGTTCGTGGCAGGGTGTGGTCCCATTTTCCTAGACAGGATAGTTTTATAGGTGATTTTGATATATTAGGCCGGTTGGAAGTTCGTGTTTTTTGGACATTTATTTCTTATCCCTTCTTTTTAGTACACTGTTGTATTGGTTTTGAGGGAGGGGGTCGCAGTTCAACGTTCTTTTCTTGCTTGAATAGTCGGGTGAATAGCTTTTGTACGGCTTACCATGTGTGAATTTTGTGGGCCCTAGTGAGTAACTTTTTATGCCAAAATTTTTGTAGCCGTTTAAAAAAAAAAAAAAAAAAAAAAAAAATGAAAGTGCCAATTTTTTGTGGGTGCACAGTTGATGGAAATGCCAATTTTTTGTGGGCACAGTGGATGAGAAGTAAGTGCCAATTTTTGTAGGCACAGTGGATGAAAAGTGAGTGACAATTTTTGTGGGCACAGTGGATGAAAGTAAGTGCCAATTTTTGTGAGCATAGTGTATGAAAAGTAAGTGCCAATTTTTGTGGGCACAGTGGATTAAAAATGTACGTGCCAATTTTTTGTGGGCACAGTGGATGAAAAGTTAGTGCCAATTTTTTTGGGCACAGTGGATGAAAAGTAAGTGCCAATTTTTGTGGGCACAGTGGATGAAAAGTAAGTGCCAATTTTTGGGGGCACAGTGGATGAAAAGTAAGTGCCAATTTTTGGGGGCACAGTGGATGAAAAGTAAGTGCCAATTTTTGTGGGCATAGTGTATGAAAAGTAAGTGCCAACTTTTTGCGGGCACAGTACATGAAAAGTAAGTGCCAAATTTTGTGAAAAAAAAGGAAAAACATAATATATAATATATGAAAAACACACATATATATATATATATATATATATATATATATATATATATATATATATATATAATATATATCGTTCTGTAACTGCAGTGGCTGGTGATTGCAGGATAGTCGTAAATATTTGGACTTGCAATTGATGAACTATGGCGTATTTGTATTTTTTCAGATGCAATCAAAATTTAATGACCTAGTGACGAAAGTGGAAGAAATGGAGAAAGCTGTTGGCGGGGCTAACGTGGATGATGCTCTTCAAAAGTTGATGGAGATAGCCCATACACCATCCTTTTATACGTCACGGCTACAAATAAGGAATGCACTTCGTACACTAGTGGATAGAGCTACCAGGGTAGCCCACCCTAAATTAGCACGGTTTAGGGCCGTGTTAGCGCAGTTTGAAGCAAATGATTTTGGATCCGATGCTGGCCGTTTAATAGTGTTATTACTTGGGAATAAAGAGGAGGAAGAAATTGCTGCCAAGGTTGCCAAGTTCGCCAATAGTAATGCTAGTAATTCCTTCGGTGCTCGTAGCTACTATCGTTTTCAACCATATAACCAGAGGGCAGGTTCTACTTTTAGACGTCCCAAAAGAGAGCTTAAATGTTATACATGTGGCAAGCCTGGCCACTTTGCTCGTGAGTGTAGAGAAAAACAAAATGAACATTGAGTTTCACAAGAGAACGTGTCATTGTGTATTGTGAGAATTTCCCTTGGCAGATGCCATTGTAAATAAAATTTAAAAAAATGTCAACTGTATACGCTTAGTGTGTTAGTGTCTCATTTAGACTTCCTTGACAGGGGGGCCTCACTTAGGCCCTTTGCTTTTTGCAACCTGCCATTCGCATGGTCCTGTCTTGGGGGGCCTTCTGTGGGGTACGTGTTCTGCATAAGTATAATTTAGTCATGCGTGTTTGTTGTTTCAGTTTGATGTACCAGAATGGGAGTTACAATATCCGGTTGATCCGACAGTGGTAAAACGTAATCACTATAATTGGGTGACCATAGAGGGCGCCCTTCGACGGGACAATGATGGTTGTAGTTTGCCGAGTGCATGTACAGTCTGTTGCCTGTGGAGAGACCTTTGCTACCCCTGACGACCTGGCGTTCAGAAACCCCTCAGAATTTGTAGCTGGTGAGGTCCATAAACATATTGACAAGTGGAATGAACTTGTTCAAACAATTGAGGATAAAGAACAGATTATAGACTGGATTCGGCATCAGATCAGTATTTCTGAATATTTCGTTCACTTTAAAGGACAATTTAAAGGGGAAAAGTATGACCACTCATTGCCGCCGCAGAGAGTTTTTCGTAATAACGAAAATTGTAAAGAATATGGTGCTTTCATAGCAAAAACTATTAGTGATAGAATAATGTCAGGAGCAGTGTCAGTATGGGGTATTGTAGGTCAGGATCCACCTCCCTTTTTAGTCATGCCCATTACTGTAGAGCCTACCAAGCCAAGAATGTGCATAGACATGCGGTATCTCAACTTATGGATTAGGGATATACCTTTCAAATTGGATACTTTGATTGAAGTTTCTCGATATTAAGAACGTAACAACTATCATTTTAAATGTGACGACAAGAGTGGGTACGACCATATTTTAGTTAATCAATGTGACAGAATGTATGTAGGTTTTCAATGGGCGGGAGTATGGTATATAAATAATACATTGCCTTTTGGTTGGAAACTGTCTGCGTATGTATACCATACATTGGGATATTGTGTTACCAATTTTGCGAGATTACTTGGGGTCCCCTGTATTCAATATATTGATGATAGGCATGGTGGGGGGTTAATACCACGGCAAGATCACATGGTTGCAATTGATGCATGGAACCCACTTAAAAGAGCCCAAGCTGCGGCTTATATACTTTGCAAATTAGCAATAGAGTCGGGATATTTCTTAGCACTGGAGAAGAGTGTGTTGTATCCTACCACATCTCTCATAATGTTAGGCTTGACGGTGGATTCGGAGTCTCAATCCTTTTCTATCCCTGATGCAAAAAAAAGTAAATTCCTCACGTTGGTTGATCAGATTTTAGCAAGGCCGTTCCCTTACTCTCTATTCAAAAACTTATGGGAAAATGTATTTCTTTTGCCCTAGCTATACCATGCGCCCGACTATACATTCGGCAGATGGCTATAGCGTCTAGTAAGTTTTCACAACACGCAAAGAATCTTGTACCTGTCAGAGGCCTACTTAAGGAAGAAATTGAGCAATGGCAGGAGATTATTGAGAAGTCGGGAAAATTCACTTGGGCTACGGAAAAACATGTGGGTGTAACAATCTTTACTGATTCCAGTAGCTTTCGGTGGGGTGCTGTAACATATTTAGGTAATCAGAAAATAGAGGTGGGTGATATGTGGGAGGAGGAATGGAGGGGTATGCCTATAGTTAGGAAAGAATCAGAGGCGATTTTCAGGGCATTAACTGCGATTAAACATTATATTCGTGACACGAGAGTAGATGCGTACGTGGATGCCTTGCCAGTCGTACAAGCGTGGCATAATGGTGTTCCAGGGGCCCGTGTACTTGCATGGTCTTAATGAGATCTTAAAGAAGATATTTAATCTGTGCTTTGAGTGTAACGTGCGACTCACTATGACGCATGTTTCATCTCAGAACAATGAGGCTGATGCTCAATCGAGAGATACGTTGCTTACCAATGCGATGTTGTCAGATGACATGTGGAACAGGCTCGACAGAACCTTTGGTCGACATCACGTAGATGGTATGGCGAGCTACTCAAATAGGCGGTTGCTCCGCTATGTATCCCGGTTTTATCAGATGGGTTGTGAAGGAGTTAACTTCTTCCATCATAGTTTTAAGCCTAAAGAAAGGATATATGTATACCCGCCATTTATACTTGTGCCAGCAGTAATTAAGCACATTATTGAAAGTAAACTCAATGCTACAGTCTTAGTGCCTAGGTTTCGTTTTTTGAAATCATACTGGCCATTGATTAGACATGAAACCAGAAAAGTAACAAAATTCGCTAATAAAGGGGAAAGGAATGTTATTAAAGTGCCCTCACGGCGAGGATATGTTGACCACCCACTCCCATGTGATCTCTATGTAATCTCATTTGAGTATTCATAATACTGTACTACGATTTGTCGAACCTTCATATAAGGGATTATAGTGAACAGATTGAAACTTTATATAGCTGTCTGTATTGTGATAATCTTTGGTTGTGTAAATTTTATACTAGTACTGCAGGGATAATGTCACTGCATGTACTGGCAACTACTTCTGAGATGATATGTAATAAATGCTGAAAATGTTATAAAACATTCTTTCTTAATCTTTTGTGTGTTATTTTTTGTGAACAGATGTGCTGGATTTGTGGTGCTTTGAATTTACCTAACCTCAAGTTATGTGGCGTATGTCAATCAGCTATTCCGACACCAGTGCCTAGGGTTGATAATGATTCCATAAAGCTAGATGAGATTGATCAACGTATCTCTGATTTATTGAGCCAAAAATCTGCGTATGAAGTTCAGAAGGATCGCTTAATCCAGCAATTCGAACTGTTTGTGGCAAACTTACCAACATCGACGTCAGTACTATTAGCGGGTCCGCAAGATGTAGTTCGTTTTCTTGTTTTCAAAGACAAAGACGCGAGAACACAGGTCCATCGATTTGACTGCGAATACTTAGGTCGTTTTGGTCATATGCCATGTGACTGCCCAAGGCACTTGAGAGTGGGTACAATTCGGAATATGGTTTCAAAGTTGTCAGCTTATTATGAAGCTATACGACAGTATCAATGTAAACACACACAAAATCCAGCAAATTCCATAATGGTACAACGTTATATAAAAAAGGTATCAGAGGAGCAAGCTAAGGCGAATATTACGCCCAAACAACCCAAACCATTATTTTGGCCAAAATTAGATAAGGTTTTTAACACATCTTAGATAAGATGGTAACAGCGCCATCAACGATACTCCTGTATATGTATGCGAGGGATCTTGCTTTTTTCAAGATTTTATTCTTCTCAGGTGACAGGGCGGGTGATCTTGGACAAGTTAAAACTCAGGAAGTGCTCCGTTTCCCAGATAATTCGGGCATGATCTTTAATCATACGTTTGGCAAGACTTTACGTGGAGCCGGAACGAATATGTTTGCAATTAAAAGATGTCAAAATATAAGGCTGTGTCCAATTAATACACTCGAGCAATATGTTCAGCTAGCAGAGACCCTTGGTTACTCATTGCATACCGGTTTCCTTTTTAGACCAACAACCCCTGATGGCTATGTGGAAAATAAATCACTGTCTTCGCAGGTTGTCTATCAACGACTAAAGTTATACCTACAAGAACTAAACATTGATGAAGGGGAGACACCACATAGTATTAGAAGTGCCTGTGCCATCACCATGTCTCTAGCTGGGGCTAGTATTCAGCAAGTGATGGACCATGTTGTATGGCGAACAGAGAATATGGCTAACCATTACACTAAATTGCTACCTGTGTCATCACCGGGAGCTACGGCAGAAAAGATTAGAGAAGTAACAGACTGCATCGTCGAAACTGATAATTAAGAGGACATGGACCAGCTATCTGGGTTTACGGTCGCTTTTTAGCATTGCATAGAACACATTTAGGATAAAAACACTACACATCATTACACTCAGTTTCAACTGGAAGGATATATAAAATATAGAATACTGACAGAGGAGAATATAACCTATTTGAGTGTCACATGTATGGACAAGTTGTTTGGTGTGGAAAATAATTTAGTATTAGCCCTAGTGGTATAGGTATATAAGGAAGTAAAATAGTTTTTGATGAATTAACTGCACTCAAGGTTGTATGTATGATAATATATTTGGTATGTTTTGGGTGTGAGTATGGGGTGCGCTGGGAAGTGTGGTATAAAGTATAGGGTTGGGGGATGAGTTGTGGGAGAGTGAAGGGAAAAGTTTTTTAATATTTGGAGGATTGGGTGGAATGTAAGTTAGTATTGGAATGTTATAACCGTGGCAAAGATGAAAACAATGAACATCCCGATCCCAATACTTAAACAATAGGATAATCCTTGAGCGGAGTGATGAGGCTTTAAATATTATATTATTCAAAGCCTCATTACTGAGCGAAACACATCCGCGATATCTCATTAATATTCATGAAGTATATAAAAGCTAAGTGAAGACTTGAAGATACAGTGTGATTCCTTGTCTAGGCACCGAGGAAGAGGGCAAGAACTGCGAACAATTTAGGGGTATTGCTGATCAGGTCGAATGTATGTTCATGGCATAGGTGGGTCAAAATTTCCCACCCACCCACCCTCGCCTTGAATGTCTTAACCACTTCGCTTCTGGATTTCCACAATGAACATCCCGATCCCAATACTTAAACAATAGGATAATCCTTGAGCGGAGTGATGAGGCTTTAAATATTATATTATTCAATGCAAACTTAAATCCGCATAAATATAATATCTACATTTATGGTAAGAGGTTAGATATTGTTTCCTCAGGTATAACTTTTATTCCATCTGTAAATTTAAAAAAGCAAGGCTTTCTTTAAAAAACAAAGCACTGCATTCTCTATTTGCTTTTATGAAAACCCAAATTAACTCTCAAAATGGGATGCCAGTGGTGGTACAACTTCATCTTTTTGACTCTCTAGTAAAACCAGTGTTATTGTTTTGATTAGAAGTTTGAGGGAGTTACTTATTTAGAAAAGTAAAGTCAAAAAGATTTAATGATTACTTCCTCAAACCTAACTGTGAATTTGAGATTGTTCAGATGAAGGAATGCAAGCAAATTCTTGGTGTTAATAAAAGTGTATGCATCCATGCCTGTTTGGGAGAACTTTGGTGTCTCCCACCTTGCTATGTATTATTGTTAATGTGATTAAATATTGGAGTCGTTTAGAAAGCCTTTAAAATAATAGTCTCCTTGCCGTAGCATTTGAACTTGAAAACAAATTGCATGAGAAGGATCAATCTACTTTTTTAGACTTTGTTAAATATGTCTTTGCATTCTGTGATATTTTGCACTTAATGAGAGAGAAGAATTTTAAATTGTCTACAGTTATAGGACGGTAAAACATTCTTTGAAAGCAAAGTTTGTTGACGTCTGGAAGAAAGCCATAGAAAGTAATGAGAAACTAAATATTTATTGTAAAATTAAAACTGTTTTCAAATATGAGAAGTATCTGTCTCTTGTACAAAATCCTTATGATTAACAAAAAAAGGAATTTCAAATCATATATTTTCCCAGTTGAAGTCAGTCGTTATAAGAATATTCTTAGACACCGTAGATTTTGTACTTTATACAAAAGAGATGTTGGAGATGAATTTTATTGTATTATGATTTGTCAAAGTGCGCACCTGCACAAGGTTTAAGAGATACTTACTGTAATTCTGTTTTTGATATTCAGGCTCAGCTGAAACATTTTGACAAGATGTCGTTCTTCAATTACATAATGTCTTGTTCAGATGATTCCTTTGTGCATATTACTGCAAATGAGCTGATGAAAGCTTATAACATGTAATTTTGAGACGACTTTTTCATCTCTCCCTTGAAGTCTTTTCGATCTTGTAATTCTTTTGCTTTGTATTTCTTTTCATGCCACTGTCACGTATGTGTACACGGCTAAATAAATAAATAAATAAATAAATAAATAAATAAATAAATAAATAAATATACAAAGCAATCAATTAATGTTTCTATATTTACCACCCTCCTCTGCAGATTTCCTGAAACTAAAATGTTGGCTGCTTTGGTGTACTGAGCATGCGGCCAATCAACATGCTTGGCTCAGATGACCTATTGTCATGGGGTAATGAACAGATTACCAATCTTGTTCAACACTATGGAACCAGCAAAACCCACACTTGGCATGAAAATGTACTGGAAGATGGCAGAGAAGTTGTAAAGGAGATGGACAGCACATCTTCACCGGTACTCTACCCTGACACTACTTTGAAAGAATGGAGTCAAATGAAGCAAGTTGTTGTTGCCCAACACTATCTACGCAACAGTCTGGCTGCATCGTAGGGACTTATTGATAAATACCACCATGACCAGTTCCCCAACCTCATCAAGCTGGCCCAACTCACCCTTACTTGTCCTGTACATACAGTGGGGTGTGAGAGAGGTTTTTCTATTCAAAATCATATTCTCACACCCCTCAGAATTTGTTTAAGTGTTAACCATCAAGATATGATGATGAGAGTCACAATGGAGGGACCACCGATGTTTGAGATGGATTTCTCAAGTGTCTTGAGTGAATCGAGAAGAATAAAAGACAGGGCCATCTATGATAGAAAAGCTTTTCTATTGTAGGATGACCCTGTCTGAAAGTTAAAACCCCTGTAGCTGTAACTCTTGAAATTTGTTGACCTGAAAAGGCTTAAGGCTTTCTATTTTCTCTGGTTTTCTTTAAATTCTACAAATTTAAAGGATATAGTCTTTTACTAACGAAAAATTGGACAGGTAGAAGTAAATTTTAATTTGAACCATTATTTTGATTTCCCGCAATTTTGAAAATCAGGTAATATTACAAAGAAAACAAAGCATATGATGTCCCAGTGGAAAAAATTCTGTTTCTATTTCTGTGAAGATTCCAATGTATACATGCACAATCTACAGAATATTTGCTTTATTTGCATGAGGGTGCCATTGTATGTTTGGGCAAACATTTATTATTTATCTTGCTCAAAATTGCACATGCAGTCCCTGTTAACAGTTTAATATACTTGTAGAAACACCCAGCCTTGTTGGCACATGTTATATGTGCGTGTTACGAACAGAATATTCTCTGACACAAACACTGCGATTAGGTAAATGAGTGACCACAAAGGATTATGGGATTGTCCTAAAGATTTTCCTAGATTTAGGACATGCATATACTTCAGCAGATGAATCACTGCTTTTAAAGTGCTGACTGTCTGAAATAAATTGTAAATTGTAAATTTCTTGCAATGTAACAAATTTGAAACATTTCACATTCATGAATAACATTTTAGATGTTTAGTACTTCCGTGTTTGTTTTGATAAATAAAACACAAAAGTAGCAAAACCAAAAATTCCAACTGATCAATTTTTCTTGAAAATATATTTACAGATTACTATTATTTACCTTTTTCAAAGCCTTAAATTTGATAGAAAATCGAAAACAATTTTGCCTACTTTATTATTATGGGTGACACAATTAGACCATGCAGAAGCTGAAATTACTGTTTTTTGAAATCTAATTGATGGTTTTCAATTTATAAACAACTTTCACTGGCAAACCTATCACTGGGCATTCAAAGAAGTCAAATTGGTATGAGTAGGAGCAAGGCAGTGTTGTGAATAATAGCAAAGCTAACTTCATTGCAAACAGATATGAAGGTGCATTTTTATTTTCATTTCAAGATAAACCAATTGGAATAATCCCAATTTACAGACGCAAAAGTTCTGTCGACTTTTGCTTTCATGCATCTTCCTTTCTGTAAAAATGAAATCACAAGATTGGTTTGAAATTATGAATGGCACAAAAAGTAAGGGGTAGTTGTTTAGTCAACCATGGAATAAAATGTGAATTTTCTAAAGTAAATAGGTAAAATTGACACAGCCAAAAAGGAGGAGGGTCCTTCATTACATCCACCAGTGTTTACCATTTTCCTATCCTGCTATCATGGAAAGTCAAATAACCCCTGAGACAGAAATGGAATCATCCAGGAGAATAAGGAATTTACTTACAGAAATTAAAGGTAGGGAAAGGCCCTCCAAACATCCATAGTTACAAAAACCAACTACATTTTTCATTGAATAAACTGAATAAAGCTTAACAATTGAGATATTGAATAGAACAGTTGAATTAAGTTTGTTGACAGTAACATTTTACGGCCCAGTAGATGTGACATCTGGGTAAGTATTGCAATGAGTTTTTGTAATCGGCAGTAAGCATGAATGTTAGCAAGGTTCCATAGAGTTCCCCTTAGTATCTCAATGCAATCTGATTAGAAGACGGCAGAAATGCTACCAGGATTCCCAAATTATTACCAGTGTTCCCAAACCCTAACAAAATTACCAACTTGCAAATAAGAGGCAAACAGTTGGTATGAGCATCCCTGAAAAAAACCCAGGAATTCAAATGATACTGTATATATCCTTATATTACTCAGATAACGTTTCCAATTTAACCGAGAGTCTCTGTAGAATAAACCATGTATTTTCATAATAAGCCTTCAAATAAATTTTCAATGAATTTCAGCGGTGAGTGACAAGGCCACAAGGAGAAGATCATTGGCAAAGAGAACACCAATCACTTCATATATTCTGCCATCATGCCAAAGTCAAGAAAGCCAAATTTCAAAGAAACCAGTTGGATATGATCAGAAACAAAAAAGGTACAGTACTGTTAATAATGACACAGGTAAAATAGTTTCAAATTCAAAATGTTTCTTATTATGTATTCTTATTCAAATTATGTATCTCTTAGAAATCTGGCCTGTATTACCTGTATAAGGCACTCTTTATTTCAAGTTTTATTTCAGTGTATGGTTTAGGAAAATGTAGTATATCACTGTTTTCTTCATGTATTAGTGCCCATTATTCCAGTGTAGGCCAGGAAGAACATTGAAAGGATGTTCCATGGAATTGAGGTTCTACTTTCAGCTAATGTAGATATTTCCGTAAACAAAGGCAAATACATACTTTTGCATTGCAATTATTATCTTTTGTTAATATCAGGGAATTTCTGCTTTCCAAATCTTTAAAATTACAGTATTTTGTTGATTTCTTGGAGTGTGTAGAAATGCTCAGAATACGTAATGCTTCAATTATTGTGTACAGTTTACAAAATCTAGACTCTTAGAGTCTTTGTTAAACATGTAACTTGTAGGAAAGTTTGCTTGTTTGGAAAAAACAAAAATAACAAAAATCTTGTTTGCTACCTAATACGTAGTCTCGCATGTCAGACCTCAAACCTGCACGCGACGCAAGCGCGAAGCCGCGAGCAGCGAGTAACCGCAGGTTACGAGGTCTGGCAAGAACCAACTGCACAGGAATGTGATGACGTCAAAAGTGGGCTGTCTTTCCTATGCTAATAAAAGTATAACTTTGGACCAGCGCGTACAGACGGCCATAACACATTTTCACTGTACTTGTCCACCACGTTTCACATATCTGTGCCGAAAAAACACTCAAGCGAAAATCTACGGCGACAAATCGGCAAATCCACGGAAACGTCGTCTCTGTCCAGATAATCTGTCATGGCTACCTCCTGCTACTGGGGATAGCGTAACCGTGATTTCATGAAGCCGTACTGTCTGAGGTCAACGTAAGGGACCGTCTCAGATTGTCGCAGAAGTTCAAGAAACGAAATTCCTTCGTTTAGATCAAAACAACCTCCCCCCTCCCCCTAAACGAAACTTCAAAAGTGCAAAATGTTCATGCCTGCCTGAGAATACAATGTTGTGTTTTGCTATAGCTACTAAAGACGTCACTATAGGGAAAAAGTGCATGACTAGAGCGAGAAACTGACGCTTTCTCGCAATCGGTGAGAATCTGTTCTTATTCTCACCGCTGTCGGTGAGGAAATTTTAATCTCCACTGGAGATTGGTGAGAAATGCACTCCTTGGCGAGAATCAAGTGTTAGAACAAATTCTCACCGGTGAGAATGGAAATTCTCACTAAGTACAGCGAGAATGGAAATTCACTGGCGAGAATCATCAAGACTCGCCGTTCGGAGTCTTTATGATTCTCGCCAATGAACGGCGAGTCTTGATGATTCTCGCCAGTGAATTTCCATTCTCGCTGTACTTAGTGAGAATTTCCATTCTCACCGGTGAGAATTTGTTCTAACACTTGATTCTCGCCAAGGAGTGCATTTCTCACCAATCTCCAGTGGAGATTAAAATTTTCTCACCGACAGCGGTGAGAATAAGAACAGATTCTCACCGATTGCGAGAAAGCGTCAGTTTCTCGCTCTAGTCACGCACTTTTCCCTATAGTGCGTATTCCCCTTGCCACATTACAATTAAAGTAATCCATCAGATTTGAGTACTAACAGGGCATTTTACCGCGTAAAAGTTTCATTTTATTTTACTTTCCCTATTTGCATCTCTTGTGCTGTTCTTTGTCTTTGTGAACACGCAATTTGTACTTGGTAGGGGCAGTAAATAAGCAAGAAACTCTGACAAGGGGGCCCAGGCATGTTCAATCATATTAAAACGACTATGACCAGGTGCATAACAAGAGAGAATAAAGACATCTAGTGGTTAGAGCAGACGCTTATAAATAGCACATTTTAAAAAATGATACTTTTTGTCTTTGTATAATTTGATGAATGAAAGGTTTAGGATACAATGTTACTATCGGCAAATTGTGTTTGGGGCACAAACGAGATGGAAACGGTTACAAAGTTGTTGGCATGAGTGTGCAGTTTTTCTTTAATTTAAAATAAACACGCGAAAACTTGTGATCACAAAATAAAAGTGCGAAAGTGAAGTTCACTAATTGAATGGAGGTCAAACCCCCTCCCCCCCTAAACGAATGAATTTCGCTTTTTGAACTTCTGGGACAATCTGAGACGGTCCCTAAGGCAGTTTACTTCGAATGAAACATTTCTGGATGAATGACACAATCATTCAGTCAAATTCAAAAGGCTATTTTTAGACGCTCCACCTACATTCATGAATAAACAACAGATGTACTCTTTCATCCGGCCGATTTTCGAAGCATTCTATTGGACAGTATATATAGCACGTCGGTTCTAGCCAGACCTCGTAACCTGCGGTTACTCGCTGCTCACGGCTTCGCCGCTCGCGCCGCATGCAGGTTTCGAGGTCTGGCATGCAAGACTACCTAATACGTAGCTTCGCCAAATAATCTCACAAACTTTTTTTTCATAGCCTTCCTGCACCATACAATATGTGTTTCAAAATTTGCCTTTTGATGTTTTAAAAAATTAATATTTTTTTTTAATTTCAGTCTTGCATAGCCTTCCCAAATCATTGTTGCCAGCCAGGTTACCATGACAACCATCAAGTCCTTCATCTGTCCCAAAATATGCTTGGAATGAAAAAAGCAGAGGGCACAGTGGTGCAAGGAGAAAGATGCAAGTTTATGGTCGGAGCAACAGAGAAGATTTATTATGCTATTCATGTATCATGAAAATATCCATGGGATAATGGTATCGTGTGAGAAACAGTAGAAAATAGTGTTCTGAGCAGTAGAGAAGACAGGATTGTACCTTGAAAATATCCATAGGATAATGGTATTGTGTGAGAAACAGTGGAAGATGGTGATCTGAGCAGCAGAGAAAAAAATGCAACTGTACCTGGAAAATATCCATAGGATACTGGTATTGTGTTAGAATACAGTGGAAGGTGGTGATCTGAGTAGCAGACAAGACAATGCAATTGAAACTGGAAAATATCCATTGCATAGAGGTATTGTGTGAGAAACAGTGGAAAATGGTGTTCTGTGCAGCAGAGAAGACAATGCCATTGTACCCATATATCCATAGGATAATGGTATATTGTGAGAAACAGTGAAAGATGTGATCTGAGCAGCAGAGAAGACAATGCCATTGTACCTGGAAAATATCCATGGGATAATGGTATTGTGTGAGAAATAGTGGAAGATGGTGATCTGAGAAGCAGAGAAGACAGGATTGTGGATAATGGATAATGGTATTGTGTGAAAAACATTGGAAGAAGGTGATGGTAACTAATGGACTGAATTTTCCAAATACCAAAAGTTTACGAGTTTATGGACAAATTCATAATTGACCACATTAACTGCATATTATACTCAAAACAGTGTATATTTTTGAGTTATATTGATCATGTTTTGATAAATAGGCATAAACTGATGTTATTGCATTTGTCTTGTAAAGGGTGATGATTTTCCATCTGTTACAGAGCCTAAAAACATATGAATTATCTTATACCGGTATAAGTATAGAACAAAAATAAAGTATGTTAAAGGGACAAAGTCTGCCATTTTTCATGAATTTTGTTTGATGTGAGATACTACGTATTTGTTTGACATGTCAAAAGATAATGAATGGGTGACCGGTGTTAGACAAATTACAAATGAAATCATCGTGAAAATGAATTAATGGTCATGACCATTAATTCATTTTTGCGATGGTTTCATTGATCGCGTCTAAAACCAGGGTCGAATATATGCATGGTCACCCATTCATTCAGTATCTTTCAACATGTCAAACAATATACGTAGCATCTTGTATCAAACAAAATTCATGAAAAATGGCTGACTGCATGTGTCCCTTTAAGATGTTTCTCAGTGATTCAAATGTCATTTGGAAAGTTGCTCAACTGTCTTGCCATGTATTAAAATTAGACAAATGAAAATTTGGTATTGTATGCAACCGTAGTACTGTGTCTAGTTCTTTTCCACTTTTTTGTTAGTGAAGTTGATACAGAAATGTATATTTTGATTATTATTTGTTGAGTGAGTGAAGGTGGTGGAAACGGCAATCCACTGTGGCTAGTCTATGCTAGGTAACTGGGTGCTGTGCATTGTGGGTTTGAACCTGATCAAAAACGTCATGTATCTTCACCTTGGTAGCATTCTAAGTACTCAAACCTTGGCACAATGCAGACATAATGCAGGCAGGGCAACAATATACTGTACAATCTATTTTATTAGCTTGCTACCATACTGCCATTACTAGCAAAATGTGCATGTTAAACAACATCTTGGGCAGGAATTGTTGCATCTTGATCACCCTTGTTTCAGCTGGGATATTCTAAATTACATTTATACCAGTATATTGATGGTGCAAATACAGCAATCTGATTGGTCGAAATGCGAAAAGAACCATGGTATATCAGTGTATATCAGTGATATACCATGGCTGGCATACGCGAGAGCTCTCAGCTTGAGCAAAAATCTGTTTTTGATGTTCCACACTAGAGTTTCAATATACTGTTATGATATAATTGCAATAAAGCACACCCAGTAATGGTATACCACAAGATTTTGACCAGTTCACGACATATCTTGTGGTATACCATCACTGGGTGTGCTTTATTGCTTAAATATACTTCAAATATTAATTAGTATTAGTATTTTTAAGTGGGAATGAGATCTGATACCTGAAAATGATATAAAACACTCCTATACATTGAAGAGATATTGTGCTTTTTCAGGCCTGTCTGCAGATGCCTACAATCATATCCCAAACTTTGATATTCACAATATATTCCCGAGTTCATTGAAGGAAAACGCATTTTGACTCCATACCAGTGAAGGAAGAACTGTCTCGGAGGTATAAATGTAGATGTGTGTAGTGCTTATGAATTTCAGACATTGGGATGTCACTTCTTCAATAATGTGCCATAATGGAGTGGTGATCGATGTATTTGGAAATAAGGCCAAGGGCTTTGCATCCAGCTATGAAAAACGGTGTGTTGAGATCATGATGAACTGAATTTGTTAACAAACAGTTGCCTTCACTTCCAGTGTCTTCGAAGAACTCAGTTATTTGTGACTTGAGAAAATAAATGTGCACTGCATTGAAGAACAGGATATTGAATCTGTTGCCACGCAATGGTGCCAGAGGTAGTGAGTGCATTTTGTTTTCCTTCAGGAAATTGTGGATGTAGGTTTTGAAAGGACAATGCCTACCATTCTTCTCATCTCCCCTACATGCAAAGGTTTTTGAAGCAGTTTGGATGAGGTGTTCCTGGTTCTCCTGTACGGTTCAAATCTGATGCTGTTGTTGGTACCTGCTCTTCAAAATGGGCTTGTTCAGCTTGCAGTATAGCCTCCTGGCTGACCTCTGCCATATGTACAAGTGTGTGAAGTCCACAAAAGAAGTTGTTGACCTTGTCTATTGCTGATCGGGTACATTCGTCGAGGTTGGTGTAATTAGGCACAATGTCTGGCAAAACTATGAGACAATATACTTGTAACAGTGTGTTGAATTTTGTTTCTGTGGCTGCACGGTCACTCATTGTGTTTTGTATATTGGAGATGATGTGTTTGGATGTGGTGTTTGTTGTGGATTTAGAGATGTGATCCAGGTCCTCCAAGATTGTGTTCAAGGTATCTAGTGTATCCTGTGCCAATTTAGTCGCCATATCTCGTAAACCTAGGATGTACGTGATAAGCTCCAACCTTATCCCGAGCAGCATAGGTGCCATATTGTTTGCCATATTTTGAAGCTTCATCTGTATGTAAAGTTGTGTGAGGTTTGTGCGTGAAATCTTGTGCTAGTTGTGTTTGTGCCAGTATTGTGCGTTGTATGTTCCAATTGTCAACTGGAGATGATGAAGGTGTTTTGTAAAGGGTCTTCCCTACCAGTTTCAGACAGGCTTCAATGACAGGTCCTACATGTTTACTTGGAATATGATGTTGTAACAAAGAGTACACACATTGCACATCTGTTGTGAATTGGTGGGTGTGCTCATTGAACAGGTAGGCTGTACGTGTTACTAACTGAAGATTTTACAGTGTCATTTTCTTCCTGTAAACAACTTGTAGGATGTTTCAGCTCATTATACGACATCGTTGTTATTATCAGTTTCATCGTTTTCTTCACACTCCACTTTGGCACATTTCGCTCGCCAGTATTCTTCACGTGCAGAAACCCTCTTTAGCTGTTGTGTTTTTGTTCTGTATTTGGTATGCATTACTATGGCTTTTTGGGACATGCTCTCAAGGTCCACTTCTAATTCACTATGTGGGTTTGCATGTTGTCAATCGTGGATTGCAATTCATGGACTTCTTGCCCAAGACTGGTTGTTACTTTGCTTAAGGGCCACTTGTTTTTTTTAATTTGACTTTCCAATTCACTTTTTAGTGGTCGCATATATCTCTCACAAAGAAAGGCTTGATATATAGTAGCTCCCTTAGCACGAGATAGACTTTTTTGTAATTTCTTGTTTTTCTTAACAAGTCTTCGTAATGATTTTTGATATGACTCCATGTTCTCAGAATAATTGTATGCAGTTTCTGTGCAGTTTTGACATTGGCAGTAGGTTTTGGAAGCATCATCATATAACCATTTGGCTGTGTCTGATATTCCTTCATTTTTTATTTTGGTTAATATGGACTCATTGGTGAATGCCTGGCAATGTGATGCCATTTTGTACTGGTAATACTGAAGAAGTAAAAAAAAACCAAAAGAAATAACTCAATAGAAGAAATGAAAAGAAAATAAACGCAGCATTCAGTGTCTGGTGATGTTGTAGGAATACAGATATACGCATGTTTTGTAAACACTTTTACAAAAATTAAATAGTCATGTCAAAACAGAGTACATGTCAAGCGGTTACTGCAAAGAAACTCAAAATTACTGGGCTTCAACATCATTACCAACACACTGAACACTGAAAAACTAAAAATTTGTAAAGTAATGAAATAATAAAGAAAAAAACTCAACATATGTAAGTATTACCAGTACATGTTAATTTTCACTTTATTCAAAATGGACAATATTGCAGAAAAAAATACATTCTTTGGACTCTACAAATGATCAAAGTCGGTGGAAACGCCTGGAAAACCAGAGTCTGAGGTGAAGTTGGCAAGTCCAAAATTGGATGTGAGATAAAATTTTTGAAATTTGTAGAATAAACGTGGAATACAATTGAGGAGTAGATGTTTGTGATATGTCACATAAGATTCTACAGCATGAGCAATATGCACAATAGAAAGTTCAATATCTTCATCGTTTTCAAATTCTTTCATTAACTTTAAATCCATGTCAGTATCAAAAATCTGGTAAAAAGTTTCTCAATGACAAGGCATATGACATCACCTAAACTGCTATGAAACAGTAAATGTACATATGTAACAATTTCTCTTCTTTGTTCCCATTTACTTCAGCATCAGATAATATTTTATGCAACATATTTCTCCTGAAGAGACTATTGTGTTTGCTGCTGGCATGGGTTTGTCTGTGAATTACCATTGGGAGGTTATTTTGGGGATTCATTTCAGCCTATAATAAATTAAAAAGGAAAAGCACATACAAATGTGTTTGTATGAAGCATAGTACATATGTGTTTGTATGAAGCATAGTACATTTTCCCATAAGTACATAACTATTACTATATATAGTATTTTAGTGTGACAGGAACATCACCTGTACATTTTCAATTCTTTTGCAATTTCTTGACTTCAAATGTAAAGTAACTGAAGCGAAAGTTCTTCCCAAAGCATGGATTTTCCAAGGTGGGTGAACAACATGCAACTTAGATGTTTAACATTCAAATAATATTTCACTTGCAACCCAAATATGGTTGCTGGCAGCGACAACCCAGTTGTGTTTGCCAGGCACCGATTAACAAATATTTTAGAGGTTATAATGTAGGCTTTTGATTTGTGTGGTTTGAATGTCTACTTACCACAGTTCTGTAACTTTGACAGACCACACCCAGTCTTCACAAAGCAGTACACACTTATCTTCCTATAATGTGATCCAAAAAAGTAGCCATCAGTTCCACAAAAATTATAAAACTTTTATAAGACATTCAGTATCATACATTCCTTATAAGAGATCCAATACACATTTACTTTCCTACTTGCAATTTTGAAAAACTCTATTCGTAACTGCAATGAAGTTATGCAACACTCACTAAGTGCACAAGCATACATGTAGCTGTCTTCTAATGTGATAAAAGAATTACTGCATCATTGTATTTATCATGATTTCATTTGCATATCATTTGCAAATATTAACATAAAATTTGGCGCCAATACTTCACACCTGCTTGCACAGCTTTCATTTTTTGGGTACATCTATACAACTTTCCACGGTGTACTTCTGATGGCATTGTCATGTAAATCAGAAAGTTCTGCCTGCCCTAATGATGTTCTTTTGTTCGCAAAGTGTTCCATCGCCGGAAATTTGACTGGCGCTGTTCAAATGCGCAATCACCGATCATGTTCCTTTCGATATCAATGGAAGGGGAATAACCTAATTTGTCCTTTACATAGCATCTGACGTTCGTCTACGGTTACGGATCGATATATAAATGAGTCAGTATATCATCATTTTCAGACTTACCTAAAAATCTACGGCAGTTTGGCTTCGTTGGACGAAGTTCCGCTTCCATCATTTACGGGAGATCAAATGACGTAGTTTACTTTGCTGATCACTGTGTCTCACGTGACCAGACGCCACCCCACTGTCCTTGTCAAGCATGTAGGGCTAGACTTAATCGATACAGGAGAATGCCAGACCTGAGTCTGTCCAGGGGAGATACCAGTATTTGATTTCCCTGAACATATTCCAATGATAATTGTTCAGGGTGCAGTTTATCTCCATACACAAAACAAAGGGGAAGACCAGCAAAGGTCAACAAAGGTGGAAAGCATGGTGGACTACGCCATGGTCAGACAACTGAAAGTTGCAAAGTAGCTGACACTGAACCAGTAGCTTAGTACCAGTGATGGCCGAGGTAGTAGTAGCTCTGTCATATCTTCTCATAAAAGAAAGCTTTTTGAATTGGAAGGACAGGACAGTTTAGCAGACACTCAACAGACATTTACAGAGACTGAAATAAGAAGTATATATATTTCAAAGGAGAGGTTTACTGCTGTAGAGAAAACAGAACTTGTAATATGCACAATCTGTCAGGGTGTCATTTACTTCAAAACAAACCAGCCGTAATCACATATATTGCAAGTCCTGTATAGATGTTTGGCGTCAAAACTCACATGTTTGTCCTCAATGCAGAAATGTTTTAAAGGAAAGTGATATCACTGATTTGAAGAGTATAAATGCTAATTTGTTTGATTCTTTAACTGTAAGTTGTTGTCACAAACAAGTTGAATGTAGTCATACCTGTCCAATTAAGTTACTCACTGATCATAAGAATAACTGTATTTACAAAAACAAGGGAAAAAGAAGGTCTTATGGTGTACCTAGAGTGAAAAAATTTGTTGTTGGCAGATCGCCAGAGTGTAAAAAGGAAGAGACTCAAAGGGCTTTTAGACCATTTAGACAGATATTGTAAAGAACATGCAGAGTCCAAAGAAGATGTGTTGTTTTTCTCCTTGAGGTCCCACCTGCATGATAGTGGTCAGAAGGAGAGGGCAAAAGCAGTTGAAGACATATGGAAAAGAACATCAGAATATTTTACTGTTGATGAGGCACTAGCTGTGAGAGTAGATAATTTGCAAACCAAGGGGGAATACAAAAAACAATATTCTCTTTTCAAAGAGAAAATTCGCAATCCTTTGCCACCTCCTAGCCAATTAGATAATACTGAAAGAAAATATATGCCAGGTACTGTATGCTATGAAATTATGGGAGATGAGGATGTGTATGTGCAAGTCACTCCATTAAAGTTGGGAAGGGGACTTCATGCTGCCAATGAATCTCAGTTTATTGAACCCATTGATCTGAATGCAGATTTTCAGGTTGGTCTTCCAGATTTCCCATCACCAAACGTGAAAGGGGTAAGATTTTCTTACTATGATGCACTTGCTAAAACCTTACAAGAGATTGACGAGGAAATAAGTGAAATTTTAGAGAAATATGGAATAGCTCAAGATGACCCCAGTGTTATCAAGACATTAATGTCATAGGATGAGAGTGATTGAATGGGGGATGCGGCAGTCCACAGAGAGGCATCAGATAGAACATTACCAGGCAAGGCATTTCGATTCTCATTTGCTGTTAATGTACAGTGGAACATAACAATAGGGAATTAGTTGTATTTGAAGAGCCCAATCGTGGTCCCATAAAATGCAACAGACCATTAGGCCAAAAAAAAGAAATGTTTCTGGTCAGGTCTTTCTTTAAAAAATGGTGCGGCGACGCGCATTTTATTTTTTTTTAATTTTTTATTTTTTTTCCCCTCAAGGGAGGGAGGAGGGTCAGTTTTATAGTTTTATCAATATAGTCACATATATACTGTTCATGCAGTCACTGATCATGCCCCCCAAAGAATTTTCTCTTTCTCTTCAGCCATTTTGGTTTGGTGTCAGCCACAGCCGCCGGCCACAAACAGAAAAAAAAGGGTGACACGCTGTTGTTCAAGTGACGCGCGCGCTGACCAGAAACATTTCTTTTTCTTTTTTTGGCCTTATTAGAAGCTTTGGCTGATGGAAATGATGAAAGCAGTGTTGTGACAATGCTGTCACCCATAGAAAGTGAGCAAAACCTTCTTGAAGGTAAACTTCTTAAAATTCAGATAGGTGATTTTTGGCGTCGACATGACATTTTTGTCAGTTCTATAATGGTTGATGAGAAACTTGCCAGAAGTGCAGGTGGACTAGCATCTGCAGGGTCATCCTTTTTATGTACACTGTGTGATGCGCCGCTAGTCGTACTGATGCCACAGACAAAGTTGGCTCATTCAATATCACTAGAATAACACACAGAAGACTGCTGAAGCAGCGCGTCTATTATTTTAATTATGCCAATCAATTAAAACAAATCAGATTTACTTAAACACTCAAAAGGTGTAAAAAGTGCTTAAAATTTGTGTACTGAGCCCATAGATATAGGTTCTGATGCAACACATGCCAACATCAATCTAGGGCGTTTCTTCAAGAAATAATCATCAGAGATATTGCAGAAATTTCCCAGTGGGAGGTGACCGGCAGTGATGTGAAAGTCATACTCGAGGATGCAGAAGCAAAATTTGATGCTCATTTAACGAAAACAGTAGGGCTATACCCCTTCTTTAATGATGCCTGGAAATTATGCTCGTGAAATCTTTCAAGCAAAGAACGAAGAACAAGTGTTCTTTGTCATCCAGAATTCTGTACGGAAAAAAGTGCCCTCATCAGTATTTGAAAAGTTAAGATTTGTTAGACAGCTATACAGTGACCCTTTTCCACTGAGAAATTTCCTACAAAGTGTTCCTTTACTTAAGGAAACTGCAGTAAAATCGGGAAAATATTAAGGGATAAATTTGAATATATGGCCCAACTATTTGCACAAGCTAATAGAACACTCTCAGGAGCTGACTGAGTGAACGGATGGGCCTGGGATGATTGGCATAATGTCCGGGGAGGGAACTTTTTATGAAGGTGGAAACAAAATGTTCAGGTGCTTCATTTACATCATGCTAGGAGAGGATCAACTCAGGGTGGCCTAAGAGATATCCTGTGGATTCATTGGCTGTACACAAGTCCCAAATTGAGAAAATTGGCCATTCTAACTGAACGGAAAAACAAGTGTTCAGTATGTGGCATCAAGGGACACAGTAAACTTACCTGTTCCCAAGCTGACAATGCATATACACGCAGTGCAGAGGTTTCCTCTTGCTGATAACTCATAGCTATTGCCTTGCAGCTGAATTTTCTTAAAGTGAAATTGTCATGTCTGCTAGTGAACAAGGGCAGAAAGTACTTATTTTAATGCAGTTTACTCAGATTTGTATAACTCAATTTTGAAAGAAAAGTGTGTTAAATAAAGCGTTTTCTCATCGCAGTGAAGTACGTTTTCCCCCTTTTTTTTTTGACTTTTCTTACAGTCATTGCAAACAAAGTTTTTGGGAGTAGTAGAAATTTCAAATCAAAATTCATGAAATTCTCTCCCATATGGCCCTTCACACATTATCCATGTTACTAATTTTGATTCTGGCATCACATGAATGACACGTTGATCTTCCAAATCACACGTGCTGGGTGACAATAACTTATTTGTGTACAACAAGAAATTTTGTTTGAACCTCCACACACCAGCATGGTGTCATGATCAAGGCAAATGGCAGTGTGGTTTGCAGTTGCATATTCTGAAAGTGCATTTATGAGTGAAATGTTACGTTGAATAGGATCAATAATGAACAAAGCTGAACTCATGGCAGGCATTGCATTAATTTTGCTATCACTCTGAATATAGCCACCATACACAACAAACTTTTTCTCCAATACAATCAGAGATGAGGATGATAGCCAATATGGCAGTGAGTCAGACATGTCAACTGAAGCTACAGAAAAATTGTCTTGCTCAATGTTATTAATGTGCAACAATGTCATGGTATAAATATTCACTGACAGTAGCTGTCTCTGGCTTTGTGTCCTTGATATACTACACCACCTAAAATTGCAAGTACATATCTTAACTGTCATTGTAGCATGCAGCATGGTATGCTCTAGGTTGCAGTGTTGGCAGACACAATTTTGTCCATGACATGTTGGCAAATAGAAATGTCCATCAGTGCAGCTTTCTTTGAAAGACATGGGTGAAGATAACCGTTTTTCCATTTGCACACCACCAAATAAAATTGCATACTTAGAGTCAATTTTTGTAAGACTGTAACCATTTCGAGGATGTGGAATGGTGCCAGAGGTTGAGCTGGTGGTCAATATTGGGAGTTAAAGGAATCAGAACTTCTTTGTCTTTATATATTTTCGCTATATATTTTGCTCCTTTTTGCTCTATTGAAATGGTCTCATTTGTGGGAAACATATACTGGTATTCTACATTTAGCCCACCCCAAATCAAAATTTGTTCGCTCTGGTATTTTCAAAAACATCAATAAAACCAGGTGAGTGTAGACATGCTAAATGTGATCCTCCAATTTGAATTCGTATTGTTGATTGGACCAGTGTCCTCTTCTCCCACAGTAAACTCTATTTTGTGTAGGCATTCTGCACTAGTACTCCAGGTCCCTGCTTCTGTCCTCCTGGCTCCACCAAGTATGAAAATACTGCACCTTTTAGTATTATCTGAGAGGAAAATAAATTGGGAATTGTTTCTTTCAAGAGGAGAGAAAAAACTTGACTCTTCAAGCTTCAGAAATAATCAGTATCAGTTTCTTAATAAAATTGTATGCAAGCCATAAAATATAGTATTATTGATATTTTTGTTTTTTATTTTTATTAAAGTATGTTGGTTGTGATCATTGTTTATACATTTTATATTTATTTGCTTTGTTTGTTTGTTTGTTTTTATTAACTTGTCTCAAACCAAATCTGTAACACTAACAAACGTTTTGTAAAACATGAAAGTCGCATGATGTGTAAATGTGACAGGAAAAGTACAAGGCCACATAAATCCCCCCCCCCCAACAGTGTGCCAACACACACTTTTTCCTGCAAAATTCTAATTTTATCGCAGATCATGGTATCTAAAGCTCCCTACATCGCACTTTGGTAGATTTCCGTGTTTTTTAGTTAAGCCAGTGCCACCACAATGTTGATCACGTCCGGTCAGGCCTTTCCGACACCCCCCCCCCATTGGCAGTATGTACGTACGCGTACGGCAAATCATCGGCACACGACCACAAAATTACCTCTGAAAACTGTTTCACGCTGCACAATTCCATCACCCTGTGCTGGGAAGTAGTTATCCGACTGCTGCAGTCTTTTTGTTGAGGCTTTCTGTTTATTCTCTGTTGCCTTTATTAGGGGAAAACCATTTGATTTCTGGGGGGTATGGAGGATTTTGAGAAAAAAAAAATTGTCGCCAGGTGAGATAGAAGAAAAAAAATTGATCCTGTCATGGCCTGAGAAAAAAAAAATTGTCATAACAGACAGAAGTGAAAAAAAAATTGTCAAAATGCACCAGAAATTAGCAAAATTTGGAAACCCTATTCTCATGTATTCTTTGCCGGCGCGCCGCCATAGGCGGCACAAATGTTTTTACCACAAGCAATTCTTATGTTTTTTCCCCGCACTTATGATATAAGCATGCACTACCTAGGTCTACTTTACACCTTAGTGCACTCAATGTTTTCCTTCCCTTTTCTGACCCAAGAAATCATATTTCAGGATTTCTGTTGCAATATCTCAATGGCATAGGCACTATCTAAAGGGGACTTTTTGACTTCTGTAAATTGTGAAAATTTTAAAACACAAGACAGGAGTCAATAAACTAGTGTTAAAATCAATATATTATTCTCTCAATATAATTATATTAGGAAGATGTACAAGTTGACAATGAAAAATTGAGGAACAACAAATATAATGATTTACAAGGGAGGGGGTCACTAAAAAAATTGAAAACCAGGGGGGGGGCGTTACTCAAAATGTGGAGAGGAAGCAGGGGGAGAGGGCAGGGAACGAGAGGGGCGGGTTACTCAAATTTTGGTTTGGCGAAATAAATTGAAACACATCTCAGATTGCACCATTACACACATCCATTTCTCAAAATTTTCAATGCGAGAGTGGGGCACCCCTCTCGTGCTCTCCCCCCCTCTTGGGTCTTCTAACATTTTTACTGGTAAAAGACAAATTTGAAATACCTATTGGATTGCACTTCACTGCACCTTGGCGCACATCAATTTCTGACAATTTTCACAGGATCTAGGACAAAACTGAACTGTTGTGAATTCATCCTTTATTATCACAGAAACATGTTTTCATTGACTTCAGTTCAATGACCATTTTGACAGTTAAACATACCATATTCATGTTTTTCATTAGAAGCTGGCAGTTGGAGAAATGACACAAGAAGGTCACAGATTTTCCGTTCCTGTATATTTATTGATCTTCAGTCTCTGGCAAACAGAAATGTTTTTCACAAATTGTATTGTCATTGTTTGGTTGTTGAATACTGTGACACAAACACTGATCATGCATAAAATGTAAAAAAAATATTGCAGTGTTCAATGTCATTTTCAAACAGTTTTACCAAGTGCAAAATAACCTGAAACTCCTCTCAGATTGCACCATTAAACACATCAATTTCCCAAAATTTCCAATATGAGAGTGGGAAACCCCCTCTTGTGCTCTCCCCCTTGGGGTGTTCTAACAGTTTCACTTAGTAAAAAAATTAAAAAACACCTCTCAGATTGCACCAGACTGCACCATTGCACACATCAATATCTTAAAAATTTCCATGCAAGATAGGGGAAAGCCCCTGTGACACTTTCCCCCTAAGCCTCTCGCGTGTTCTCCCCCTGTACTTTCAAATTCTGCCTGGTCAGATATCCTAGTGAAAACCCTGTCATAATACCCATCCAAATTAAACAATATACTATATGGTTAGATACTGCGTGAGCTTTTATATCTTTATTTTATTGTGACTTGCAATTTCATTTTGATGGGTTCACCTTTTTTGAACCATCATGAGATAACTAATGATAGTCTAGCAGAGTACATCAGGATTTCAAAGGTCTTTACTGTTGCTGTATTTTGTAAATTTTACAAATACATGTATTTGTATTTAACTTTTCTAAGTGGGGGATCAGTCAAAATTTCAGAGTTAGAGAGGGGAGTTACTCAAATTCGTCATGGTTGACGGGGTGGGGGGGGGTGGGGGGGTGTCACTCGAAATTTCTGAGTTTCAGGCCGTAAATAATGACGGCTGCCTTATACACAACGCATCACAAACTTGATGACAAAGAAAAAAAAATTTGCATTGCTACTCCATTTGAAAAAAAAAATTGATGCAGCTCTGACAGTAGACAAAAAAATTGCTGTCACTGTGACAGGAAAAAAAATTTGCTTCCATACCCATTTCCTCCATACCCCCCCCCCCCCCCCCAAAAAAAATCAAATGGTTATCCCGTTAATGGAACAAAGCAAGATGTTTTGCTGTCACTAGCCATTGTTTACGGAAGTGATTTTGAAATTCGGATATTGCGGGGTTAAGTCAGGTCGTAGGCCATGTGCGCATAAGCACCAAATTTACCCAGCAGCCTCAGCGAAAAGTTATAGGGCCATAGGGCTCTATGGATAAAGTTGTTTGTGCTTGCGCTGGGTTGAAAACATGCTTACTGTTATTCAATTTTTGATATTCAGGCTCAGTTAAAACATTTTGACAAGATGTCCTTCTTCAAATACATAATCTATTGTTCCAATGATTGGTTTGTGCATTTCACTGCAAAGTTCTTTCATGAGCTGATGAAAGTTATAAAATGTAATTTTGAGACGCCTTATTTAATCTCTTTCTTGAAGTTTTATCAATCTTGTAATTCTTTTGTTTTGTATTTCATTTTATGCAAATGTCACGTATGTGTACACTCTAAATAAATAAATATATAAATAATTATTATGCACTGGCAAGATTATCAAAGCAAGTATGACAAAAAGGTCTACATTGTACTTCTTTCAACATGTAATATTTCAAGTCATTTCTTGGCAATGCATGATACATCTATAAAGCATGAAGCCATGTATAAATGGAGCCCACATTTGTACCTGTGACAAGTACCGGTATGACTATTCTGTACTGAGATGACCAACATTGTTAAACCCTTTCACCACAATGGTTTGGCCCATATCAATAGTGATTGAAGACCAGTTTACAGGGCATTGGCCTGAATAGGTTAAATCTTCTGATTCTGGTGTGACCCGGCCAGTCTCTCTCTCTCTCTCTCTCTCTCTCTCTCTCTCTCCCCCAACACACACACACACACACACATCATCAAGGGGGGAGCTGTTCCAGGTTGTTTCTTTATTATCATGCCCTCTATGGTGTGCTGCCAATGCTGCACATGCAAAGCATCATTACCTTGCCCAACTAATTATAATTAGGGAGCTTTGATGTATTATGTAGGAGTGAACCATATAGCAATGTATTTAGATCTGCCAATAGCTGAAGAAAAACTTTAACTTTTAAAAGAGCTGAGAAATTTCTGTTTTCACTAATTTCATGTAAGTTATCAGTATACTTTGCCATGTGATATATATATTAGAGTCTAGTAGACAATGGCATTTTGCATTTATTTCCCTGTAAAACTCAAAATTCCATTTCCTGATAGAGCCTGAAATGTGTAAACCACTATTGAATAGCCCCGAAAGTGCAAAGGTAAACGAAATACATATTGCTTTGATTTCTTGATCATCACTCCCCCAAGGAATCTAAACTACACAAGTTTTTCAACAGAAACACAATAAATGTTAGCTACAGCAGCGTGGACAATATGGCCTGTATATATCAAATCACATAAGAAGGGTCTCAAAGTAATTGCCAGAAACTAGCATTAGGATTGACCCAGCTGTTTGTAATTGCTTGGATAGGTCTACATGCCCACTGAAAGCCCACTGAAAGGTTAATCTCAGGTCAGGATTGTCATTTTCAAAACCAAAATCTCAACAGCAGTCAACATTAATATTGAGAAGGTTTACATAAGCCTCACTGATAACGCCTACAAGAAACACTTAATCAATCACATGGAATCATTCCAGAACAATTAGTATTAGAACACTACTGAATTATCAAAGTTTATTTAGTCTCTCAAGAACAAGGACTGGGCTTTGATGTATCATGTCACTTATTGCAAGATCTGGTTACTCTAGTATGAATAAACGATGTAATCCTTAGATATCAGAAAACCTACGTATAATTAATGCTGATAAGTCAACACTGCTAAATAAATGCTCTGAGTGGCATCAAAATAACGCTATCAAAACAATGATCATTTATTAAATTTCAACATCTGTAGGAAAGTAGCATAATGGTTTGTCACAACCCTATAAATGGGTGAAAGGCTTGTGAGGAGAGCAAGATCTATCGGTAGATTGCGAGATGAATGGAACCTCAGTAACAGATATATACATATATATATATATATTATATATATAATACATATATATATATATATATATATATAAGAATACCTCAGTACTAGCAAAGTTAAATACTTTAATAAGAACATCCATATATATATATATATATATATATATATATATATATATATATATATATATATAATATATTATATATATATATATATATATATATATATATATATATATATATATATATATAAGATTACCTCAGTACTTAGCAAAGTTAAATACTTTAATAAGAACATCCACATGATACTGTGGAAAGAGTTGCAAGTTGCAATGAGTGTTCTGTGAGCTTTTGATTCTCTTTTTAAGACAATGTCAGTCTGCAGAATTATCACTTGACCTGGTTAAGTTGACTTATGAAAAATATTGCATTAAAGGCCAATTACTTCTAGTAAAATACTGATATGTACTTTAAAAGTAGCTGTAACAACTGGTTTCTGCCCTATTTCTGTTCTTTGTATTAACTACATTTTCTTGTTCTATTGCCAAAAGCAAGTTGAAATGTATACTATTATCATGTTAACAGTATCTACTATCACCAGTCCTTGTACTCAGAGTTTTTTTAGAATAATAGCCCATGATATCACAAAATGTGTTTGCTATCAGCAAAAAGTTGGCTGTCCCTTGGTCAAGCAAAATGTAGGTTTCAAGTAATTTCCTTCGATAAAATACTATAACTATTTCTACTGTTTGTGGTAAATAAATGTGCAGAATATGTGGTTAATATTTGAATCAGTGCAGAACATAGTCAAAATCTTTATTATTTCATCTGTGCAAACCACGTAGGTCGTGAAGGTAAATGATTGGTTCCGTAATTTTTAGAGTGCAATATCCGTTACGACTTGGGTATACTATAAATACAGTACAAGTCTAAAAACAACCCATTGAAACACCTAAGGGGTAAAACTGTCGTAATGTTGCATAGCAGGACTAAAACTCGTTAAATACAATCAGAAGGCGGTCAAAAATGTATATCGAAAAAATGTATGTTACTGAAATGTACGATACCAATTTTCAAAACTGGGGCAAAAAGACAATAAACTAACTCATTATAGGAAGATCATGTGTTTCCTTTCGTCTGCCATTTTCAACAGAATCTCTTTGATCTGGGCCAACTGTCATTTCAGCTGCGTAAGAAACTCAGTCAATGAGGTATGATGCATACACTATATTTGAAGACAGTTCAATTAGTACTTCCTAGCAATGATATTTGGTTTTTAAGATGCTGATAAAACAATAATTTTAGCGAATCTATGTGAATCACCCAAAAATCACTCAAAATTTGAAATTGATGCTGTCATTGTTACTGAATGTAAGTTACAAGAGCATTTCAGAAGAATCATCTTTGTCTTCACAAGTAACCTCTTTGTTCAAAATGAACGGAAACTCCACGTATTGCTTTGCCTTAAATTCTTTAATAACTATGGTAAAATCCACAATTATTTATTTTTTCTAGATGAACTCTCAAATAATATGGTAGTAAAAGTTTCTGGCTATTCAAAAAGTCACCGTGACTAGAGATATAAAGTTCCCTTGCCCAGAGTGTCAAGAAATTTCCGATCAAGTTAAAGGAAAATATTGCAACCAGTGAGAGGAACCATGAAATTATATGCAGTTGTTGGAAAAGGCAACTCAGTCGTGGCAGTCTGTGAAGTCAGCTGCTATTGCCAAATCTGTGTTTCAGGGGAAATGTGTGGAAAATAGAAAGATGAAACCACAGAAATATCCGACATACATACAACAGAAAGTGATGCAGATGGTGCTGGCAATATTTCCATTGAAGGTAAAAATGATGCTAGCACACGGGATAGCCAACCATCGACCGATCGCTCGTTACAAATTGATGTTTCAGTGATGACTTTCATGCCTCTAAAAACCTGATTTTCGAGTTTGAGGCCGAGCTATACAAACGCTCTATTGGCAAACACATTTACTGACTGCTGTATTACACGAAAGAAACATTAACTCTTCGCGAAACATTCGTTACTGTTTTAAATTAAGTTAGTTGTTGCCTTTGTTTTGAAATTTGATGAACGTTAACTTGCAATAAAGTTACGGTTAGGTAATGGTTGCGAGAGCTAGAATACAAGATAATGAAGTATTGATGACTAAATGTTTGTTTTACGTGTATTGCTTTGTTTTTCATGCGTATTATTTCATCTCATCATTATCTATTCAGCTATCATGTCTGCATTTGGATGAAGAACATGAACAAAACAGGTTTAGGTAGTAGATATATTTTTTGGAGAACGCTGCCTTTGTTTAAACTTGTGCATAAACAAAACATTCCCATATAGTGTGTAACTTGTTGATTTGATAACAAATACATCTGTGGGGAAGAGGTCATGGCCTGGAAATGTTCGTTACCTATCTATGGCTGCTAGATTTGCATTGACATTCAAAGCTCAATATGATCGACATCTTCAAATAAAGGAGTCTTTCATGACTACTATTTCTTGAGTAAAATGCACAATACAGGTGCGAGTTTCATTTGGTAATTTCTTTCTGTTTGTTTGACGTGTATTTACACAGGCCGCGTATAGGCGCAGAGCGGACTTGCAGCTACCTAGCCCTGCCCTGCATACCGTGCTGTCTGTGTGTTCCCGGCGTTATATACAGCCTCCCACCATAAGACATATAACGCCGAGAACACACGGCACGGTACGCAGGGCTAGCAGCCACCTAAGTGTGCTTCCACCCTATGGAGTATGCAGAGCCCACACACGACTGAATCTTTCAGTTTAGTCAGGAACCAGGACGTGCCGTTAATTGCCGTAATTAATCTAATGGTCCGCTAATGGTCTGTAAATATAAAATAGACATATAACAGGTAATTACAGCAAAAAACAGGATGGTTGGACAGTATCATATACATTACGTTTACTTTTTTTGTAAGTGGCACACAAGTTTTGTAGATAACATTGTAGATAAGAAGAACCGACTCATTTGAGTGTCTGGATAGAACACACAAGGGATTGCTAAATTACTAAGCTACTGCAGTGAACTGCAATAAAACTGCTCACACTAATTAGTTTCAGCTGTAGCCAGCTGGCAAAGTAGACAACATTGTATGTCCCAAGCAGACAGTTTGTCTGGGGAAGTTGAAATAAACAAGATTTGTACATGGACCAGTGCATGGTAATGTTACATTGTACACAGGGTGCCAATCGTAACTTATTTAAGCTTACAACCCCAGACAGAGCTAGTTTTGCCTTTGGACAAGCAGAATTTTTTGTCTGTATCAAGTAACCTCGGTCAACTCTAAAGTGGCCACGGGTGAAACAGAAACTGCCCAGTTATAACACACTACACGCTAATCTGCCAGCTGGCTACAGCTGAAACTAATTAGTGTAAGCAGTTTTATTGCAGTTCACTGCAGTAGCTTAGTAATTTAGCAATTCCCTTGTGTGTTCTATCCAGACACTCAAATGAGTCGGTTCTTCTTATCTACAATGTTATCTACAAAACTTGTGTGCCACGTACAAAAAAGTAAACGTAATGTATATGAGACTGTCCAACCATCCTGTTTTTTGCTGTAATACTCGAGTTGGCGGCAGTCGGCGTGCCTGGGAATGCAGTAGTGCACTGATAACGTAACAGTTATAAATCTTGTCATGCACATGGACGGATACATCTGGCAAATAGCATTCGCGCAAAAAACCCCCCAAACTTGTACAACATTGGAGTTCCACGTATAGAAGACAATTTTTTTGACAAATAATACTTTACAATGTTCACTGTGAGTTTATTGAGATTGTATGTACAGACTCCCCACAGGGAAACGTACGATGTTCTTATTAAAGTATTTAACTTTGCTAGTACTGAGGTATTCTATATATATATATATATATATATATATATATATATATATATATATATATATATATATATATATATATATATATATATATCATTGACCCCAATATTTAGCATTTAAGAACATGATGACCCTCATCACCAAAGTAAAAAACAGCGTTTGGTAAATAAACTAGGTCAGTCCAACTACAGCAATAGGCACTTTTCGATGTTATATCAGGAAGTAAACGTCAATGGGTTTGATAGGAAGGCAAGACTCTGGTTTCAAGTGGCAGATAAAACCATTTATTCAACGTTTCGGTCCTTCAAAGGGACCTTCTTCAGGAATCTAAAATGAATAGAAACACAGTCGGCAACGATAAAAAATACAGAACATTGGAATAAAAGGACGATGGAAATGGATTAAAAAGAGTACATGAAAAAATAAAATTGCTTCCTTAGCCAAAGTAAAACTCTTTGAAGAGAATAAAAATTACTTACAGGTAAAGTGCTCGGAACACTTGAAGTCCTAGTTTTTGATCGAAAAGTAATGGAATTATGGGAAGAGAGTCGCTAGCTGAGTGCTAAATAAGATGCAAATATGGGAGGGACTGCCTAGCTTATAAAGGAAAGTTACCAGTCCTTTTTGTTGAGTCCATTCGGGGCAAGGGTGTCAAGCTCATTAATAATTTTGAGTTCTAATTGCTTTCTGACTGTAGTTTTCCCTGAAAAAACTTTACAAATACCGGAAAATTGAAAATTCTCAATGCAGTGGTTATTTTGATTAAAATGTTGGGTGACTACTGTGCATTTGTGGCCAAAACAGGTTGACCCCTACGGATCCTTCCCACCCCCACACCCTCCGGCTGAAGAAACTGAAGTCACTAATATTATTAACTCCAAGGCGTATTGTTGATGCATGTTTACCATTGGATAGGTATTCTGAACTGTTACATTATACTATCTGGTTGACATTGCAGTTTTAAACTTTCTTGAAACAATTGCAGGGGTTGTGATCGACATGAAATAATTTCGTTTAATGCGCCAATGAGTCGGTCTCAGACGTACCTGTACAAGTAACAAACACGTTGCTTTTATATCCCTTTCTTTGACTCACAGCACTGAAAACCAGATTCTCTCTCCACTTGCAAATTATTTCTGACTGGCAGACAGGAAGACAGATACTGGTGGGTCAAGACGTATAGGCACTAATGCAGGCAAATATCCTTCCAAACACTTCATAGACCCTCCAGAAAAAGTCAAACAAACAATTAATGAATAAATAACATAAATAAACAAACAAACCAACAAAAACTAGACAAACAAACCAAATATAGATAACAAAAAGATAATAAATTAATAAATATATATTAGAGAGAACAATAAATTGAATAAGAATTGAAATAATCGACCGAGCAATTAACACATGCAATATTGTAAAATTGTGACGTCAGTATTACTACCAACTATGCTTCCACAGTACAGGTATACGTCCTTGTGTTGATATTGACTGTGAACATGTTATTTTAGTGCTTGTTCGTTATTTACGGGGAGGGGGGGGTCGGTGGAAATCAGGGGGGGGTTGACTTTTACAAAACCGCTTTTCAGGGGGGGTCAAATTTTACAATCAATGATTGAAGGGGGGTCAAATTTTACAAAGGTTTGTGTTGAGTTATGGAAAACAAATTGACTTTGGAATTTCACCGAAATGTTGCTTGTGTAACCGATGTTTCGAAACGGCAGAATAATAACCGACCGAAGCTCAGCCAAATTTATTTCTCTAGCAGGGCCAACAAGTCCGAGACTGGCATTAACCTCTCTAGAGCAGCAACAGAGCATGTAGCCCTGAGTACAGGTCTGTGTGTTCCTGGCGTATACGGCCTCCACCACGCTGCCCTGCAACGGTCTGTGGAGATAACTGGGGTCTCTGCAGCGAGATTCAAAATGGGGATCGCCATGGGTAAACAACTTGTCGAGTATGTTATGTTTCAGAAATGAGCGGTTTTGGACGTTAGGAGAAGTCAATCGCATCTTTTCTGGGATTGGTTAGGAGGTAAAGGTAGGCAGGGAAAGGATTTTGCCCCAATAGAGCAGAATTTCGGCCAAAAAGACCGTTTAGTCTTCATTGCGGTCCAGATCCAGGCTGCAGAGACCTCAAGTCTGTTCAAAGACCATTGCAGGGCTGTGGTAGAGGCCATATAATGCTGGGAACACACGTGCACACACCTGTACGCAGGGCTACACAGCATGGGGCATGAAAAATTGCCAAATGAGGGCACACAGTCCATGTAGCCGACAATGAGATGCAAATGATATGCGGTCAAGGTCTCCTCAACTAACTTTCAGCTGGTTCTTCACTTTCTACTATTTTTTTAGTATTTTTTACAAAGGCACAGACTTATTCTACCTGCAACTAAAACTGATAGTGATTTTGTAGCTCATTCTTTACTATTTTTCATAGTTTTTGATAGCCGGTAACACACACTTCGTGTTCGTGTCGGCTACATGGACGATCTGCCGAAATGAGGAACCAACACACAGTCATATAATGTAACAAACAACTTCTGTATATATTGTGTCAAATATCGGGGTCTACATATAAAATAGTAAAACCGTACCCAAAACTATAAATATTACTCCATGGTAACAGTAACCGTACTGATCGACCTCCCGACGGCAGGAGTCGAACACACTTTCAGAACAAAACTCTGTTCAAACCCTTTCTAAATGCTTAACAATTTCTATGGAAAACTTAACGGTACCGCAGAGGTACCTCAGACTTGACGACGCCGGCTGGAAACACAAATAGTTCACACGCGACTTTAACTAATGTTCGATGATGAGCACAATTGTAAGTCCCGTGTAATGTCTGCACATGAAAGTCGGTGACAACACACGCAATTCACTGCTAAGCAGCGTCCAGTTCAGCTACCACGGGAGCAGCCATCTTACTAATATTCTTAGATCTTTTGTTTACTTCCGGTCGGGACATGCCGAACTAATCTGAAGTCTTACTCTGCTAACTCCGCGCATCGACAAAAGTTCAGTGGAACAATCATAAATAATGTTCTCATGACAATCTCAGACATCTGACTGAACTCATAAACGGAATAAAGTTCACAGTTAACACACAATTTCCTCAGAAAGATCAGCTTTCAACTTGTGGTGATATTATCATCTTAGCAGTGCGTATATTGCAAATATACGGCACGGCTTTCACTTGTGTGAGCAATGTTCGTTCCATCGACTAAAGTAGAGCATGGTGTAGGGTTTAAATAAACTGTCCGATCCGCACAAAATTCGATCTCTGCCACTCACCGGTTTCTTTACATATCTGCTGACTTGAGTAAGACTCAAAATAGAGAAATATCTGACTTAAAAAGCACACGCTGACACTCAAACCTTCCAGTGCCAGTGCAGCATGCAACGTAAAACACTCTCTGGAAAGTTCCCGTCTTGGACTCCCTAGGTATACAGTGATAACACACAAGAACTCCCAGGCAAAATAGAAAATACACAGGTCCTCCATACATAATCTATGAGAAGCTATGAATAATTTCTTTTAAATACAAAACTAGCTAAATCTGTGTATTTATAGATTCTTGATTATTGATATTAATGTACTTGATAAGACTAGGGTAGTTACCAGTGCATGTGTGAGCAAGAAATATGATTTTGGAATTTCACCGAATTGTTAATTCACTATCTTGTCAGAGGAAACTATGAATAATTTTTTTCCATAACATAACTAGTTAAATCTGTGTATTTATGTACGCTTGATTATTGATATTAATTTACTTGATTAGACTAGGGTGGTAACAAGTGGATGTTTGTGCAAGAAATTTGATTTTGGAATGTCACCGAAATGTTGATTCACTATCTTGTATATATGGAAACTATGAATAATTTTTTTCCAATATAAAACTAGGTAAATCTGTGTATTTATGTACTCTTGATTATTGATATTAGTGTACTTGATTAGACTACAGCGATTACAAGTTCATGCGTGTGCAAAATTTGATTTTGGCATTTCACCAAAAATGTTGATTCTCTAGTATGTGAGGAAACTTTTTCAGCCGGGGCCACAGGGTGCGAAGGGTTAATGAATCAAATCTGATGAATTTTTTTTTTTCATGGGGGGGGGGGGTCACATTTTACAATTGATGAATTGAGGGGGGGTCAAATTTTAGAAATTTGATTTGGAGGGGGGGTCGCTTTTTACGTTTCATTTGTCGCTCAAATTCCACCGGCCCCCCCCCTCCCCGTAAATAACGAATGCTATTTTAGTGCTTTGTTCTTCTTTGAAAGTTACGCACATTTCAGTGGTTACAAACTTGCCAGAGATAAAAGCCGATAACAGACAGCAGAAGATGTTAACAGGGCAATAATTCGGCAAATTGGCGGTTTTTTTTAGGAATGTGGAAAGACTACCAGGCTCCTAACCCTACGAGCGTGACCAGAGTTTCGGGCTTTGGCTACGCCGCCTCCAAACGCGACATCGGACACTGCGCTGTTTGTGTTGCAACCTGTAGTCGATAGTCTAGATCAGAGCCAAGTGTTTCAAAGTAAATCATTGCATCAGCAGTCGCATACTGAAAGAGTTGTGTTTTCGAAGTATTTGCATTCTTTTTTCACACAATTTAATCTAAATTTTCAGACATTTTTTGCATAGTTATAAGAAACGATGAAGTCATCTTCAAACTGTCTCATTGAAATCCAAATAGGCCTACTTGACATACGGAAGGCTTGGTGCAATAATTGTAACCATGGTGGGCTGGGTCGTGCCGCTCCGCGCAAGCCGCACTTCTGAGGCTACAATTATTGCAGCGTGAAAGCAATTATCACAGGAGGGTCGGTACTTTTAATTCATCTCCCCCTCTTTAATACTTTTGTCTGGAGTGGGCCACACATGCTCTCCAGCTTATAATACTTCGTATCGCACAAACTTAAAAAAAATTAGAGGCCCGTAGCTGTGGGTCCATAGCTGTGGAGTGTGGTGTTTTCAGCCGTGATTCCTGCCTTTTACGGGCTGGTTTTGACTTTTACGATTTTAACCCCGCCACCACACGGGTTAAAATCGTAAAAGTCAAAACCAGCCCGTAAAAGGCGGAAATCCCGTCCGAAAACACCACAGCTAAGAGGCCCGGGGCCAAGTAAAAGCGTGAAAGTGTTATCGGGAGTCTTCCCTTTATGACCGGAGAAGTAGAAGAACGGCATTGAACTGCGTTTTAAATTTAAAGACAGATTATATTTAACAGATGGGATCAAGGCCCATCCTATCAAAAGCGTCTCAAACAAGTTGTGTTTTATGAAACACTAGCTGTGGGTCCACAGCTGTGGTGTTTACGGACGGGATTTCCACCTTTTAGGGGCTGGTTTTGACTTTTCCGATTTTTAACCCCGCCACCACATCGGAATAGTCAAAACCAGCCCCTAAAAGGTGGAAATCCCGTCCGAAAACACCACAGCTTTGGACCCACAGCTAATGAAACACTATAGCCTTTTGACGCCAAAGAAGAAAAAACTACGACATGGCATGCCGCGCCGCCGCCCAAACTGTCTAATAATAATAATAATAATAATAACTTTACTAGCTCTACGACCTCTTTTGAGCCATGAGAGCACAGTAAAATTTCCAGAAAAAAATACACTGCTATAAAACGCATGCAAATTTTAAAAGGCAAAAAAAAAGCGAAAACACATGCTGAGGTTAGGACATTGATACAAAATACTAATATAATATAATATAATTTATTGTTTAAAGACCACTACACACCTTGTCTCAGTGGTCTGTACATTACAGAAAATTACTGGAAGAACTAAAATAAACGCAGAAAATACAAAATAAGTCACAGAGGAAAGAGTGTAATTAAAAACAATCGATAAAATCAAGCAAGCTAAAATCTAGACTAAAGGATCCTACCTAAAAACAGCAAAGAAAGTAGTTTAAAAAATTTCACTAAAAATGATAAAAAAATAAATAAACTATAAAACATGCAGGTAAAAATTATATCCAAGTCAACAGTAGCATTGACGAAAAATAATGGTTTTAAGAGACTTCTTAAAAAGAGCGAATTTCTTTATCATCCTAAGTTCGGGTGGCAAACTATTCCACAGTTTAGGGGCATACACGCTAAAAGCTCTGTCACCATATGTTCTAGAAAGTTGTTTCCCGTGATCTTTGACAGAAAAGGGATTCAATCTTACACCGACACTCCTTCTGGTATTATGTACTGGGATATCAATTGTTACTAGTTCTGATAAGTAATTTGGAACGAATTCATCTTGATGGACAATTTTAAAAACCAAACAAAGAATTTTAAAACGGATTCGTTCCTCTACTGGGAGCCAATGTAACTCCTTGAGTATAGATGTCATAACAATGTGACGGCCCATCTTCCGTCCAGTTACCAAACGATCGAGCAGCAGAGTTCTGAATGTGTTGAAGCTTGCTCAATTTATATGCAGGTAGGCCAAAAAGTAGACTGTTACAATAATCTAACTTCGATGTGACAAAAGCGTGAACCAATTTTTCAGCACTGGGCTGGTCTAACAATTTTCTAATTTTACTTATCCGCCAAAGTGAATGAGATGCCACCCTACAAACATAGCGAATATGCTCGTCCATGAGACCGAACGAGTCAAGCATTACACCAAGGTCACGTACAACAGTGGATGGCGAAATCGTGGCCTCACCTATTCGTACATTCATAGAACCAAATTGTGAACCAACCGTACAATTTCGGGGTGTAAACCAGACAACCTCTGTCTTCCCGTCATTAAGTGCCAACTTATTGGACATCATCCAATTACGAATTTCATCGACGCATGCTTCTATACGCTGAACAATAGTGGAGCTGGTAAGGATGTCACAAGCAATGTACAATCCAGAATACAGAAAAACTCGCAAAAAACCCCAACAAAAAACACATCCAAGAACAAAAAAGACCCAAAGTCATAAAACAGATGAATTAAACTTAGACATAATAAGTTTGGTGAATTTGGCTAGACTTGAATTTTCGGGAAGATTAGGCCTAGGCCCTACTGATGTTGAAAACCTTCATGCGACCGGGTAGCCTACATGTAAAGAGTTTGGCTTTTTACAATGATAACTCTACAGGTATTGTTTTCTATCATCTTTTAGAGCTGAGCATACAAGAACATAATGCATTTCGTCACCTATTTCGCCACTAGTACTGCTACAAAGGTTGCATAAAGTACGAGCAATATATGGTAAAGGGAGCTTATGGTTTCCACAGCGACATGCTGCGAAACATGCATATGGACCAACAGCTGATTGTCGCGCATGCGTATTGCGTTTGTGCAGCGTCTGATCTGGGGATTGGTGTAAAGTTTTATACGTTGGATTCTGAGCGTGATCTTTTCAGATTTATTTCGATCCTGTGGTGTGAGCGTATCACTGAAAATGTCACCAGCACGGCTCTTTTAAATAGGACATTACTATAAATTGAAGGATAATTATATATTACTGCGAGACAAAGCCTGGAAAGAACTTACAGCCGGCTTGACAGATCCGTCCTATATAGTCCTCATACCAAGATGGCGGCACAACAACACCTCATGAAACATGGCCTATGGCTAGAACTATACGAATGACCTCTCAGTACAGATGCAGCTTTCTTCATACATCAGTGCGATCGAAAAGAAGGCGAAGGTGAGTGGTGATGATGAGATCGTAACAATTAATAATCGGTGCAACCTCGCCCCACGAGTATGGCGAGAGTGTCCTGTTACTTTGGCTACCCCGCCCCCAACTCAAATGGATCATCCGACCCTGAGTTTGCTGATTTGTACACGTTGTCGCTGCGGTCCCAATTTGGACTGCAAATCTCCACTATTTTAAAATTTGAGACACGAACAAAGTATTTAGCGTATCGACATAGTAAATGTGTGTACAAAGTTTGCTATGTTGTTGACCAGGATGAATGTTGGGAATCCAGTGACATCAGAGATAAAGGACATAATATTAATAAGGTACAACAGGCCTTGAAATTAAACTCACTAGCTGTGGTGGGACAGGTGAATTTCCTATTGCACATGTTTTGGAGAAAAAAATATCTCGCTGTAAACCACGAAAAACTATACCAGTAATTTGTGTCTGAAATGTCATTTTGGCATAATAAAAGCTGAGAATTTAAGTGTAGGCAAAGGAGGAAAAGAGTAGATTGAAACGAAAACTCCATCTTGTCAAAGTGAAGGACAACAATCACATGTAAATTGTGCAATGTTTTCATAGTCAGCACCTCCACATACATTTTGAAAAAATAGCGTCAATTACACTAGGCTTCCATGTTTGATCGAAATCTACTAGAGTGTGTCTATATCAAACAAACTCCGTGTCATACAGGCCAGTACTTTTTAGCAGAACCTGGACGCTAGTAGTTGATTATCTTTCCTGTGTAAGTCAAATATTGTGTTGTTGGTAGTTCTGTATTACTTCAGGAAAGCACACAAAAACTTCTTCCTTGGAAACATATTTTTCCTAAAATGAATTTTTTTATCAAGATTCATAAAAATATTCTCAGAAAATGTGTTGTTTCTTATTTTTATATACTGGTATAAATGTGACTTGCCTTGTCTCTCATTAGTAAATTTAATTGGTACAATGAAACAATGATATTTAACATTGAATTTCAAGCAGAGATTATTGGTGTGTAGTTTCCATACACAGCTGGTGTGCTCATTTTGTGTAGGCCAAGAGCTTTGGTTTATGTTTAAAATTGGCCAGTATGGTATTATAACCTTAAATGACCGTTGACTGATATTCAGGTTTATCAAGGGCCACAATCATGTCCCTAGCGAGCCATATGCACAAGTATGCCTTTGTAGTAGGCAACAACCACAAGTATGGTCACAGGACATTTCAAAAGTTTGCTAATTTGCTCTTCTGCAGTCATATGAAGGCAACTTATGTGCCTCAAAAGTGGAAGACTGAAACGTTTGCTCAAACTTTCCTCAGTGAATCTTTCAACTATTTTCTTTCAAAATAAAGAATAAAAATTGGGGTTCACCATGCAAATTTTGGAACCAGAGATCAATTTAGTCAAGATTTACCGACATTTGAAATTCAAATGGCCGTTATCCCTGTGTTAACTCTATGGAGAAAAATAAAATGTTCAATTTTCAAAAAACCTTAGGTAAAAGTTTTTCCTTCACCAAGGGCTTCAAAATGCTGCCACAGGTGGTAGATCAGAAAAGAATTGGAAAAGTTTGAGATTTCCAAGTAGCTGTCCCCGATGCACATTCTACCTAACAAGGGATCCATTGCAAGCTCTCAGGCTAGCTTCCCTATCTTCCCTAGCAATAATGACAGCTTTTCACAGCAACAAGACAAATAGTATCAAATTCAGCATAAGTATAAACTCTCCAATTAGCAAATGTCCTATCCCTGTCACACAGATAAGGATAATAATTTCCACAATTTCTGGCAGCAAGTAGGTAATAGCCCTTTTTTCATGCCATGTAGGTTGTACAATGCTCCATGAACTTCATCAAATTGGTTTAGACTGGATGTCTTCGATTGCAAGCTGGTAAGGTTAAATAGTATCGTCAAGTGAGAGAGCAGTTCAATTGCCATACCCTATCTAACAGTATCAGATTTCCAGGGTCGAGCAAATGAACGACCCCAACCTCATGGCCTGGTATATTTTCTGTCCAGGCTAATTAATACTGTGCATCTACAAGCACTGTAGATTTGTGAATTTGAGAAATTCAATGATGAGAAAGAATTGCAACTTGTATAAATTTTCATTGCTAATCTTCATTATATCAGTAGAATATTTCCAACTTACAACACTTTTGATGGTGGTTCATTTGCTTGACTTTTAATTTATGCAGAATTGTGACTGTGTTCACAATGAGCTAGTGGATTTTTATAGTAGACTAGTACATTTTCAGAGCTACTACCAGCCTGAGTCTTTTGGATGTAAGGAGGATTTGCTCACCCCTGGTTTTATTTGATGGCAGGCCAACTTTGCATGGTATATCGTTCCACTTTTAAGTGGAATAGTAACTCATTCAATTGAAATACGTGCCACTCATACTCACCAAGAATGCATCTTTAACTCGCAACCTTGCTGCATTGTAACTGCTGATGAGAGAGCCAGTTCAAACTGTTGTTGTACTGCCCTGTACAGCAACTGGCTGCAATGCCAAGTGTTTAACAGCGTGCCATCACTTATGGGAGGGGAGGGATATATGACATGTGAGATGCACATCTGTTAGAGTGTTAGCAACAAGAAAGTCTAGATCAAGAAAAAAGCCGAATCAATAAATTTGAGACTCATAAACAAGACACTCTAGCTCTATGATATATTCTGATCCAATATCACAACATATTAATTTTATTGGTTGATCAAGCTCTTGTTCTGTTGATACTGCCTTCCTCATTTCAGCTGCATTCTAAATGAAGACTGTGATGCAATAAACTCTCTCAAAGTTTTAACAACTCGCCCCTTGTAATATATAATGCCTATCACCATTAAAGTGTTTGTGTATCAGCCCACTCACTGATTAACCCTCTTTGTATTTTCTTGACTCCCTGACATCATAAATAATGATTGTTCCCTTAACAGTACTCAATAATAATCACAATATTCACACTTGAAGTGTAGTTAACTTGTCAGACTGTATGATACTTCTCTGTTGAGTTGATGCTACTACAGTATAGTGTAGCCAACAGGTCAAACTGTTTCATTTCTCTAAACTGCTGAGAGAGGCATACACAGAGTGCTCATAACATTGTCAGTCAAAACTTCATGCTGCTAAACACTCAAATCCCTATGGACTGCTGTAATTGACTAAGGGAGTGTTCAGCTATTACAGTCGGGGGGACCACCTTAATTTAAAATCTGCAAAGAGGTGGGTTCAAATATTTTTCAAATAGCACAGGAGTAGGGTCACTTGATTTTCATAAGTATCCATCCCATCAAAAAGCAGTTTCAGTGTTCAAAAATATTCTGGGAATAGAAATGATTCTCTGCATGATTTCATTCTTTGAAGTCACTTCACTGTAAATCTGAATAAAAGTACATGTTTTATCTGTCAAATGAACATCTTGCCTTGGCAACTCTTTACAGTCTTGTCTTCTTGTAAATTAAGCTTGCTGAGGGCGATGAACAATTCCTATCAGCCTTGGTTGAGATAAGACAGTGATTAGGTGCAAGCTATATATGAAACTGAAACCTGGCATACATTGAAAGGTTCCACTTGTGCTGTTGCATAGCACTACTCCTGATATCAGACCAGTTTTCAGAAAGTGATGTACAATTTATATCAATTGATAACAAAGAAATATATAAATATACCTTTTCATATAATAACTCTTAAATGTAAAAAAGTATATATAATATATGGTGAAGTATCCTCAGCCTGCAGGTAGTATTATGCTATTGTGGCCAGAGTGATCCATAGCGAAGCATATTCTTGATCTAGCAGTTTTAGCTCACTTTGCTTCTCTATAACCTGTTAAAGGTGGGTACCTACGCCTGTAAATAGGCTATTTGGCCTCTTCATGACCTTATTCTGACCTTTTTGGTGGTATGAGGGAATTCCAAATGCAGCATTTTCCTCTGAAAAAAATGCATCTTAAATGCACAATTTCCTTGAAGGTAGTAGTGAGGGGCCTGGTGGAAATGTGGTGGATTGTTACAGAGTATTTAATCAACCTGGTAGAAGTACCGTATATGAACAGAAATACCAGGATGTGTGGTCCGAGAAGAGGGTAATTGAAATTGCCATCACAGTCCCTCTATCCATGGATAGAGGACTGTGTTGCCATATAGGTTTTTGTCCAATGCCCGTTGAGAAGAATACGATATGTGTATTATATATAAACAAATATTACACTTGCTCCAAGTCCTTGGGCATATAAATATCAAAACAGAACAGCAGACTGTCATGGTAGAAGTAGGCTGTCGGATAGATAGTGGGGATGAATACGTACAATGGCCCACATCTGCCAGTAACTGCTGCAGAGAAAAGCCTGGGGGACAGTCTGAACAAGTACTTAAGGTTTGATGCGCCTTTTATTTTTTACCCATAGATTTCAATTAAAATTTCTGGAAGGACCAAGAACCCCATATAGATTAATATTGTCAACAAAAATTAGGGTGTCACCATGAAAATTTTTGAGATGTCCAATCATTTAAATTTATGATTTTCATATTTATGCATAGGAAAGCAATGGACTGAATAATTAAGAAATAACATGGCAGAATTTAGTATTTCCCACCAATAGATTTTGATGAAACTTCCTCAATCGAGGGATAAGTGACCAAAAAGTATATCAACAGAAAACAAAATGGGGATCACCACCTTAGTTCTTTAGATATAACCAAAAGTTCTAAAACCCGTAGACTTTGTTGTTGAAGTGCGCCCCCTAGAGGCAAAGATGAGAAATTGTTTCATAATTTATGGCAATATTTACATGATATACTCCAAAATTGTGAAATTCCTGACAACTTACAATGTTAAAATATGTGACATAACAAGTAATTGTTTACTTCAGCTTTTGAATGTTACTCTACCGTGACAATCATGCATAAAATGTTTTTTTTTGTATCAGTACTGTGAGATAGCTGTAAAATTATTTAGACTGAATAATGATGAGATGTAGGTATCACTTTGCTTTAATATGTTGAATGGAAACATGATTAAATACAATGGGGCATTAGTGAGGGTGTGTTCCTATCTTGAACTCAAACACTCCTAGACAACATTGTAAGACTGATATACCGATACCATTAGTTTTGTATTGGTGAATGAATGAAATTTTATTTATTTTGAAAAATAAACTACTGGACAAGTCTGTGTAAGAAAAAGCTCTCTTTATTCAAGGTACCACTGAAGTGATCAAACAATGAATCAATAATTTTTTTTGTTTTTAGTTACTCCTGGTTTCCTATTGACATTTTCACTCAAAACAGCAATTATACCATCACGCCCATTTCTGTTGAATGACATTTGTAAATGATCGATATTTTAATCCAGATGCTGCAATTTTCTCAGCCAAAGACTTTGAAATAACTTTGTTGCGAGTACAGTAGAGAATTGAAAGTGTAGAGAGACATTGATTTTTAGACAACTAATAGATATTGCTGCTGAGTATCCATTGAATGCACATCATAGGTAAACTTAGACAGGATACTCAGTGGCATGTTGGCCTTGCATACTATTTTTGACGATGCAATCACATCTCCTAGTGAGTTATGGGCATCATATTTTTCTCCTACAATATCAGTAAACAATGACTCTTGAGAGAAGTTGTTTCTCCCTGGCATGAAATCCTTCAAAGCTGGTAGTGTGTCACCAAACCCACAAACAACATTTACAAATCTGCTAAACAGACTACACTTATATAGGGCTCTGATGAGATGATTTATAATCAAATGTACATGCATTGTGACCAACCAGTGTGCATTTAGTACACAGTTTGCTACCCCCTGTACCGTTGATATCATTATTACGTACAGACTGTAACCAGTCTATAAATGATGCAATTGCTTCTTGTTCTGTTACAGTGGGTACTTCTTTCCCATTATGAAATAACTGATGATTTCCCCTCTTTGTCATAACAGTAAGTCCTGTAATTTTACTAATAATTCTACTTCAAGTGTTCTTAAGACTTCAGATACCTAAGTTCTCCCCTCGTTGTGTTGTGCCACACCAGCAGCAACTCTAAAGTCATTAGATTCACTGTCCCCAAAGTGCAATGACTTTGGGGCTTTGCTGGCCATTGTGTGATTTAAAGATTCATTGGGCTATGTAGAGCCGAGTGGGGCTAATTTCTCTGCATGATCAGCGAATGATTTCATCACTCCCTGAATTACTTGTCTTGTGTTGTCATCCTGTAGGTCTTTGCCATGTGGTAAGCCACTGTGTTTGTAGTTATCCCCATACTTATGATATCCACACCATTGTCCACACTGAGTGTGGTTACCATATTAACCCTTAAAACGCCATAGACTTTCATGTACAGTAACCCTCCCTGCCAAGAACTTTTTATTAAAAATAAGCTGATGTACATTGCTTCATTATATCCCCTGTAGATTTTTTACAGTGCTTCACAGACCCATAGACCCTATAAGAATCGACATCTACATATACTAGGCAATTCAATGTGAGCCTCTGAAATAAGTATATTTCAAATACATTTTACTGAAAATGGGTCTAAAATATGAATTTTTGGTAAAAAAAGTGTGAAAATGTTGTTTTTGCCATAAATATTGAACTAATTCACTAATCATTTTCAAATTTTCAACATACATTCGTCAGACATGCATGCTTATGACAAAAACCCTAAATTGCATGTTAACTCGAAGTAAAGGTAAACAAATAAACAATAAACAAACAAACAATTTGCATATTTGAGAAACACAATTTGGAGAACACTTGGGCAATTTGGAGCTTCTGATATACATTATTTTTCAGTTTGCCAAAGAAATAAATCATGAAATGGTGTGTATAGATATGACACATGACATTATGACACACAGACTGTTCAAAAGCCAGGACGTTGGCAGGTAAAATGGGCTAAAAACATCAATTTTTGGTCAAAAATGGGTGAAAATTTTCTTTTCGCTGTAAAAATTGTTCTACTGGACTAATCTTTTCAAAATTTTCTGTGTATGTTAGTGAAAGATAAAAGCTCATGTCAAAAAGTTCAAATTGTATACCGCTTCACAGGGAAGGTAAACAGATAAACAATAAACAAACAAATAATTTGCATATTTAGCAGCAACACTTGTTTCACATTAGAAATTCAAAGCATCAGTACAACATGATTGTTCAGCCTTGCCATGGAAACACATGTTGAATTGGCGTGTACAGGTACTACACTTGTCATTATGACATATCATTTGGTCAAAACCAAGGCAATTGAGAGCAAAATGGGTTAAAAACATCAATTTTTGGTCAAAAATGGGTGAAAATTTTCTTTTTGCTGTAAAAATTGTTTTACTTGGCCAATCTTTATAAAATTTTCTGGATATATTCATGGGTGATAAAGGCTAATGTCAGTGAGTTCCAATTGTATACCACTTCACAGGGAAGGTAAACAGATAAACAATAAACAAATAAATAATTTGCATATTTAGCAGCAACACTTGTTTCACATTAGAAATTCATTTTCTTTTTACTGTACAGCTGATTGCCTCGAAAGTTGCCCCGATTATTTCGGAGGTGGTGCTTTTGAAAATGTAGAATGAATTATGAACATGTCTTTGAACAGTCAATCAAACAAACAAAACAATAAACAATTTGCATATTTAGAAGACACCTATTTTGTTTGACTTGTCATTGACTACAGCACTTCATTACTTTCATACAAATCTGAATTTCATCACAAAGTCTGACGTGAGAGAACATGGTGATGCCTTTGAAGTCAAGTCTATTTTAGAATTTTACTGAAGTCAAAGAAAGTGGGTCATAAACATCAGTGTTTTTACACAAATACCACATACATACTACACACACATACTAATTATTGACAAGGCCATAAGATTCTTTCAAATGTTTACTTCATTTAATAATAATAAATGATATCAAAGCATAAATGTAAATGAAATGTCAAAGAATATATGTAAATGATGTCAAAGTATTATGTAAATGATGTCAAAGCAAATAAATATTACTCTGTAAATCCATAAATATCAAATAAATATCAAATAAATAATACAATGGGTAGATTTACTATTTTGTACAAGAATATAAACAGTTTTTGCTTTGCTGGTGTTGACTGTTTTACTGATGTTTGAAACATGAAATAAGATACAAAAAGGTCACTGAAAATACACAACAAATATGAAATGTTCAAATTACATCTGCAGAAAAGTCATCATGGCATCATTTCATTACAAAACAGTTCCTTTATTATTCTATTTGAATTATATGGTTGTATATAAGCAAAGAAGTTGATTCACAATAAAAGCTAGCTTCTGCCATCCCTGTTCTTCATGCGAAAACCTGCAAAATAGAGAACAAGATGAGTAGCAACTGACAATGATAGTTCACTATATGTAAATTACACATTTCTAATAAAGTTGAGGTGATCCTTTGATCATAAAGATTCGTGTATTTTACTATTATTTTGTGATACACAGCCTATATGGGAACATTATGAATAAGAATTCTAACAATAAAGATATTGCCTGAATTTGAGCGATTGGTGTGTAAAATGAACATGTCTGGTGACATGCAATAGAGGAAACGACCATCTGAAACTAACATGATTTATCAGGTAGGTAGCAAGTAATAATCTGAACAGTTTTTAGGCAATGGGCAATAAAGAGATAAAGTCATTTTGGAATCCATTGCGATAACTACAATTATTTTTGGTTGAACTTGTATAATTCATTCCATGCTGGTTGAAATTGTGTTGAGGGTAGAAATATGAAATATGTATTTGTGCGCATGTGTACCAATGACCCAAGTTTGGTTGAATTACTGACTCCATGTATCAGGATCGACGTCTGCGAAGTTCTTGACAGTGTGGTAAATCTCAAAACACGGAGTCACACAGAGGCCAACATCACACTTGGTACACTCAATCCTGGTTTCCGGGTATCTCACACGTTTGCTGTTGCGATGTGTCTGGAGGTACACCAGGACATGTTGGTCATCTTTCTTCATGCGCTCTTTGCAGACAACACACTCCCTACTTGGGTTCTGTTTCTTGGCTCCACTCTTTGCTTTCACTTTGGCCGGAAAGTGCCTCTCAACCATCCGTCTGAGAGAGAAACCAGCTGATCTTCGAGCTTTGGTGTTCACGAGGGGTACAGGCGCATCTGATGCAGACTGGACCATCTCCTCCACTACACTCAGTCTGAATCGAGAGTGGCTCATCTGTTGGTCAGCTGGAGCATATTTCTTCCACAAGATGTACGCGTTGGTCACAGCCATGCCAACCAAGGAGAAGAAAAACTTGATGTACCACTTGTTCTTGCGTCTGTATGTGGGGTAATACCGGACCAACTGATCTGCCAGGTCAGTACCTCCCATATGCTGGTTGTAGTCAATCACACAGGTTGGTTTGATGACTGGATTTCCATCCCTGTCGTGTGTGCTTGACACTCCCCACTCAGCTGTATGGGCTGAAGACAGAATGGTGACATCTCTCTTGTCTTGCCACTTCAGCGCCAGTACATCTCCTCTCCGTCGCCCGATAACCTTACCTGTTTTGAGTTTCCTCTTCAGGGCTTTAGGCATCTCCTTACGATTGCATCGGACAGTTCCCACTGTGACTGTATCCAAACTGGCCAGGTCATCTACCAGAGTGGGTGAAATGTAATAACTGTCCATGTATAGACGGTAACCTTTCTCCAAGATGTTACACCGTTTCAACATCCCCATCACTGTTTGGTATGTCTGGTTCTGCATCAGCTCATACTCATCTGCTGTTGGATCAGGGACAAAGGTACTTCCGGTATACACGTCATAACCAATGGTGTAGCCAGATTTTGCTTCGTTCAGAGAAAATGCCTTCAGCCCAAATCGGTCAGGTTTCGATGGTATGTACATACGGAAAGAAAGTGGACCCTTCCATGGCACCATTCCCTCATCAAGACTGAGATGTTGTTCTGGGACGTACACTTCCCTAAACCTGCGTGTGATGATGTCATACACTGGCCTGATCTTGAAAAGGCTGTCAAAAAGTGGATGGCCTCTGCGATGGTAGTTGTTGTTGTCATTGAAGTGCAGATTGCTGTTGATGATTTCAAACCTGTTCCTAGTCATACATCTACTGAAAAAAGGTGTGGTTAACACATCATGGCAACTCCAATAATCGCTCAAATCAGGTTTCTGAACAAGCCCCATCGATATATTCAGTGCAATAAAAATAATCACCTCGTCTCTGTTTACATCTCTCCACTGACGCATACGGGAAAACTGACCCAGCATATCTGCCTGACTTTCTAACTTCATGTTCGCATATCTATTGTTTCCCTTACATGATATCAAAAATTTCATCAGTGAGAAAAAATTTAACAAAAGATAACGGAGTTGATTCACCTGATATTACTTCATTCAACTTCGGCTCGGCATCAAATGGCATGGTGTATTGCGGTACGTCTGCGTCACGGCTGGACGACCATCCGACCTCCCGATCCTCGGCCAAATCCACATCGTCTTCTGGATTGTCGATCGCGCCAATTTCAGCCACATCTACTTCTTCCAAATGATACTCGTCGTCGGGGTGATCTTCTTCTTCGCTGTCGCCAGGAAATTCTGCCCGAACAATACGTAGATCTTCGCCGCCGTCGCTGCTTCGATGTTGTTCGCCGCTGCTAAACTCGCCGATGTTGTCTTCAGGCACTATGGCTGCCGCAGCTCCCACCTCACCGTCACTCACCGGACCATTGTCGCGCTGATTTTCGATGCTTTCCCTCGGAAATCCCAAAAATTCTTCATCACTGTCGCTGTCCAAAAAGTACTTCTTAAAAAAATCACGGTCTTCCGGGTTCACGAGCGACAGAATCTTGCTTTCAGTGAGGTCATTGTACGCGCTATTTGCATCCATGTTAAATATTTATGAGAGACAAAATGGCTGGCGCAATTTCGCGCGAAGGCTGACGTATTTCCTGGAAATTTCCATGCAGACTGACCTTATGACCCCAGTTTTACTCCTTATATGGTACTAGAATAGGGTTCAAAGGCTATGGGAATGAAATCTTTGTCAGGTGACTTCAAAATCGCGGGAAATTGCGTTTCGAACATAGCGATGGTTACCAAGGGAGACTGTACGGATATATCCGTGCATGGCGCTGAGCGTGAGTTGGGCGTGTACGGATATATCCGTGCATGGCGTTTTAAGGGTTAAGCATGCGGAACAATGTTGAGAATGGCTCTTTTCATACCATCAACATTGTTTTAATTCTGAGACAGTGCATATGCAAATACTTTTTGAAAAATTATGGTTGTCGTGGTCAGTTCCTTTTGTGTTCCTTTGAGTTTATACAGATGGTTTCCAAGGCTTTTTTTTCACATGGTTTATGTCTGACCGTTTCCCAACATCATACTTCACAGAGTCACAAATATTTCTCCAAGTTGTGGAGTCCTCGTCCCCCACCAGGGTTCCATATCGAACATCATTTTCCACGGCTCTGGTGAATAATTCAACACAGACTGAGGACTCCATTGATTTGCTGGATGAACTCCAGTTTTTGCGACAGTCATGTGGAGTTGGCTCCCTTTGTTTCCGTGTTGCGTGTTCACATACTTGGCTTCTCTTATTGTGGGTACCATAGTCTAAAATTTTCTTTGACTTGACACCCATTACACAACCATGACCTATGAAAAATTAACATTACCGATAACTGGTTAGTCCCTCACAAATAAAGTAAAACAATTGTCTTAGTCTTTGAATAAACATGTAAATCTAAGTTTCAAAGCTCTGACATACTTAGATACATGAACATACAATGTGGTGTACTCTGTCACACTTCTGGACATTGCTACCAATATAATATAGTATACAGTAATAAATAATATATATATATACATACAACAGAACTATGTGTACTGTTGAGACAATACATGATTATTAAATGTGATTAGAAACTGTGCTCACCTAGGCCAAACCTTTGTGTTGACATCATATAGTCGAGACTTTTTATCTGTTGAGATGTAGTTGATGCCACCACAATAATCACACCTTATGTGAAGTAGTGATGCCAGCATGTAATAAGTCTCTGACTCTGTATTGACAAGTTTAATAGTTTTACCACACACACTACAACCACTGTTTAGTTGATCAGCAAGCAACCCCAATTCAACTATCCTCCAACCCTCTCTCCAGCTGAATTTGTTGATGTGGTTTTCTGTAAATATTTTTTCGTCTTCATACATAGTTGGGATCTTTTCCTATAAAAAAAATAAAAAAAATATTATGTTTCATCCTATGGATGTTTGACAATGCATGCATATCCCACAAGTGGCATGCAACCATCATATTACAGGGTTCGAACAAATGAGTTTCACTACGGAATAGACGTTTTTCAATAGTTGTTAGGAAGCTTGAGCCAGCTGTACGGGGTATGGTGCATTACAAGACATCGAGAAATTGATTGTACCAAAGTCACATTCCTCTAACATGAAATTGAAAATATTATATTCCTTTCTCTTCCTTCTTAAACTTCTTTCCTTGTTTCGGTAAAAATGCTGTTGATTTGGCTGGGTTTGATTTTTAGTTATGCTGTATGGTGACGACAACTTACACATTTCTCCAATGTGTACGGAAGCTGGGCCATGGCCACTGACTGTAGCTAGCACGTGTAGTCCGTGGGCTAGAGGGGGTCTACGTGCACCCCCCCCCACAGGATAACAAACCTGTATTTTTCAGAACCCTTGGGATCCCTAGAATACGAAATGGAATTTTAACAGGAAAAATATAGGGACGCAATAGCTGTTATGGTCATGTTTTGAAGGGTACCGCAAAATCACGATTTTCCAAGCCAAATGCATTTTCGTCAAATCTGTCTTCTTGTAAGTCATGTGCTGAGCTCATTTTTTAACATAACCTCACTTGTTTGGTATCATTAGAAAGGGAATTTATTCGTCTTTAAGATGACATATTGCATTATGCAATATCTTCTACAGTTTTTGTCAAATATAACCAAAACTTACCCCTTACCCCAAAATTTAACATTGCAAATTACAGTAAAATTCAAATTCTACCAATTTTTTGGCTGGGCATAATGAAATATGCATTGCTTTGTCTGAAATCTGTTTTATTTGATACAGGGACATGTCAGAAATATGGAATAGACTTTTAACAGAAAAAATATTGGGAATCTACAGCTGTAACAGTCATATTTTGAAGGGTACCGCAAAATAACAGTGTTGCAGATTTGCATGCATTTTTGTTAAAACTGTCTTCTTATAAGTTATCTGCTGAGCTTGTATTTGGATATAACCTGGCTTGTTAGGTATCATTAGAAAGATAATTTACTAATCTTTAGAATGACATATTGTAACATGCAATATCGTGTGTAGTTTTCATGATATGTAACCAAAACTTACCCCATACCCCAAAGTTTACATTGAAAATTTCAGTCATAGCTAAAACCAAATTCTACCATTTTTTTAGCTTGACACAAAAATATGGCCGTTTTTGCTATTAAATCTGTTTTATTTGGTACAGAGATATATCAGAAACATGAAATAGACTTTTAACAGAAAAAATATTGGGAATCTACAGCTGTAACAGTCATATTTTGAAGGTTACCGCAAAATCATAGTGTAGCAGATTTGCATGCATTTTTGTTAAATTTTTCTTCCTATAAGTTATCTGCTGAGCTTGTTTTTGGATATAACCTGGCTTGTTAGGTATCATTAGAAAGATAATTTACTAATCTTTAGAATGACATATTGTAACATGCAATATCGTGTGTAGTTTTCATGATATGTAACCAAAACTTACCCCATACCCCAAAGTTTACATTGAAAATTTCAGTCATAGCTAAAACCAAATTCTACCATTTTTTTAGCTTGACACAAAAAATATGGCCGTTTTTGCTATTAAATCTGTTTTATTTGGTACAGAGATATATCAGAAACATGAAATAGACTTTTAACAGAAAAAATATTGGGAATCTACAGCTGTAACAGTCATATTTTGAAGGTTACCGCAAAATCATAGTGTAGCAGATTTGCATGCATTTTTGTTAAATTTGTCTTCCTATAAGTTATCTGCTGAGCTTGTTTTTGGATATAACCTGGCTTGTTAGGTATCATTAGAAAGATAATTTACTAATCTTTAGAATGACATATTGTAACATGCAATATCGTGTGTAGTTTTCATGATATGTAACCAAAACTTACCCCATACCCCAAAGTTTACATTGAAAATTTCAGTCATAGCTAAAACCAAATTCTACCATTTTTTTAGCTTGACACAAAAAATATGGCCGTTTTTGCTATTAAATCTGTTTTATTTGGTACAGAGATATATCAGAAACATGAAATAGACTTTTAACAGAAAAAATATTGGGAATCTACAGCTGTAACAGTCATATTTTGAAGGTTACCGCAAAATCATAGTGTAGCAGATTTGCATGCATTTTTGTTAAATTTGTCTTCCTATAAGTTATCTGCTGAGCTTGTTTTTGGATATAACCTGGCTTGTTAGGTATCATTAGAAAGATAATTTACTAATCTTTAGAATGACATATTGTAACATGCAATATCGTGTGTAGTTTTCATGATATATAACCAAAACTTACCCCATACCACAAAGTTTATATCGAAAATTACTTTCGTAGCTATCGTCAAATTCTACAAATTTTCTAGCTAGACATAACAAATAAGGCAATGCTTTATATGAAATCTTTTTATTTGGTACTGAGGAATGTCAGAAATATGAAATAGACTTTTAACAGAAAATATATTGGGACTCTACAGCTGTAACAGTCATATTTTGAAGGGTCTCGCAAAATCACAGTATTGCCAACTCGCTTGCTTTTTTGTTAAATGTGTCTTCTTATAAGTCATCTGCTGAGCTTGATTTTTGACATAACCTGGCTTGTTAGGTATCAATAGAAAGGTAATTACTAGTCTTTAAATGACATATCGTAATATGCAATGTCTTGTTTAGGTTTCATGAAATAGGACCAAAACTTACCCCATACCCCAAGGTTTACACAGCAAATTACTGCAAATCTGAAACTCTACCTTTTTTTTACAATTTATTAACTTTATATACCAAAGGCAATGCTTGTATGCAATCTATGAAATCTGTGATTTTGTTAAAAAAGTATGTCACAAATATGAAACTAACTTTTAACAGGAACATAATATGATTTTGTAGCCTTTTGGATCATATTTGGAAGGGTACCCAGGTATCAGGGCAAATTTGCCGAAACACATACATTTGCAATATATGGGTTCCCCCTCCAAAAATGATCCAAATGGCTACTAAATTGTATCATCTTCCCGTTATAAGTTAATTTTATACTTGTGACATACTTTTGTAACAAATAAATCAGATTTTAAACAAGAATTGCCTTTTGTATTATGTGCAGCAAAAATGGTAGAATTTAAGATAAGCCGTAATTTGCGATTTGAACTTTTTGGGTATGGGGTAAAGTTTGACCATATTCCAGGAAAACTATGAATGACATTGTATATGACAATATGTCATCTTAAAGAAAAATAAATTGCCCTACTAATGATACCTCACAAGCCAGGTTGTGTCACAAAATAAGTTCAGCAGATGACTTACAAGAAGAAGAATTTAACAAAAAAGGTGCCAGTTTGCGGTACTGCGATTTTGCATTTCCCTTCAAAATATGGCTGTTACAACCATACAGTCCAAATATTTTTTCTGTTAAAAGTCTATTTCACATTTCTGACATGACCCAGTACCATATACAACAGATTTAATACCGAAACAGAGCTATTTTATCATGTCTAGCTAAAAATTCACGGAATTTGATCACGTTATCTATGACAGTACTTTCAATATAAACCTTGGGGTATGGGGTACGTTTTGGTCATATTCCATGAAAAATATACAAGATATTGCCTGTTACAATATTCATTGTAAAGAATATTCAATTACCTTTTCAATGATACTAAACAAACCCAGTTATAATCAATAACAAGCTTAGTAGACGACTTATAAGATGACAGATTTAACAAAAACGCATACGAATCAGGATACTGAGATTTTGCTGTACCCTTAAAATACAGCTGTTACAGCTATAGAATCCTAATATTTTTTCTGTTAAAAGTTCATTTCATATTTCTGATATGGCAAAATACAAAATAAAACAGATTTCATACAAAAAATTGTCTAATTTTTTATGTCTGCGTAAAAAATTGCTTGAATTTGACAGTAGCTATGACAGTAGTTTTCGATGTAAATTTTGGGGTATGGGTTAAGTTTTGGTCATATTTCATAAAAATCTGTACAAGATATTGCATGTTACAATATGTCATTCTAAACATTAGTAAATTATCTTTCTAATGATACCTAACAAGCCAGGTTATATTCAAAAACTAGCTCAGCAGATAACTTATAAGACGACAAATTAAACAAAATGCATGCAAATCTGCAACACTGTTACTTTGCGGTACCCTTCAAAATATGACTGTTACAGCTGTAGATTCCCAATATTTTTTCTGTTAAAAGTCTATTTCATATTTCCGACATGTCCCTGTACCAAATAAAATAGATTTCATAGCAAAAACGGCCATATTTTTTGTGTCAAGCTAAAAAAATGGTAGAATTTGGTTTTAGCTATGACTGAAATTTTCAATGTAAACTTTGGGGTATGGGGTAAGTTTTGGTTATATATCATGAAAACTACACAAGATATTGCATGTTACAATATGTCATTTCAAAGATTAGTAAATTAGCTTACTAATGATACCTAACAAGCCAGGTTATATTCAAAAACAAGCTCAGCAGATAACTTATAGGAAGACAAATTAAACAAAAATGCATGCAAATCTGCAACACTGTTACTTTGCGGTACCCTTCAAAATATGACTGTTACAGCTGTAGATTCCCAATATTTTTTCTGTTAAAAGTCTATTTCATATTTCCGACATGTTCCTGTACCAAATAAAACAGATTTCATAGCAAAAACGGCCAGATTTTTTGTGCCAAGCTAAAAAAAATGGTAGAATTTGGTTTTAGCTATGACTGAAATTTTCAATGTAAACTTTGGGGTATGGGGTAAGTTTTGGTTATATATCATGAAAACTACACACGATATTGCATGTTACAATATGTCATTTTAAAGATTAGTAAATTATCTTTCTAATGATACCTAACAAGCCAGGTTACATTCAAAACCAAGCTCAGCAGATAACTTATAGGAAGACAAATTAAACAAACATGCATGCAAATCTGCAACACTGTTACTTTGCGGTACAATTCAAAATATGACTGTTACAGCTGTAGATTCCCAATATTTTTTCTGTTAAAAGTCTATTTCATATTTCTGACATGTCCTGTACCAAATAAAATAGATTTCATAGCAAAAATGGCCATATTTTTTGTGTCAAGCTAAAAAAATGGTAGAATTTGGTTTTAGCTATGACTGAAATTTTCAATGTAAAGTTTGGGGTATGGGGTAAGTTTTGGTTAGATATCGTGAAAACTACACAAGATATTGCATGTTACAATATGTCATTTTAAAGATTAGTAAATTATCTTTCTAATGATACCTAACAAGCCAGGTTATATTCAAACACAAGCTCAGCAGATAACTTATAGGAAGACAAATTAAACAAAAATGCATGCAAATCTGCAACACTGTTATTTTGCGGTACCCTTCAAAATATGACTGTTACAGCTGTAAATTCCCAATATTTTTTCTGTTAAAAGTCTATTTCATATTTCCGACATGTTCCTGTACCAAATAAAACAGATTTCATAGCAAAAACGGCCAGATTTTTTGTGCCAAGCTAAAAAAAATGGTAGAATTTGGTTTTAGCTATGACTGAAATTTTCAATGTAAACTTTGGGGTATGGGGTAAGTTTTGGTTATATATCATGAAAACTACACACGATATTGCATGTTACAATATGTCATTTACAATATGTCATTTTAAAGATTAGTAAATTATCTTTCTAATGATACCTAACAAGCCAGGTTACATTCAAAACCAAGCTCAGCAGATAACTTATAGGAAGACAAATTAAACAAACATGCATGCAAATCTGCAACACTGTTACTTTGCGGTACAATTCAAAATATGACTGTTACAGCTGTAGATTCCCAATATTTTTTCTGTTAAAAGTCTATTTCATATTTCTGACATGTCCTGTACCAAATAAAATAGATTTCATAGCAAAATGGCCATATTTTTTGTGTCAAGCTAAAAAAATGGTAGAATTTGGTTTTAGCTATGACTGAAATTTTCAATGTAAAGTTTGGGGTATGGGGTAAGTTTTGGTTAGATATCGTGAAAACTACACAAGATATTGCATGTTACAATATGTCATTTTAAAGATTAGTAAATTATCTTTCTAATGATACCTAACAAGCCAGGTTATATTCAAACACAAGCTCAGCAGATAACTTATAGGAAGACAGTTTTAACAAAAATGCATGCAAATCTGCAACACTGTTATTTTGCGGTACCCTTCAAAATATGACTGTTACAGCTGTAAATTCCCAATATTTTTTCTGTTAAAAGTCTATTTCATATTTCTGACATGTCCTTGTATCAAATAAAACAGATTTCAGACAAAGCAATGCATATTTCATTATGCCAAGCTAAAAAATTGGTAGAATTTGAGTTTTACTGTAATTTGCAATGTTAAATTTTGGGGTAAGGGGTAAGTTTTGGTTATATTTGACAAAAACTGTAGAAGATATTGCATAATGCAATATGTCATCTTAAAGACGAATAAATTCCCTTTCTAATGATACCAAACAAGTGAGGTTATGTTAAAAAATGAGCTCAGCACATGACTTACAAGAAGACAGATTTGACGAAAATGCATTTGGCTTGGAAAATCGTGATTTTGCGGTACCCTTCAAAACATGACCATAACAGCTATTGCGTCCCTATATTTTTCCTGTTAAAATTCCATTTCGTATTCTAGGGATCCCAAGGGTTCTGAAAAATACAGGTTTGTTATCCTGTGGGGGGGGGGTGCACGTAGACCCCCTGTAGCCCACGGACTAGTGATGTCGCGTCGACAGTTGTATTCGCGTGCGGTACATGTTTACATTTTTTCAAATGGATTAGAATTGGATTATGTTTCTTGAATACACACATGAAACAGGTCAGCTACGAGGGATATAGAACTTCCTAAATTCACTTACATTATTTTGGAATCAATATTATTGTGGGATTTTAGATTTGGCATCAAATTTGTTCATGTTTATACATAACATACGTACGCTACGTAAATCTCAAACTGTAATAAACGACGTTGTGCTGCTATGCTACTGACAAGAAACAAAGTATCTGTACGCCATTGAATTCGTAACAAAAAGAAACATGAACGAGATAAAGTTCATTACGTACCTTGTTCAATTCTTCCAATTTTTTTTGAGCTTGACTTTGCCTTATTATTGATTTTCTGTAAACAAATTTTCCCTGCCTTCGTGGACGCGGATTGTTGCATAACGCCTCCATCTCGACTGACGTCTATTGTGCGCAGAATACGTTGCGCACTATAGAGGGCGCACCAAACCTTAATTCATCACAATCTGTGAAACAAAGGTAACAAATGAGACAAAATCAAAGCTGTGATGTACTCAGAACAGAAAAAAACATTGAAACTCAGTTAAAGACCATAAATTATTTGCAAACTGTTCAAAATACAGATAGTGACGGTGACAGTGACATATCAGACTCTTAGCTTTTTGCTGTGGAAGAGGATGATGATGTTTTAATCCATCAAATTGGCAGTGCCCGATCAAAAGTGATGATTAACATTTTGAACCTTCCGAGACTCAGTATACATGAGTATGTACAAGACCTTGAAGAAGAGCAGAATTTTGGAAAAAATCTCTTTCCATTGAATGTTATATTGTATCTATGCACTGGTAATTGCCAGTGTTATAAATCAAAATTGGATCAATACTTACTCAAGCAATGGGGAGGAGGGACATGGAATTTGTGTCATCTTAAATGGGGTCATTTTTGAGGGGCAATGGGTAGGAGGGGTTCACTTACTTTGACAGATGCACAGGAAGAATTTGCCAGCCCACCCCCAGCCATAATAACTGAACCCTCCCTAATCATAAATTCCAAAAATTGAAGAACAGCAAAGTCATGTTATCAAATGATGATGAAAATTTGAATCTAATTTTCTCTCTAAAGTCTTGATGATATCTTCATACTTATTTGCATGGTACTGGTAGCTGTCATTAATTGGGATTCTTTCTTTGTGGGATTTGGCCAAGCGGTTTTGACTGTGATGTCTTTTGCTATGTACCATATGTTTTGCGAGTTTGAATTGAATCGAAAATCTACTGAATTGTCAACTCATCAATAAATAAATTGTAGCAGTTCTCTTCACATTTCATTTTAGGAGCTACGTAGAAAGTCCGTTTGTCATTGTTTTCAGCAATAAATGATAGCCGAGCTGTAGGGGATGCTTGATTGCCCATTTTAGACAGCTGTGTTCTAATATTTCTAATAATTTAAAATAATTGTGATTGTTTAACAGGTAAAAAACTTGTGAGTGTTCAGTTGAAAGACTTGACATCGATATATGCAGTGTTGCCGCCAGGATGCGCCCTTGCGACAATGTCCCCAAAACGGAACCTGTGTCTCCCACTCTTGCATATTGTGGGTTACCATGGGCGCACTTGTGAGTCGACTGTGATGGGTGTTGTCTACAAGTAATATCTGTTACTGATGATGATCTTAGTTTTGCATAATTATTTTGAGGCTCACTGGTTTCATTTGCATTCTGAAAAATTGATTTACTCCTGCAATTTATCAGCCATTAAATGAAAATAAGTCAGATGATAAAAGAAGGCCCATCTCTTGAACAAGTTGAAATATGTGAAGGGTTAAGGCGATACCGAAGCATTCACAGCGCGGGCTTGTTGCTATCGCTGGCAGCGTTCCAAACGCCTACTTTTGTACATGCAAAATCTTACCGTTCCGTTGTTTTTCTATGGATTTTCGACTCCTTGTATTTTGAAAATGCTCAAAATCTTTCAACTCTCTCAATTGTAAACAAATTTAGCTGACCTTTGGTAGGAATATTGAAGTCATACATGAGAATATAGTTAAGCATGCGTTTCCAAAAATTCCGGACCGTTTATGAGATATTGCCCTAAAACCCTTCAAATCATGGTTCTTCAGCAACTCTCATCCAACCACTTTGACTGTACAAAGTTAACACTTAGACCCTACTGTGGCTTTTCAGCCTGATACGCAACAAGAGTCCCTATTAATTTGCTTATGGAAAAATACCACAAGGTTCATAGTTTGAGGAGTGCTTAGCTGCTATCAGAAATTCATCACAATTTAAAGGCATTTCTGGCAATCCCTGGGATCGCCTTTGTTCTGGTCTGTAAGAGGATTATGGAGGTGTAATAGCCTTTTGTTTTCCATTGAAATTATAATTTTGTGGGTAAATTTTCTGATGAGCCAATCTGGCGCCAACACATGCCTTTAAAAGAGAAGACTTGTATAATATGTATTAATTGCATCATTTCTTCTACCAGGAGGTGATTCCAAAATGGTATACTGATGCCAGGGGAGTAATTCAACAGCGCCCTCTATGTTGACAGGATGCTTGATGTATCTCCTGTATTGTCTTTCAATGACAAAACCATCTGATGCTCAGTTTGGTGTTTTGACAATGTCATCATTGCCTGCAAAGCAGTCCAAACACAGGTTTTTCAGCTGGTAGTTTGTTGGAGGCAAGGTAAAGAAACATTACCATACTGCAATTTTCTGATTTTCAGGTGTATGGCTGTGTATGTTATATGTCATACACAGTGTATAATAATTTCTAAGGGAGCCTTCAGTAATTACAGGGGGGCGGGGGGAATTAGGGAGGAGTCACTTTTTTGAAAACCATCCAAGGGGAAGGGTCACTTTTTATAAACCTACATATATCTGATTTTAATAGAAAAGGACAGCAGCACGAAAACGACCTCCACAAAAAATCAAAACCACCAACAGAGGAAAAATTTTAACAAGTTTTCGTGCTTGACTATCCAATGAACATATCCACTGAATTCTGCTTTAGAAAAATGCACGACATGCCAGTGGTCAGTGGGGGGAGGGTAACTTTTTTAGGAAACTGTCCAAGGGGGAGGGTCACTTTTTATAAACCTACAGGTATCTGATTTTTCATAGAAAAGGTCAGCAGCATGAAAAAGAGCTCCACAAAAAATTAAAACCGCCAACAGAGGAAAAATTTTGACATGTTTTCATGCTTGACTATCCAATGAATCTATCCAGAATTCTGCTTCAGCAAAATACACGACATGCCAGTGGTCACACATTGGCAAAATTGATCAAACCTTTCACAAACACAGATAGGAAGATCATGTGACCTGCTGTCAGCATCAATATAACCCCTTGAAAAACTGCTGAGGCAGTTGTATGGAACCTCTGTTATCAAACAGAGTGATTGCATTTGTGTGTAGTACTCTGCTGACAAAAAGTTCAAAGGTGGGACAAGAAATAACAAAGTACACATGAAGCAAAGGCTGAAATATATGTAACAAAAATTGTAACTTATCTTGTCCATAACTTTTGTAATGATTTGTAAAATTATTTTCACTAGTTCAGCTCAACTCTAAATTTGGCCATGCTATAGTAAAGTATTATTTCAATGAGTAGCCAATCACATATTGGATAACATTGTCAGTTGTGTTGTCACCACAAGGCTGGCCTGAGCATTACAAATTGTTATCATGCAGCCACTTTCAACCCAGATGCAAGCCATATCTTCCCAAACTTTGTGATTGTTTCACCAGAAACATTAGCTACTAGTCTACTGCTACATATTGACACACAATGTGAATAGCAAGCTAACCACAAAGATACCGGTATTTCAGAGTCATTTTGACTGTAACTTAACAGACTCTCAAGTATGGGATTTCGATATTTGTAAGTTCAGATACAAGTTAGATTTTCTACACTATCTGTGTAGGTATGCAATTTATCTGTTGCAGGACAGTGAACTTATGTTGACATTAATGGAATGTGGTTGTGTGGTTGTCCAAACGAGACTAAAAATGAAAGCAATTTTTACATGATTGCATGTTGGTGTAGTGACCTTACACAGTCAAACTTTAGCATTAGTTACAGCATGATTTATGGCTCCATATGTCACAAACACAGTCTGTTTACTGACGATACCAAAAATATTAAGAAGCTATTCAAATGGTGCAGCAAAGGAACATAGTGCAATTTAGCGGTACTGGGTATAGCTTATGTAATGCGTGCAAGCATAATAGTAGCCTGGAAATGGACCCAGCACCGGTACACCTCAAATTCTCTATTTATATGGTACACTGGCGTCTAGTGCTGTTTTGTTAGTCCCCACGGACACCGTCCGGGGGGACTTATAGGTTTGGTCATGTCCGTGCGTGCGTGCGTGCGTGCGTGCGTGCGTCCGTCCGTGCGTGCGTGCGTGCGTGCGTCCGTCCGTTCACGCAGATATCTCTGAGATGCCTGGAGCGATTTCATTCAAACTTGATAGAAGGATTACTTCATATGGCATACAGATGCACGTCAATTTGTTTTGTGATACGATCCAATATGGCCGCCAGGCGGCCATTTTATTACGATTTTTTCATGTACAGAGCCATTACTCAGGCATGTTTCGACGGATTTTATTCAGAGTTGGTACAAGGACATTGACCAATGTCATACAGTCTGAACGCTAGGGGTGCAATTTGCATATGCAAATGCCATTTCCTTTCGAACGGCACTCAGCAACTCAGTCTACACTGTGACCGTTGGCTGGCTAACACAGTTTTTCAGTCGCTCCCAAATCCTCATTTTTTCGCCGATAATTATCATTGGAGACCAACTTCATCTCTTCAATTGGATTTTCTGAGAAGGTAAGTGACTTTTCGGGGCTCTGTTTGAAAAATTAAAGTGAATTTTGCGATTTCAGCGATTTTTTGCTCACGTGTGAACACGTGAGCATATGTCGCAGCGATGTCTGTCTGTCTGTCTGTCTGTCTGTCTGTCTGTTGGTCCATTTTCTCAAAAACGGCTGAACGTATTTCAGTCAAATTTGGTAGACATCTTCAGAATTCAAATGGCTAGAACTGAAAAGGTTTTGGTGGGCGTGGCTTGGATATTAATGAAGTTATGAAAGTTTTAATTTTTCTGTTACGCCGCGTATGACAAGTGAAAACAATCGACTGTTTGAGGGCGCTGTGAAATGTGCTTGTCCAGGTTGGCTACAGCTGGATAGCTCTGGTTTCAACCACGGTCCCTCCGTGTTTCAACCTCGTATTGAACATTAAAAATATGATATTTTATTACTCATTCAATTCACTATTCAAGATAAAATATCGTTTAGCAAATTAGCTTTATCCTTGGTAATTGATTGTTTCCCTCGCTGCTCGATCGCCATAAATGAGTAATACGTTCTCTACCTAGCCTCATGGCATGGAAGTGCTGATGAATAATAACTTTGGGTCAAAGGTATTGAAGTGTCCAATCAGGTTCGTGCACAGAGTCCAAGGCCATGACCTACTTCATGTACTTCTGCACTGTTTTGATTTTGCTTCGCCAAGAAACGTGTTCGTCATTGTCCATAGAAGTATGTTTGCTCTCCTTTGAGGTTGTTTGTGAAACAAATTCCGGGATAGGCCTTGGAATGCATACGATCGGCATCGCGGCAGTGCATGTAGCTAGCCCTACGAGTATGACGAGAGTGTCCGGCTTTGGCTACGCCGCCTCCCACCTCCGGAAGGCGGCGTAGCCAAAGCCGGACACTGTCGCCATACTCGTAGGGCTATGCATGTAGCGTACCATGCTTGTGTAACTGCCTAGCTCAACGTGCATTCACGGTTGATACTCGTGTACAATCATGATGTGTTCAATTCTGATGAAGATTCATAAGTCTTACTTTTGCAGTCTTTTTTCCGTACGATAATCCGACAATACGTGTTACTGTTAGACGAGGTGGCCATTTTATGATAAGTTTCAATACTGCACAGCTACATAGCGTCACTATCGTGTGATCGAGGTACAGCGTTGTTGAACGGGATACAGAAACTCTGCAGAGGGAGAAACGATCGTTGACATGAACAGTCAATGTACTTCAGCACGTAGTCCGCAGATAGCGGATCGAGAAAATAAACGTGTCCCAGTAAATAACGGAATATTTATGTACATTAACTCGATATTAATCAAATTTCCAGCTCATCGCAAAAAATGTATTGGAAAGATTAATTTGTCACTGACAAATACTGCACTGTATGGAAAAAAACAGTCTGTAGAATAGTTCAACTTCAAGTGGTATTACCCGAGACAAACACTTGTGTTGTCAATTTTGATTTCATTTCATAAACTTCATACTTCATCGAGTATCGTGTATTTCAGCCTTTGTGAAGCCATTTTATTGATATTTTCAATTTTTGTCTTGGCTTTGTTGTGGAACATGTTGAATCGTCTCCGTGGACATGTAGGCAAAAGTGTGACGGGGTCGAAGTGACTTGGGTACCTGGGGCCGACCAAAACCAGTGTGAATTACTGGGGTCAAAGCGGACAGCGGCCGGGATGACATGTTCCCCAAGCGAGCTACCTTCAGAAGTCTGTTTCATCGAAAAAAACGTCAACTTTTAAAACCCGTCATTTATTTACTGATGTTATTCTCAGCATCACAAACATATACGCCTCTGCTATGTATCACAGCAAATAGTTATATTTGAGCGCCCCGTAAATGGGATCCTCGTTTTTTTGCGAACCCGGAAGTGTGTCTTGCTCAATGCATTTCCTACCCATAGCGAGGGAAACTGCCCGCGTTCCCATGCTCCCATGCACCCTTTTTCAATGCCAGTGCAACGCCATCTGTGCAAAATTTGTGATGGTATGCTCCCGTGTGATGGAAAACCTCTCTTATTCTAACAATGACGTAGTTGACTTTGGACTTCGATATCGTAAATGTTATGTCCATGCAGTGAGTTTGGGTTGGCGCGCTTATAATGCAATCTTCGCCCGCCTGCGGTCCGATATCCCGCATTTATTAGCGATATTTATCTGTTTTGACTTGACCAAAGTTGGCAAAACTTGCTATGTACATTAAAGATACTATGATACAAGATTATTGAAAGTCATTTGACATTTTTTTCAGCCAATTCCCAATATGCATATTTAATGAACCTTCCAAATTAGGGATATATACTGGCATTTACTTGATAAAATTTGGCGAAACATGCTGTGTACATTGATCATTATACCAGGTTATAACAGTATTGAAAGTCATTTTGCATTTTCATGTCAGCTAATTCATAATTTGCATAAATAGCTAACAAGCTTTCACGGTTTGGCATATAGAGCTTGAAGGACTTGACCAAAGGTAATTACACATGCTATATTGTGATACAATGACAGTACTCAAAGAAATTAATTATTTTTATTTCAGCTAATTACATATTTGAATACTTAATGACCTTTAGAATTGATCTGTGGTGAAATTCATTGTGTTGATCATAACACTTTAAATGTAGCAAAGCATGTAGCAAAGGTTCAAACTTGCACATAAATGCAATATATAATGAAACACGTGAGCATTTTCAGTTCATATCTGGTTCATGGTACGATGTTATATGTCGAGCGCGGACTTGTGTTGCTGTACCAACTACGGTAGCATGAAATTAAGGCCCAAAATCAAGCATAGTTCGTGGAATTATACTATAAATTAGCTTTTTACCGCAGAATTTTGTCTGTTCATGCCAGGAATTTGATGTTGGGCGGCAAAGTTCGCCGCTGTGTTTTGCCGCTAAAATCCAATATGGCGCCAAATCAACATTAGTGTACTGTACGTTTTACACGTACACTGTGTACTCGCATACGCTCATAGTGAAATAAATCCCCAAAATGTGCGTATTTTTAGGTCAAATGTTACTTTTTTGGGGGAAACTATCATCAAGTGACACTTTTAGGTTGTAATACGTAAAATTCGTGTCACAGTTGTTTTTAATTATTTTCCTCTTTTTTTTTCAGGGTCATCACAGTCCGAGGATGGCTTCGAAGCTTCCAGCCGGGGCTTCCCATAGAAACACTTGTGCATGTGACCTCATGGTTGTTCACTTTTAACTTTTTTGACGTAATTTTCGTGTCTGATTTGTCTCAGTTTGTTGCAGTCAAGTCTCTGAGGCTTAAGTATTGATCAAACTTCAGGTTTATTTAGAATAAAGCTGTTGTCTTTGCAGTATATTGAATTCAGAACTTATTAATTTTCTTTTTAATTTAACCAACACAAAACCAACCGACACTTCCAATATTTATTGAGAAATTCGTGTCACCCGAGCGGCACTTTCAAAGGCTTCATTAAAGGTGAACTTCTCCGATATGCTTGCACATGCAACAACGACATGGACTTCATTCAAAGGTCAACTTTCTCACACGCAAACTTCAACAACAAGATTATAGAAAAAAAAGATATATCTCGTATAAAGAAAGATGTTAATCTCACCAACCATCGACGATACCTCACCGATAAAGATAAGAGGAATATGACATAAGAACAAAACTGGTTTACACAACGACCTTCAGTCCATTCATCAAAACCAGGCAAATCAAACAATGTCTAACAAAAAATTGGAAAATAATAGAAGCCGATCAAACACTGGTCAAAGTTTTTCCAGAAAAACCTATCATAGCATACAAAAGGAATAAAAACTTAAGAGACATCCTCGTTCAGGCACAAATCAAGCACGAGGATAAAATAAACACGAACGGTCTGACCAACAAACCACTCAAAGTTCAGACCACAACATATCCATACTAGCATCTCTAGTTGATGAACAATCGCTACTATCAAATTAACATGTGGGATAAATAGCTCCAACACATAACCGGTTCTTTCCCGGGGACCCAGATCACATGACCAGGGTCAAAGCACTATCGATTCACCGGTGTCTCGCCATGTTTCTCCATATCATTAAACCACATTGATCGAATCAATATACCGCATCACTATCAAAGGTAGAAAACAAGTACCTTGGCGTAATTCTCGACAGTAAACTTTCATTTAGTCATCATACAACAGCCCTTCAAAAGAAATGTCAGCAGAGGTTGCACGTGCTTAGGAGGCTGCGTTCCTTTGATGTGGATTCACATCTGTTACTCTTACTATATCGGAGTATTATTGAACCACTTCTGACTTATTGCAATATCTGCTACTTTTCGTTGCTCTCTACCGTAAATCGCAATAAGTTGTTAAAAATCTCGCAAACTGCTGCTAAGATAATTGGTAGACCCACTCCGTCCCTTTCAGTGCTCACGGATAGTGCAATACTGCGCAAAGCACGATCAATCACTGCTGATGTAAACCATCCTTTGTATTCCTCTTTTGAATTATTGCCTTCAGGAAGGAGATTTCGCTGCTTGAAGTGTAGCAAATTAAGGTACAGAAAGAGCTTTGTCCCAACAGCCATTAAGAGACTCAATCTCTGAAGTGTATTTTTTCCCGTGTGTTTTCTGACTTAGTTTGTGTTTTGTTTTGTTTTTGTTTTTTATGTCTGTCAGGTCGTTATTTTTATCCTCTGAGCTGTAAGGTGATTATCCTTTTTAGGACAATAAAGTATAATAATAATAATAATAATGTGTAAAGTTGCTCTCATTTTCCTATATATAGAAACAGACTTCAAGATACATAAAACAATTTATAAATTCTAAAATTCTGAGAAAAAAATATACTAAAGAACTGTAGTTGTAGTTAACATAAAATTATTCTCGTTTGTAGAGGCCATCTAATCTGTGGTGAATGTATAATGCCCACTGTAACAAGTACTAGAAAACGGCATTCATAGGTGAAATTTTTAGACGAAGTTTCGCCAAGGGTCTATTGAAAAGTGTACCATTTCCAGTAAAATAGCTCTGTGAAGTTAAAAATTGTATACACAATCAATTGTTACTGAAAAAGACACTGCTGAAATTTGATCGGTGTTCAAGACCCGGAAGACCATTTACTAGCCCCGTTTCTCCTTCATAGACAGACCCAAATCGTGTTATGCAGCAGAAACTACTCAGTATACACATCGACAATCTTTTGAAGGTAGGTTTATTTTTACATGACAAACTGTTTATATCAGAAACAAATTCCTAAAAAACTCATATTACCTATAACATTCACTCAGGTCCGCGGTATAGCGTGAATATAGGCATGTTTAGGCGACCCATGCTTGTGTGACCCCTGTGTACTACTGCGACCTTTGTTTTGAAATGAAAACGAGGCTATTTTTCTGAAGGGCGCTGTTCAAATTACACCCCCAGCATTCAGACTGATAGATATGCACATCAATTTGTTTTGTGATACGATCCAATATGGCTGCCAGGCGGCCATTTTATTACGATTTTTTTCATGTACAGAGCCATTACTCAGGCATGTTTTGACCGATTTTATTCAGAGTTGGTACAAGGACATTGACCAATGTCATAGATATGCACATCAATTTGTTTTGTGATACGATTCAATATGGCCGCCAGGTGGCCATTTTATTACGATTTTTTCATGTACAGAGCCATAACTCAGGCACGTTTCAACCGATTTTATTCAAAGTTGGTACAAGCTTATTGACAAATGTCATAGCTGTGCACGGCATTTTGTTTTGTGATACGATCCAATATGGCCGCTGTGCGGCCATTTTATTACGATTTTTCATGTACAGAGCCATAACTCAGGCATATCTCAACCGATTTTATTCAAAGTTGGTACAAGGACATTGACCTATGTCATACATATGCACGTCAATCTGTTTTGTGATACGATCCAATATGGCCGCCAGGCGGCCATTTTATTACGATTTTTTCATGTACTGTACAGAGCCATTTCTCAGGCATATCCGCATGTTTTGATCAATTTTATTCAAAGTTGGTACAAGGACATCGACCAATGTCATAGCTATGCACATCAATTTGTTTTGTGATGCGATCCAATATGGCCGCTGTGCGACCATTTTGTTACGATTTTTTTCATGTCCTGAACCATAACTCAGACATGTATCAAGCGAATTCATTCAAAAGTATTTTTATCACAGACCTAATGAAGAGGACTCTATCCTCTTTGAGGACCTGTAATCAAAGTACCGATTAACAAGTGGGGACTGTGTCATCAACGATGACTTGTTTATTACATGGAAATCATTTTGATATGGCATCGTATATTTTGAGTTGATCCATACTGTTCACAAATGGGTAATTTTTTGTGCTGATACAGGGAAATGGCACATTATCAGTCTACCGTTATGTGGCCATGTAAGAGTTCTAACAATTTACATTTAGTTATTATAATTTAGTTATTATAATACCCAAAACGTAACCATTTACTATGCTCCCTTTACATTTGCTGTTGTCAGCCATACAAAAAAATTGGCAAGCTACACACAGTGAGTTCATGTAAATCAATTGCTGCTGTTTTTCATCATAATATTCTGGTATTCATTATAATCAATTCTGTGTTTGTCAAGGCTATGTTTAGAAAGAAAACAGAAGTCTAAGTCCCATGAGTGATTCATCTAGACTTCTGTTAATTTTGAATACAAAGACAAGTACTTCTACACTTGTGTTCCTGAAGATATATTGTTCATTCTATTTGATGCAGGTCTTCCAAGAGGAGTTAGTAAGGGGACATATCAAAGTCAACTCACTTACTCACATGGTAGTTGTGGTGAATGTAAACAATCCTGAGAATGGTGAGTTTGAACAGATGAAGTGGTTAGTCTGTTGGGAATCTTGAATTACTGAATGTTTGTAAATTGACAGAGGATGTTTTGAGTATGGTTCACAGAATATTGAATGTAAAGTGGTTCAAGTACGTGTTTCTTGTGTTGAAGGACCTAGTGGTAAAGAAATGTGTTTGAATGTTGATTGCGAACATTGCCATTTCCAGCTCAGTCATTCTCAAAGTAGTTGCTACATACAGGTTACACTTTCTAGTTTAAATGAGATATGAATCTTCAAAAGCCTTTGCTTAGAAAATGTCATTTACAGTTGTGAAAAGATTTTATCTAATAAGTTGTGAAGGCAAGTATTAACAGCTGTGGCTCCAATAGGAAGTTGTCAAATATCACTGTCGTATCCAGTAAAGGTTTACGGTCAAAAGTAAAGAAAAAATGTTTTATTATGCTTGCTCTACAGGACCACAGTTCGCAAATTTATTGACAGCATTTATAATATCACTTCTATCCTGCTTCTGCTTAAGATAGAATGCGCCTTGGGGACAGATATATGGACTCTCAAATTTGTACAATTATTTTTTGATCTACTACTTGTGGGGGCTCATTTTAAAGCTCTTGGTGTAAGAAAACTTTTCATCGGCTTAGTTTTTCAAAAATTGAAAAATTTGTTTTATTCTTCATAGAACAGGGACGGCAGCCATTTTGAATTTCAAATATCGGCAAATCTTTGTTTCTTTAGTTCCAAAATTTGTGTGGTGACCCATGATTTTTATTGTTTATTTGGTAGGAGAATGGTTGAAAGTTTTATTTAGGAAAGTTCAAGCAAAAGTTTAAGTCTTTCACTTTCAAGGCGCATACTACCTTAAGGAGAAAACAAATGGGCTTTATGATCCACTTTTGATCTGCTGTCTGCTCCTTGTCATCCTACTTAAGGATAATACTGCATAATAGATGACATAGCCTCATCACCAGCCTTTTTAGCATTTCCTGCATTAAAGTTTATTCACTCATGTAATAACCAAGACATTTGCACACATTCATAGATGTTCTTGACAGTCATATTATATCTCATTAGTACATACATGTATCTATCTCCCATTTATACTATGTTCAGACAGAAAAAAAATGAAACATTTCTGTGACACTATTTGTGATTTGCAAAACTAGGGGATTAATAGTTTGAGTCCGCTTGTGTCCAGACACACAAAACTGTTTTGGTGTTTTCAGCTGGCTTAATGCGCCCTCTTGTGTTCAAAAGATGTACTGGTATATGGCCAAGCATACAGTATAACAAGATGGCTGACATGATCAATGTCGTACTGTTGTACCGGAACTGCCTGTTGCTGTCAACAACTTCTTTGTATGCTGGCTTCAGTACCTTTATCTTGCGGTGGCACTGATCAGCTGTCCTACTTTAACCCTTTTGTAGAGCCCTTTCAACAATTTGTTTGTAAACGAGGCTGTCTCTACAGGTTTCGTTCGGCACTCTCTGTATACTGTCTTCCACCCAGACTGAGATAAGCAGAATGATCTCATCATCAGACCAATTATTGCAACAAGATGTAGTGCTCTGTTCAGCAGCCATGACAAAATTACAAATACCTGCCGCATGAGGGCATTTAAGACGGTTCAGAAGCATGTCAGTTCGTTCACACACGGGTCAGTCACAATCAGGGTGCGCTAGATGATTTTCATGTGTTATGGACATATATCTGCTATTCAGACTGATATTATATTGCTTATTTGTTTCTAATAAGTAGTAATAGTTGTATCTAACTTGGTCACATAAAGAAATATTGCATATATTGTGCAGGTTTGGTTGTACATCCACAAAAATGCCTTCAAAAACTGTAAAAAGTAGCGTTATGCTGTTTCACTTCAAAATGTACTTAATTTTAAAATGTTTTTTGGAACACAGTGTTAAAATTGTGGAATTTTTACCTTACATATGTTATTGCAGAATACCTAATCTTTCTTTCACAAGTTATTTCATGTGATTATGTGCATCGGAACAGAAACTGTGGTATTTTTACCAAAACTGTAACATCGTTATGTTTTTTGTGTTTTATGACCATAAGTACATATACCTTTACTTTTTATGTAGAAAAATGGGTAAAATATTGTAATATTGAATTTAATTCCAACCTCAACATCCATGGCAAGCAGTTTATACACCAAAATTAAAATAAAATTGCATATTGTATTGTTTTGTGAATAAATGAAAATGGAGATTGCTGTGGTCGGAATTTCTTGTAGCGTCCGTGACACACTCATATCTTAAGGACAACAGGAGTTATAAAAGATCTGATGTCACAGGCCTAAGTGTCAATAGGTGCCTACCTTAAATAAACAAATTATATAATTACTGTCCCTTGCATTCACTATTAATATTCCAAAAATATGGAAATGTAGCATCCGTGACGGTGTAGCGTCCGTGACGGTGTTTACTACATAGTCATAATTAATAACTATATTTAAAACATTTTAAAGCAGTTAATCCACTGAAACATAAATACTAGTGTGTATTGGGTGTACATACATGGAGTTGTGTTACAAAATGTCTTCAAGGCAGAAAACTGTAAATTTGCACAAAATTGATTTTTTAAAAAGTAATAAAACACTCAAAAATTTATGTTGAGCCTCAACTGTAACACTTAGATTGGTGTTTTTTAAGAATGCAGTAATTATGTTGAATATGTTATTAGAATCCTAGTGAAAAGAACAATGAATTCTGTGCTGTATATGCATTTATTATTGTGTATTCCATTTCAATTCATTATGTCACGGATGCTACAATAAAATGCAAACATTGTTTTTCAGATTATAAGCCAATCTGAATGTGAAATAACCACCACATTTTATTGTTTTGTTATCACAGTTTGAATTTTAAAAAATCAAGGGGGTAAGAAATGACATTTGTGTTAACTCTGTCTCCACCACTTTCACATATTATGAAGGCAGAGAGTACGAACGTAAAGTTGGCATCATCCTCATCCTCATCCTCAGGTGACCTTTCTAGCTGACGCTAAAATGACGCTACTCAGCATCAGCTTCAGCGTCGTATCCAAAGATTGCCGAAGTTACGCTACCCGATGATGGATAAATGATAAAATTCACCCATAACTTAAGAAAATAACAACTCCATTCTTTCTCAACTTTCTTTTGAATCCTAAAACTGGTTTGCAGGTAATATTTTATCGTTTGAATATCTCATATGGAATAGTTTTTTGGAAATGTTCGTAATTTTCAGTCCATTGATCCGCGGATGTGTTTGTTGGTATCCTCTTAACTCTTGCGTTAAGATTTTCCAAAAATTGGTGCACAAAAGGTAGACATCGTCCGAAATGTGTAAAAATCGCCACCATGAGAGGTGATATGAAAGCCCTAATTATTCAAAAGACATATAAAACAATTAACTTGTATAACTATGACTTGAGGCCTGAAAAGTCAATGTATTAAACATAAAACCTTTGAACTTTAAGGAAATTAAGGGCTAAGAATGTGTTGCGTTATAACTACAACGTGAGAAACGGATATTGAGAGGAGAGGTAACTAAATATTATGAAATGCAAATCCCACTGTGTTTTAATTAACATTTACAGTGATATGAAACTTGGAGCACATTTTTAAAGACATTTTTACACTTATCATTCCATCAGACGCATTTGGGAATAATCGGATCTGATGCCGGTGAAGCTGACGCTGTAGCATCATCCTCATCCTCATTTTTGCGTGACCCCTGAGGCTGAGGCTGAGGATGAGTATGACGCCAACTTTACGCTCGTCAGAGAGTACAGATATATTATAGAACAGAGGTCAAAGGTTGGCAGACTACGTCTCTGATCTCCAGCCTCACCTAGGTGTGTGTGCGCCCCATCCTGACAGGTGTTAGAACAGCTGCAAGCCATTTGGATTTCTGGGGTGGTGTGTCAGATACATTGTAGCAAATTTTATTGTGGGACCACAGGTCAAAGTTTAACAACCTGTCGCTCTAGCCTGATCTAGGTGTCTTGTTTTATCTTGGTTTTACACTTTAAGGCACAAGCAATGTTAACTTCTGTGTTTTTTGATGTATTGAAAGTTTATTACTGGTACAGACATTTTTCACATACTCCAACTAATTTTTGCAGTAGTTGCTATAGCTTTCTTGTTCAATTTAAAGAAATTGTCAATGTTTTGATACAATTTTCACAATTTAAATGTTTGGTAGAGAAAGGTTTTGGAGAAATGAGAAACAAAAAACCAGATTGTTAATTGCTTTTTACATTTCAAATTGACCTAACTTTCAAGTTAGATTTTGGTAGCGTCCGTGACAAAATTACATGTCATACTAAACAGAAAATATTTTAGAAAGAAGTTCATTTTGATTACACTAAATGGTATTAATATTGTTGCTATAGCATGGTTAATTCATGACAATAAAACTTTTTAAGTACAGCATACCAGTGGAAGGACATAGAGAAGTTGAAAGTCCTATTAAAAATATGATCAATATTGTTGTATTTCTCACTAAAGTTGAGGTTGTGTTTATTCATGGAAAAATTAAGTAAATCATACCAAGTATAGCTTATTTTAATGCCAATATGCATCTTTTACATTGTAATAACATAAGAAAGCATTAACAAATCATTGTTTAAAATTTTATTATGACATTTGTGTTTCATGTACAACATTTCTGTAGCGTCCGTGACACTGCGTCGACCATATAAAACATGTGCACTGTGGTAAAACTAATGACGTTTGCTTCACCAAATTTTAGGAAGATATGCCCCATACCATAACCTTTCAACATATTATTTAACTAGACAGTTATCATGAACTTGAAATTTTGACCTAAGTGACACACTCTAGCGCACCCTGATTGTGACTGACCCGACAGTGAGTTGTGGATAATAATCCCTACACCTGCTCAGGTCTGGCTGGCTTAACGTCTCAAATTTTAAATGTTTCAGAACCACTTGGGAGCATCCACATGTAACTTTCTATGCCAATATTGGGCCAGAGCTGTTTCAGAGGCATTTTAATGCCCTGTGTATGAACGACACTATAGTCTCTTCAAAGTACTAGTGTTAATTGAACTAATCTCATTTTGTCATTGGCATGTTGCATAAGCCCTTAATCAAATCCTGCAGCCTATTTGTACATTCTGATAGCCTTACTATTGAAAGAGGAGACTGAAAGTATTAGTCTCACATGAGTAAAAGGTAAGTCACAAGGCACTGTTCATGATCCCTAGGATCGCCTTTTATTTGTTCTAGTCTGTAAGAGGATAATGGAGGTGTGATAGCCTTTTGTCTTCCATTGAAATTGTAATCTGGTTTTCTGATGAGACAGTCTGGTGCCAACACAGGCCTTTAATGACAGATGAGAAAGAGGAAAATTAAGAGGTTAGCAAAATTTGAAGCGATTGTTTGTGTTTTTTATTGAAAAAAATACTCAACTCAATTACAGAAATATGTATGATGAAAAATCCAGATGATTCACTTCAGTTTGAATGAGAGATTCATAAGATGTACTTTTACATGGCCACTTTCTTTTCAAAGTTCAAAGTTCAAGGGTTGGTTCGAAATCGATATACAAATACTAACATAGCTCAACATTGTTTTTTGAATTTCACTGTTCATTGATCACACACTCTGTATTTGACTACTCCAGCAACTCAAGCCCTTGATGAACAGCTGCAAAGACTCATTGAATGATGGGCCAAATTCTGCCAGTGGACAGAGCAGTGGCTAAATTGTCCTGCAAGAAGTGTGGTCAAAGTGGCAACCTTTCAGTCAAGAAGCCACCAAGTTCAGGGTTAAGTGAGAAGGAGAAGATCCTGATGGAAATGAGGGAAAGAGAGATCCAGGACCAGACTGATGTTATGTCTAGTGTGAAAACACTCAAGGTGAGTAGTCTGATAGAAAACTTTTGGCAATGCAAGTAAGACTCTTGTTACCACATTTAAGCACTTCCGGTCCACACTGCTTATGCTATGAAATTGACTCTCATGGAAAAGGAATGAGGCTGTGGTGATGTACAACACTTTCAGTGCATTTCACTTACATGCCACAACTCAGCATATGCTTGGCTATCACTACACATTTCAAAGTAATTGTGACTCATTGATTGATTACAGTAAACCAGCATGAGTCAACTCTGTCTGGACTGAGAAATGAACAGTTGATTACACTTGATCTACAATATCCCTTTTCCTGCCAAGTCCATATTTCACCACCAGGTCAAGATGGTTAAAATTAATGAAACACAACGTATTCCATATGATGCATTTTAACATAGTACTGTACATTTGAAGGCTGTTGAAAACATAATACTGTAAAGTTGATTTTTTTTGGACAAAAGATGCTATAACATACCAAGCCAAGTGGGTTAAAATATGTCATGTTTTGGCTCAATACTGCTTTTTATTGACTTGGCTGATGGGGAAGTGATACAGTTATTACTGTCTGGCAGGAAAAGTGTTAAATCATGGATGAGGTAGAGACGCTGCTTGCTGCTTGTTGAACTCAGGCATGCTCTGCTTCCAACGGCTCGGTCCATATTCAATGACGATAGGCAAGTCACTGAAGGAAAAATGCATAATACTTGCTTATATTGCAAATATTGCCTATGTCTAAAACAGCATGCTGCAAACTTTGTTTTAAACAATCAACAATAATGCCTAACAGTGTATGAAAATTTATTTACAGTTTCAGAAGCAAACGACTATCAACATCTTTATTTCTAACTGCCTTCACTTCATGCACTCTCATTTTAATAAAATATCACTTGATTTGGAATATTTGAGATCACATCACACGTGTAAATCAAATTTGTAAGAGTAAGCAAGGAGAGCCTCCATGAGTGCATATATCAAATGCAAGTATTGTTCTAATTGTTAGCTCACATTTTGTATATGTATATATACCAAAGAGAGCTTATATGGTAGATTATCGGCATCTGTGTGTGTATATATATATATATATATATATATATATATATATATATATATATATATATATATATATATATATATTATATATATATATATATATATATTATATATATATATATATATATACCGTACTCGTCCGAGTATAAGCCCCCGGTTCGGCAACACTAAACAGCTGTAAAACTAGGGGAGGGGCTTATACTCGAGCAACCCCATGTTATCTGGCATGGACGCATAATTTATGCTAATTTTATGCACGATTTTTTTCAACACCACTCAATCTTTCTATCGCTTTCAAAATCGACTTACACAACCAAAGAAATTGATTGTACAATCTCTAAATACAGAATTGACATTTGGTGAAATTCAGCGTCACAAAATCCCCCCAAACTTGAAACAAAGACGTCATGTATGCTGCTGATCAACAGTAATGTGAACAGGCATGCATTGCCTACACAGAAAGGCAACTCAATATTCCAGTATCAAACTGTCTACATCTTGTGAAAACAACAACATAGCAGTGAAAATTGTAATAGTCACCAGGAAAAGTCTTCACAAATGAAAGGATAATTGCTTCAAACAAAATAAACTGCATGTTTCAAGCATGAAAACATTGTGGCTGTGAATGAAAGTGAACAATGGCCGACGTGAGTGAGACTATTCTATTTAGGTGACGGGGTGAGCAGGGTCAAAGAATCAAGATAGTACTGGGAAAACGTGTCATTTTCCTTGTGATGCTGTCAAGGAAAGTCCAGTTTCCCATTGTTTTAACATCTTTTAATGGTTTCTTTATTATCTAAAAGCAATTTTGCCAATGGATATTCAAAAATCGTGGTGAAACTTTTGTATTTGTGTTTTTTGGAGCAATTTTTTACATTTTTGGTAAAAAAATCATTTCCTCTGAATTCACTTTTCTGATTGCATTGAAACTTGGCATGTATGTACCTAGATGCATACTTAGTGTAGTGTCTTCAAAGTGTTGTGAAATTTTCATATTGGTATTTTTGGGGCAATTTTCCCCATTTTTGGTAAAAATATCATTTCTCTGAAATCCCTCGTCCAATTGCTTTGAAACTTGGTATGCATGTTCCCATTGGTAAACTTTGTGAAATATAAACTCACTCTGGCCTGCCACATCAAAATAAATGTGAGCCCAGTGTCATCAATGGTATTTTGTTGTGTATTTTGTTGTTTTAAAAAAACTTATACTTTTCTGGGTTTATTGAATCCACCAGAGATCATCAACAAACAAATCATATCGACTGAAATCAACATCATGTGGGGTCAAGGTGATGACAGCAGAGGAATCTATTTGGTGACACTTGAAGATAACGGCACTGGCAGTCCTAACAGGACACCAATCACAGCTGGGGATCCACTAGAACTGTCTTTTACTACACCACTCTACACTCTACACTCTACGACATCATGGTAACACTGAGCGTTGGGAACAACAACTAAGGAATCAATTTCAGCAGGGACAAGTAAGTAGCTATATTCATACTGTGTCATCATCAGTGTATAACCGTTGAACTACAGTACAGTCCACGCAGAACCCGTCACTGGTGCGGGAACAATGCCCGCATAAAAAGTGCATTGTGCGCGCACGAAACGAGCATCATTGCCAGCAGTATGCGGGCAGATAAAGTGCAGTGTGCCCGCAGTGTGCGGGCAGGATTCGCGCATCGTCACTGTGTGGGCATTGTTGCAATGTGAGGCACATTCACACCTTGACCTTGAATGTATGGCTGAGTTGAACGCTGTTGCATGAGAATGTAAGTTGTAAGAGTTTCATTCTTGTGGACAAAAATTGCAACAAGTGGACGTACAAGTGGCTACTGTAGTGCCGGGTTTTGTCATCGGCTCAGCCAAACTTTGACCCATTGCTGATTGGGTGGGAGTTGCGACGTTTAGTGTCATTTACAAATACTAGTACGATTTTAGGCCGGGGGTAAAGTGAAAACTCTTTACGTACAATGCATGATCTGTTACTGTGAAATTGTTACTCTCTCTGACTTGGTGCGCTGTGAAGATCGAGTCCGATCGAAAATTATCGAATTTCTCAAATAAAGATGACATCACTGGTCGCGAGACGTGGTGTTGAAGAAACTGAGTGAGGCTGTGATGGTGACGATAGGTACATGTAAGTTATTGCCATAACCGTAATGCATCGTAGAAGACAAGTCAACACAACAATAAAAATTCTTGATCTGTTTTCTATTTTTCAAAATGTGTACTTTATAACAGGAAGACGATTTATCATGGCAGAAGTGAATGCCTGTGAACTTGAATCACTCTAGTCTATACGAGCTCATATTCTTTTTTTCAATTGTCAAAAAAGACGATTTAGAACTAAAAATGCTGAACTTCTGTGACAGTTTCACGGCTTTCTTCCTCTTTTTCATGCCTAATCGTAATCGTGACTCTCATTTTCGGTTCACATTATCATGTTTATTATGCCATGCAATTAAATGAAAGGAGGTCAGAAATTACGTTTCGTTGCTTACTCCCCTGTAGCGCGTCATACTTTCTCGATATACAGTAATCGCGGTCCCTCTATCACAATGATATTACCGATATGTACATGCAGGTGAGGTTGTTTTGTGTGACGCCTGGAAAGACCAAAATTCTACAAGACGCATACTCTTATATGGTTTGGTTTTTCCTTTCGATGTACGGAACGATTGAACTGAGAAGCACAAAAATCGCGATTGAGGTTCTGCTTCGTAAACCTGTCCTCGTAAATTTCAATGATTTCACAAGCCGAACGTCTCTATCAGCATTTTTTCTAGCCAACTATCACTATTAGTGGCACAAATAAAATGATTAATGTGAGTGGAGTAAACTGACCATGTTCGTAAGTAATAACTTGAATTTTCTCCACAGACATGAAAACAAAATATTCGTTTTGGGCGACAGCGCTCGACTTGTTTTCTTGCCGATCATGCCGAAATCTCAATGAAGTTTTGATACGTTCCTCGGATATTCCGTATGAAAAATATTAAATGGACAACATGGTAGTCGATGTAGAGAAAGTCATGATCATCATACTGCCAATGCAATCATACAAACTACAGTGACGCCGCGTAATTTTTCATCGCCACCGGTGCTTCACGATAAAGTCCAACATTAAAATTTGTTTCCCGGGTCATTACGACCATCTGAAAAAAAAAAAAACTACAAAAAAATACGGCTTCTGCTTATATTTTACATATGAGCTAATACCCGATAAGGTCCATTTGTCAAATTGTTCCCATGCACTCCGAACGAAATCGGGGCCAAAAATCTTGAAAAATATCACGTCTTTTTTGTGATAATGTCAGACAATACCATGCCAAAAAAGTCCGATATTCAAAAACTGTTCCAACCCTAACTTTTTAGTGACGAAAACTAAAACACTGTGCCAGTTTCTGATAGTATTTTCCGTTCGAGTCGACACCTGACGAACCGAATTTCCAATGTTTCCCGCCCCCAACTATTTGCTGCAGAAAAATATGTCTTTTTCATGTCGTGTTTTACGTTGATCAAATCAAACTCTGTAAAATACGCGCGGTGCAGTGTGTTCTAAATCGTACTCCGACTCTGAACGTTATTAGTATATCACAGTGAAGTCTATTACGTCACCACAGGTCTTCAGTGTCGTTTTATTAGTCCCCACGGACACCGTCCGGGGGGACTTATAGGTTTGGTCATGTCCGTGCGTGTGTCCGTGCGTGCATGCGTGCGTCCGTCCGTGCGTCCGTCCGTCCGTTCACGCAGATATCTCAGAGATGCCTGGAGCGATTTCATTCAAACTTGGTACAAGGATTACTTCATATGTCATACAGATGCACATTGATTTGTTTTGTAATACGATCCAATATGGCTGCCGTGCGGCCATTTTATTATGATTTTTTCATGTACAGAGCCATAACTCAGGCATGTTTCAACCGATTTTATTCAAAGTTGGTACAAGAACATTGACCAATGTCATAGATGTGCATGTCAATTTGTTTTGCAATACGATCCAATATGGCTGCCGTGCGGCCATTTTGTTACGAGTTTTTTCATGTACAGAGCCATAACTCCGGCATATCTCAACCGATTTTATTCAAAGTTGGTGCAAGGACATTGACCTATGTCATAGCTATGCACATCAATTTGTTTTATGATACAATCCAATATGGCCGCCATGCGGCCATTTTGTTATGATTTTTTTTTAAAAGAGGGCGAAGACGTGGTGCGAAGCACCACAGGTGACCGCGTAAGCGGTCGCGGGGGGAGGTCAGGAGGGGGGTGTCCCCCCTCCTGCCGTTGGAGCTTTTGAAAAACAGAGATTAAAATGGTGTTATTTGGTAGCACTTGGGGAGTATTTTTTTCAGATTTTTTTCGTATAAAAAAATCAAAGGAAAAGAAATCTGAGACGGTGTTCCACAACTTTTATTCCAGTTCAGTGATTCCAATGAAGATTACATTTTTTGAAAACGAAAACATAAGCTTAGCGACAGACATACATTTATTCATCGATGTCAAAATTATCACCATAGCACTCGCGTGTTCTCATCCTCCGGCGGAGCCTAAAAATAGGTCGTTTTGCTTTGGGAAGGAATACACAAGCGAAATTCTAACCTCCTATAAAAACTTCAGTGTACTCTGCTGTCCTTGTTTCGGCTCAAGCTCCTTGGCATGTTTACTCAGCCATAAAGTCGGTTACCTAATGCACGGTCCCTATGGAGGGACCGTGGCTAACGATATGTTACGGCCTGAGCCATGCAAACATGGCTGCCATCGATGAGTTGCACATGGGCTTATGATCTCGGATGACATCACAAACTCGCGAGATTTGCAAGATCGATGAGAATTACGTTTGCAGCCTGCAGGATCGACGATCACGCTTGCATTTTGCTTGTAAATCACTGTCAACTTTTTTCCCGTACATTTTATTGTTTTATTTTTCAAAAAAAATAAATATTTTTCATTTCTGGCAAGGGGGCGCTCGGAATTTACAAGAGGGCGCCACGCCCCTGTTACCTTATTCAGGGAGAACACTGAAGCGAATTTATTCAAAGTTGGTACAAGGAGATTTACCAATGTCATACATATGCACGGTAATTTGTTTTGTGATACAATCCAATATGGCCGCCGTGTGGCCATTTTATTACGAGTTTTTCATGTCCTGAACCATAACTCAGACATGTATCAAGCGAATTTATTCAAAAGTATTTTTATCACAGACCTAAAGAAGAGGACTCTATCCTCTCTGAGGACCTGTGATCAAAGTACCCATTAACAAGTGGGGACTGTGTCATCAACGATGACTTGTTTTGTGACAGACAGTCGTTCGGGCGACGACATTCCCTCCACATCGAATAATACATTGAGGTACCAGAAGAACGACATTGTGAACAAAAGCTTGGGGCCGAAACGGGAAGAGTTGCCCGGGAAACACGTCAAATTTTGCTACACTGTCGTCCAGATGACCTTGAAGACTTGACGTGGGTTGCAATCGCCACCCAAAGCAGACATTGTCCTCGGCCTATTCAATAGCGTCTACGCACTAATCAGCATGATCATGCGATGGGTCACAAAGGTCATCGAAGTATGCAACAATTTACAGTAAAGATTCGCGTCGGCATGATTGTTTAAATAATTGCGATCACATTGCTGGTGTATACTATCAAGTTCGGAAACACTTTTAAAGGAATAAATATTTTTTTTACAAAAATAATTCCGTAATTTTTTGAAGAAATCATAAATCCACGAACTTAACGTTTCGAATCTGCAAGTGGGTTATTGTTTAGATGAACTCAACCACGCTGAAACATGGGTACTCTTACCATTGGCGGCATTTTCCCCACTGCCAACTTCAGTCATAACTTCAGTGCAATGGGTAGTCGTAACGAAGAACGATGTCGCTTCTCGCATCAACGTGTCAAAGAACGCGACATTTTAGTGTTGAAGTAATGCAGACATATCACTACTTGTAGAAACACTAACGTACTGGATGTTTTTGATAATGCATGCTGGTATCAGCCTTGATCCACGGATACATCAGCACCAAAAATTCTCTAACTTTCCGAGGTTCGTGTTACAGTCGGTACGATTTAAAAATACTTGCGATTAAATCGTTGTTTGACGCAGTTTTAAATGTCGACAATGCATTTGACTATTCAAAAACTAAAACAAAATAAAGTCAATGTGCCACATAACAAGTTGGCCTTTTAAGGGCCACCAAATTTGAAGAAGGAATTACGAGTAAAAGTTTGGAATAAATGAGACTCACACAAGGATTTCAAAGATAATGTTTTTATTTCCACCCCCTAAAAATTAAAAATCTGAACCGGCGATTGTCTGAATATTACACCTGATTAAAACTGCAATAAAAAGTTTTGGTCGGGGCGCTAACGCGGAGATGCATGTATGACACCAATTTTCACCATTCGGAGAACTTCTGGAAATGTATTGTTTATGACACATTCTCCACGGGTTATGCGATTTATTGAAGAACATGTTCGTCGTCTTTGAGTTTGCAGAATTGAATTACGTTGACAGTATATAGCCTTGATATGTATGGGAAAATGTATGGTGCGTTTTTACTCAGACAATGACAACTTTTGAGGTATTTTTTGCTATTTTCATCATTTTATATGACTCGAATCTTTGGTTCAAAGTGAAAGTTCGGCATGTAAAATGTTTTATTGAACGAGACCGCATCGGTCAACGGTCTACACGTCGCATGGTCGCTATGGAAACCAGCAGTTTCCAAGAATAGCAGGCGAATTCCTCGAAGCATTATGCTCCCATGGGACTTTATCGGACCACAGTCCCACAGAGGGCTTTCAATTCGACAAAATGGAATTATTCACGTTTTTTGTCTGTCACTTCTGAACGTCAAATACATGTTGACCACGAAATTACTTCAGTCAAGTCACTTCAATTTGTAAATTTTGGTACATTTACATTTCAATGTATGTTTGACCCGTCACGAAAAAAAGGTCGCAGTTCTGGTCCAAGGACGTTCACGCAGGGGTGCACTATCGACTCAAGTCTACCCCGAAAATTTTGAACGTTTTTTAAAGCCGATAGACGCAAGTTGCTGTGAAGACCAGCAGCCCAAAACTGACAGAAAGAGTCTCAGATTTAATAGTATGTATCGCATCGATATAACTTTTTTTTTAAAAAAATGTTATGCTTTTAACTTTCTACACTGAACTGGAGGGACGGTACATCGTAATACAATACAGGACCTGTATAAATGTTTAGAACTTCTGTCGTCATATTTCCCGGTCGGATAAAGCCGCCTGCTTTAATTCACCGAAGCCTAGAATTGTATTTTACACGATGACTACATTAGGGCTTAGCGGTAGCCATATTTGCTTGGAAATGCCCAATCGGACAGGGCATGCAGTTTGCAGTCTGGATACTTTCTCGACTTCTAGGTCATTTTGGAACTGGGTTTTCTCGTTTCACATTCTGGCATCTCAGTGCCTGGTTTAGTCGTAGAGTGTACTACTGACCCTCTTTCAACACAGTGCATGCGTGATGGCGCAGATATTTTTGAAAAGGGACAAGCACCGGACAGACCGCGGATGTAGTTTTGTACGTGACATCCATGGACCACGGTCCCTCTACAAAACTCGGACTTGGCATCTCAGCAAAATGGTTCGCCGATTCGGCTACCTTCGAAACTTCAGTTCGATTTTTTTTTGCGACAAACACGGCAGAATTAGCACGAAAATCAGTAAGCCAATGAAAACACTTGCATTTTCCTACGCCATCACCGCTGACTTTACTTCAGTATGATAGTGACTCTATATTGCTAACTGCAGTGTCTACTATAGACAGTCGGATCCAGAGCAAAGTCGTTCGTGTAATCGTAAAAAGTTCAGGACAAAAATACAAGCTGTTGATTTCAAAAACAAATTTTATTTCGATGCTGGTTGTTATTTCCTGGGCGCTCTCGTTTCCTTACCTGTGTAAAAAGGATGCGTTGTTTCAAATACAACAAATTGACCGGGAAACAATTCAAAACTTGTTATTCTTCACCCTCCCTAATATAAAATGGTTTACAATCTGGTTCTTCTATGTATCACGTTTCGCAATCATGCTTTAGTTCATGTACGATGTCTACTATACGGCAAATGACGAATTCATTCAGAAAATTCCCCTGGCATATGTGGTCTGTGCCTGTGATTTTACTAATACGTATCATGAACTTTATTTATTGTAAATGGCCACAATAATGTTCACTTGTTGCAATTTTTCACAAAGCACGTCCAACCACGGTCTACACGTCCGTGTTCCAACCTTAGACCACGATCCGTGAGAGGTTTAGTGTCGAGGTCCAGCAGAGTTTGAGGTAGATTTCTTCAGAGCTGTACGCATACTGTACGCATGTGATAATATCTTACTGTGACCTGTCTACGACTAAGATTTTTTTATGGATTTTAGAGTTGCCTTAGGCAGACAAAGAGAGTTTGGAGCTGGTTTTAGGACTCAAGATTATTCAGTTACTCCCAGCCGCCGCTATTTCAGTTAGGCAAGTGTAGCAATGTTGTCACCGACAACTACCTCTGGGCACACATTTTTTGAGTTCAATACCCGCATCGTGCGGGCACATTTTGTCCAGTGCGGGCACAGTGCCCGTAAAGTGCTCGCACAGTGCTCGTAAAATGCTGGCACTTCACACCCAATTGTGCTGGCATAATGCGCTTAGAGTGCTGGCATTGTGCTCGCAAAATGCGAGCACAATGACAGGTTCTGCGTGGACTGTACTGTATGACCCCGCAGTGACCCAATGAAATCATGCTGGGATATTGCCTTTTAACAGATGATCATACCAAAGTTCATAGCCTTGTCATTCAAATGAAATTTAGAAAATATTTAGAGCATTGTTTATTTTACCATTGTCGCATATATACCTTGCCTGTATTACTATTAGGCTTTAAGTGTGTGTTCTAGTGTTCTTGAGAAGTTTTGGCTGGTAAAAAGTGAGTGTGGAAGTACAGAATTATTGTGTGATTCCATGCATAGGGAACTTTGATGACTGAAAGTGGCTTGCTAACCATGGTTATTAACAATTTTGCAATTCTAAGCAAAAAAAAAAAAACACTGAATTTTTAGAGTTAATGATTACCCTATAACAAGGATAAAAGTGATTTGTGGAGATTTCTTTATAATGTCTGTATACGGTATATCACTTGTAATTTCAAGGTTGCTTGTTCAGTATGGAAAAGTTCTATTCATGGCTTTTTCAAAACAAGCATATCATGACAAGATTTTTGTATAAAATAAAGTTCTAATCATGGCTGTATATTTCCTTTCCGCGTAGCAGCCCTGCCAGTTGAGTCTATCTCACTGTCATCCTCAACTCTATTATCATTGATGCTGGCATGGACAGCGCCACCTAACACCAAGTTTGACACCTACATTTTTGGAGTACAGTCCTGTTAGTGTAGCAGTCCGATCATAGCTTGAACTTGAATCTGATCAATCATCCATGGAAAGGACCTCCCTGTTGCCAAATCAAGTCAATGATGTGTCCATCCACAACTTGTCCAGAAGCAGAGATGATTTGAAATCCAGTTTTACTATTACAGACAGTTTTACCACAGGTAGGTGAAATATCCAACCATTCTCTTCAAGTACAAGATCCATGTATCATTAAGCTGCACTCATCTCACCGTATTTGGTCGACCATTTTGGCTTTATGACGTCATCATAATAATTGATTTGCGTCAATTTAATGTTTTATTTATAATTGAAAATGTTTGTGTCAGAGGTGAGCGACCACCTTGGGAGAGGGTGTCAGCCCTATCTGCAGAAGCAAAGGTATATTGGGCTGATTGGGAGCTCATGGAAGTTAGAAATGGTGTGCTGTACAGACGATGGGAGTCTAGTGATGGCAAGTCAGTAGAATACAGGTTGTGGTACCTGAAAGACTGAAGCCAGTCATTTTAGACGAACTTCATGGTGCAAAGACCGCAGGGCACCATGGGGTTAAGAAGACGATAGACAGAATAAGACGCAAGTATTATTGGAGAGGTGTAAGTGTAGATGTCAGAGCTTGGTGTCGTAAATGTGATGTATGTGCAGCCAGAAAGAAACCCACCAGGACAGCACGCGCACCTTTGCAGCAGTGTCCTGTTGGGGCACCTTTAGAAAGAGTAGCACTAGACATATTGGGTCCATTCAATGTAACAGAAAGAGGAAATAGAGTTGTGTTGGTCGTAGGTGACTACTTCACAAAATGGATGGAGGCGTATCCACTTCCAGATCAGAAAGCAGAGACAGTTGCACGAGCCTACGTACAACAGTTTGTATGTAGGTTTGGCGTACCACAACAGCTACACTCAGTGGAGATTTAGCCAAGTGGTTCTCTCTGTGGCCTCTCCGCTAGGCGACTGATGCCGTATGTTGTGGGTTCAAACCCGATTGAAAACTTGCCATATATTTATTCAAAAAATATTGAAATCTGTCTGAATTAGCCGTATTTTACCATTTTTAAGCAATATAACCCTTGCCAAAGATATCATCTTGTGCCATGCTTGTACAACTTTGCGACAACCTTCACACAAGTTTTAAAGGCAATACCTTAACTTGTTTCAAGGTTTGACAAGGTTGTAAGACATCACAGTGAAAACTTACAATCTTGTACCACGCTTGTGATAATTAAATTGCAAGGTTTGTAACTTCAAGTTTGTCACAAGCACGTCACAAGCACTTCAGTCAAGCCAGGTTATTGCTGCAAATATGCAGCAACACATGATTGACAGATTGCCCACTATTTCATTACCAGGGAGTATAGTGTGTACCATTGCACTTCGTGACCTGTCATATGCAAGCAACACAAAATTGATCTTTCATTTGTATTTTATAATTCATTTATTTTCGTAACAGACAATCCTCTTGTTAAAATAATAATAACTGGTATATAATTGACACTTCAGTTAAGCTGGCATAACTCGGCAACATTGCATGGATATAAGAGCGCATCTATAGTATACCGTAGTGACATTAATAATAGTAACCTTTGACAATCCGATTGGGTAAATCATGGTTTGATCGACAACTGAATTTTTTGGAAAACAAATTTTTAAAACAGGGACTTGTCTGTCTTGCAAGTTACACCTTGTCTTGTATGTTCTACGAATGATACCAAAATGCAAGCAGTTTCGAACGAAATGTGCGTCTGTTATGGTCTGTACGGACACGTCGTAAACTTTTGTATACTGCAAATCTGTGCCTTAAAAATATCGACTGATGAGAACTTTTCATCGTAGAAACAGACAAGTAAATGTCAATGCATTCAATGTTTGGTATAAGCAAGGACCCGCTACTCCCTCCAAGCAGAGTAGTGGCTGTGCTCGAAGCTAGCTAAATATCACATCATAGTAGGCCTATGCCATGGTACGTACATTCAGTCCCTCTAGGCTCTAGGCTCTATCCACAGTGTGTGTCCATCGATTTCGCTAACAAAATCTCGCCTTCTGATGACATGAATTGAGGTAAAAGGCTTTTGTCCATGTGTTCAGCGTTAGAATTATATTGCCGAGCACAAATTTGAGGTTTAGGATTACACTCCATCCCGAGCCGCTGTACGCAAATCAAATGCGCTACTTGCAACGTCAAACACGTCCTGTGTATCCAGCGACGAGGAGCCCAGTCGACATGTTTACACTCTGAGGTCACGGTTCATCAAGTTCAGTTCGCGTATTGATATTGATTCTTCGTGCTGAAAGAATTTGTACTCTCTTTTTAGTCTTTCTGTGGTAAAAATAACCATTTTCATTAAACTAATAAATTAAATGCTATATTAAGTATGATATATAACGGATTGGTGCAGATGTAGAGTCAATTCCAGCGTTTAAAATCGGAACTACATTATCAATCGCGTAATGATATATAGATATCACTTCCGTTAACGTCATCAGGCTTGATCGGCGCCAAGTTAGATTTTGGTACCATCGGCTGTGTACTTGTGATCAGGGAGTTATCTAGTGGACAATTTCGTGATCTTTCTATGGAATCGCCAGCCAAATGATATCACAGTGTTGGAAAAACGTGTGTACAGTACCAGGGACAGACGGAGTTCTAATTTTGTGAACGACGGAGTTCTATTTTGTGAAGCGAAGGCAGTAAAGTTGCTGACTATATTTGTATGTACGTACAGCCACGGTCGTCGTGGAGGGACCGTGGTACAGCACGGAGACGGGAGACCTGCAACCGAAAATCTTCCAGCGTCTGCGAGCCGTTCACAAATGTAAGTCAATGTACCGTCCGTCTGTACATCGCTATTATGTTCTGTAATCCTTGTATTCCTATGTTTACCTACAGATAAATTTTCGTTGAGAACTGATTCATACTGAATTCACTTTCGTTTCACAACAGTTACAGTAACCATGGAGGTGGTACTACCTCCATGCAGTAACTAAGTGCTGAGATTTTTGCAGATTGTCGCCGTCGTGTATGTAAACAACATTCGGCGAGTTGTCGGTTGTCGGACATTAAATCATTAAACGATCGTGAATATTTATGCATTTTTCTGCATCAATTTTCAACTTGACTCTGTCTCATTTTCAAATAATTATTGATTTCTTTCATGAAATTTACGTTTGGTCAAACGGTAAAAGACTTACACTCTTCCCTGAACGATTTTTATTTTTCAGAATGCATTGCTGGTTCTCTGATTAAAGCCTAAAAGGGACAAGAAATTCAGAAAACAGAAAATCCAAATCGCAGCGTTTGACAGTAATGTAAATATAATGAAACTTCTCAAGCCAAAAGAAAATATCTTGAAGACACTTATGTGGCATGAAATGAACATGGCATATAAAATAAATTGTACCACAATTTGAATTTAACCTTTTTATTTCTCTGTTGTCTTTTTATTAAATAATAACTATTTGCGCTGACCATTGTTTCTCGTGAAACTGGTATTTCAGAGCTTAGTTGGATAAAACACATCTTGTGCTGTCCACAGTCTGTCTTAAGATTTGTCAGGTTTTCATTGGCCATGTCTACAAGTAATTTTACAACTGTGTGTACACATCTGAGCTGAACTTATTATATTTTTGGAGAAGATAAAAATTTGGAACTTGTGGTACAATACAAGAAATTTTGCTGCCTCTTAATTGTGTCGCTTCTTTGGTTTTCAATATGTATTCAGTTTTCTTACTATTACTGATCCAGAGCTGACTGTTGTGGAATTATACCAACTTTTGAAGGCAATTTTGCATGTGTAATTTGCAGCAAATTTGCAGTAACATGGAAAATAATGTGCTGTATGGAGTTTGCGGGAAATTTTCAGTAACATTGAAATTAATTTGGCGGAAGTTGCTGCAAGGATTGTGCCGCAAATTTGCTGCAAAGAGTTTGCAGCAACATTGCAGCAGGGAGTTTGCTGCATATTTGCAGCAAGTTCACAAGAAACCTAATTTGCATCTGAAAAATGAATCGCCGGCTTATTTGCAGAAAAAAGTTTGCTGCAAATTTACTGCAAAGCTTGCGGCAAATTTGAAGTAATAGTTTGCGAGAGGCCTAAAATTTTGGTAAGGTAATTGAAATTGAGATCTGTTGATGTAAGAGGTAAGTTTTAAGTCCAACGATGTACTTTGGATTTTGGGTAGGGTAGTTCAAATAGAGGTTTGGTGATGAGAGCCATATTCCAGCCACTCTCTAGCATGTTGTTGTCTCATTCTTGATTGCCAAACCTACACTCGTAACACATACAATATTGGTTCTTTTAATAAATAATGAAGTCACTGTGTTATCAAATCAGTCAAATCTGGTTAATATCCCGCAAATGTGGCACTGAGTGCCTGTGGCATGATGACCCCAACTGGGCTCAATATAGTTGCCTATGGCAACGGGCAGCAATAATGCTGGCAATGAAGCAAAGGCTTATGGGTAATATACAACCTTGATACAACCTTTGATAGATGAATATACCAGCAGACACACATAGTGTTCCACAACCTTGTTAAAAGCTTGTAATTCTCAACCTTCCACTTTCCTGAACCTTTTGAATTGTTACAAGCTTGTAAGATTCAAACTTGTCCCACGCTTGCGTAAGTTTCATGTCAAGCGTGTTGACAAGCTTGTTAACACGGATGTGACAAGGTGGAGAGTCATATGGTCTGTACACTTGTCACAAAGTTGAAAACATAACTTGTCTAAAGTTTGTTACAAGATGATATCTTTGGCAAGGGAATGGTGGCCATTTTGAATTTATGACGTCATCAAGCCTTTCCGCCGGCCCAAATTATTGGATCAATAGCTAAATTTGATCTACACATATATGTGAACCTCTGTAGCAAATTTGGCACTTTTGTCATCTATGTAACGATATTTTTGTTAAGCCACCTGACTATAATTTCATCTTACTGGGTATGAACACTCTTTTGTGGCAGTAATAATCGTGAAACGCTATAGGTTGTTTGTTGATGTTAGCAGCTTGTATATACTGTAGAAGATAAAAGCAGTAATCAATTTTGAAACATGTTTTTACTGCAAAAGTGGTGTCAGGAAAGTTGTACTTTGGCTACGGATTGCAGAAATGGGAGGATGTGCAATCAAACACAGAGTGTTGTATCATTACTTTCATCAGATTCATCAGATTGGCAACCATGATCAATGTCAAAGTCAGATTCAACCATATTATCAATTGCATGTAAGGCCTCCATGTCTTCAATAAGAGATTCAGTGTCCTCATCAATACAGACTTCCTCACTATTTATTAGGTATTCCTCGTGGTTGTTATCATCCTCTTCTGCCTCATCCAAAACAGTCAAATATTCAGGTGATTGCATATTGGCAGTATTTGCCTGCTGTGGTATATTTACACATTGTAGGCACTGACAACCAGGATCACAAAACATTTTCCCAGCTTTAGGCATTTCCAACATTTGTTAGAGCACATTTTGATTATTTGCACTTACACTCCTTTGTCCAAAATTCAACAGTTTTCTTGACTTTTTCAAAGTTTTCATTTGAATCCCAGATGACACTTATCAGTCCATTTTGTACCTTCCAACCATATACATTTATTGGTGGTACACTTGCATCAGCATTTTTAGCATTAGTCTACAGACCAGATACCCAACATGTTCTGTACCAGTGGAATTTCAAGGCATCATTTGATGGTAAAAAGCCAACTTCACTGTCAATTCTATCCCATATTTTATTTCTTATGTCATCAAGCCATATCTGGTGTATCTTTAGGCTTGTTATGGCGTGTTCATTTTCTATGCATATATGCAGAACGTAAACTGTCACTCAAGACAGTGACTGTTTACTTTGGTGACAAAAGAAGTCAAGTATCAGTGTCAATCCTTGAGTGAAACAAAAAATCCAAATCTTTCGTTGTTCACACCTGTAGACTCATCAGCTGGATCGGTTGAAAGATTATTCATCTTGTCAATTAGCACTGTGTCTACGTTTGATTAGCCTGGGCATGCTTGCGTGGACAAGCATAAAGCACAGACATAACTTACTGCCAACCATGGAGGTCTCTTCCTACCTCCATGTGCCAACCAAACCACAAATCAAGGTTTATTGCGATCAAGAATGGAATACAGGAAAGGGGCCAAATAAACAACAAATCTAGTATAATTATCGTCGCCCTGCAACGTTGATAAGGATGATCTTTCGCAAAGTTTCTTTGTTCGCTAATGTTATTCATTTAATTACCAGAACACCGTGCGAAGCTAGAGAATGGAATGCCATGATACAGTTTGTATACTTCACAACTTTTTAAAACTTGTTTTAAGCCGTTTGTAAAAAGAAAAATGAATGATGGGCCTTTTTTGTAAAGTACTTAAACAGTGAGTAGTTGTAAATGGTGATCACATATACTCTGACGGAACACTCTTTTCATGCTATGTTGACAAGTTAATCAATTTTAAGCCTACCAAATCACAGTTACGAAACTGATGTAATTTTATGCTGCACTTCTCCCGTTCATTTTGATGCGACTAGAGCAAAACAATGTGGTGTGTAATTGATGTGCGTGTTACGGTAGTTCTCTTTTTGGAGGAAGTGTTGGCCCTGAAAAGGGCCGTTTGGTATGGATTTGTAGATTACTCCGACCGCATGACGGTTTACCCCGAGAGAAAATGACCGGCTAAGTGTGCCTTGAGAACGCAATTTCTGCGTAGTCAAGGCTCATTCCGCATTCATAAATGCTGTCAGTAACTCTGGCGGTGTTGGTTTTAGGCCTACTTTGCATATGATGTCGACGGGAGTAACCCGCCAATCACTACAGTTAACAATAGACTATTATGACACAATTAACGCCATCGAGTGTATGCTAAATGGTATATTCAGCATGTTTGCTACACTTTACTTTTGCCTACCCCATTAAATGATTAAATATGGTGTTTCAAGAAAACCACCTGTTTCAAAGCTGTTGATAAGGGAGCGTTCAGTTATTATGGCCGGGGGTGGGCCGGCAAATTCTTCCTGCGCATCAAGCAAAATAAGTGAACCCCCCCTACCCATTGTACCAAAAAATTGCTGACCCCCCCCCTTTTAAGATGACAAAAATTTCATGAAACCCCCCCCCCCCCACATTGCTTGAGTAAAGCTGCACAACCATACACCTTGGAGGGATAGAATCAAAAAAAAGATTCTCAGATATTTTCAAATGACCCTCCTCACAAACTCACAAAGTGTTAATGTTCAAATTTCCCCTTCTGATTTGCTATAATTTTGAAATTACCCCTTAAAGGGATTAGACAGAAATTACACGTAGATCGCAATATTTTTGCGGAAGCGTGTGCATAAAAAATTTTGATATTTGGATTTAATTGATGATCAGCTGTTGATAATGTTGATTCACTATACATGATAGTGTATGAGAAAACTTAAATACTATTTTAATACAAAACTATTCCGCCCGGTGTAAGGCGTTGTATTCATTGCTTCGCTTCGATATAGTTTGTGTGAGATGTATGATAGCGTGTGTGCTAGCGTGAGTGCTTCACGAACTCTACGGCGAGTGGGGAGGGCGCAGTCAAAATTGTAACATCCTTAGCTCGGTTATTGAACCAATCTTTTTTAGGATTGGGGATTTAGTCGAGCGGTTTGACTGTTGTCCTCTGCGCTAGGTGATTGGGTGCCGTACGTTGTGGGTTCGAGTCCCGGTTGATACCATCGTATTTCTCTTTCCCGGGTCGATAGCTCTGCTGGTGGACAGAATTGTCCCCGAGGCTATCTTCCGCCCGGTGTAAGGCGTTGTATTCATTGCTTCGCTTCGATATAGTTTGTGTGAGATGTATGATAGCGTGTGTGCTAGCGTGAGTGCTTCACGAACTCTACGGCGAGTGGGGAGGGCGCAGTCAAAATTGTAACATCCTTAGCTCGGTTATTGAACCAATCTTTTTTAGGATTGGGGATTTAGTCGAGCGGTTTGACTGTTGTCCTCTGCGCTAGGTGATTGGGTGCCGTACGTTGTGGGTTCGAGTCCCGGTTGATACCATCGTATTTCTCTTTCCCGGGTCGATAGCTCTGCTGGTGGACAGAATTGTCCCCGAGGCTATCTTCCGCCCGGTGTAAGGCGTTGTATTCATTGCTTCGCTTCGATATAGTTTGTGTGAGATGTATGATAGCGTGTGTGCTAGCGTGAGTGCTTCACGAACTCTACGGCGAGTGGGGAGGGCGCAGTCAAAATTAATACAAAACTATATCTATGCATTTATAGATGTTTGATAATTGACATAAATGTACTTACAACTGGTATGTGGACAAAAAAATTGACTTTAGAATTTCACCAAAAATGTTCATCCACTATACATATGAGTCTATGATAAAATTGTGAACATTTTTTTTTTGGAATGAAAAACTTGCTGTACATGAGCATATACAGACGTTGAATAATTAACATAATTGTACTTGATTAGAATATGATGGTTAAAGGTGCATATTATGTGTACAAGAAATCTGATTTTGAAATTTCACTGAACGTGTTCATCCACTATACATGGGAGTCTATGAGGAAACTATAAATAATTTTTTTTCCAATACAAATATAGGTAAATCTGTGTATTTATGTACTCCCGATTATTAACATCAATGAACTTGATTAGACTATGGTGGTAACAAATGGAGATGTTCGCCAGAAATTGGATTTTGGAATTTCACCGAAATGTAGATTCACTGTACATGGGAGTCTATGAGGAAACTATGAATAATTTTTTTCCAATACAAAAATAGGTAAATCTGTGTAATTATGTACTCCTGATTAATAATATGAATGTATTTGATTAGACTAGGGTGGTAACAAATGGATGTGTTTGCCAAAAATTGGATTTTGGAATTTCACAAAAATGTAGATTCACTGTACATGGGAGTCTATGAGGAAACTATAAACAATTTTTTTCCAAAACAAAAATATGTACTTCTGTGTATTTATGTACTCCTGATTATTAATATGAATGTATTTGATTAGACTAGGGTGGTAACAAATGGATGTGTTTGCCAAAATTTGGATTTTGGAATTTCACCGAAATGTAGATTCACTGTACATGGGAGTCTATGAGGAAACTATGAATAATTTTTTTCCAATACAAAATTAGGTAAATCTGTGTATTTATATACTCTTGATTATTAATATTAATGTACTTGATTAGACTAGGGTGGTTACAAATGGATATGTGTGCAGGAAATTGGATTTTAGAATTTCACCTAAAAGAATTATTTAACTTTTCATGGTACTAGTAGTCTACAGGTAACTGTTTAAAACTTGCCATATCTCTAATATGTAAGTAATAGGAATTGTTCATAGCCCTCAGTGAGCTCCATTGACAATAAGACATGCCTCAGAGTTGCCAAGTCAAGATGTTCATGTGATAGATAATTATATTTTTGTTCAGATTTACAATTAAATGACTTCAGAGAATGAAATCATGCAGCAAATCATTCTGATCTCCCAGAATATTTCTGAACACTGAAACTGCTTTTTGACGTGACGGATGCTTATGAAAATTAAGTGACCCCCCCCCCCTCTGAGCTGTTTGAAAAATACATGACCCCCCTCTGCAGTTTTCAAATTTGAGGTGACCCCCCCCTGGATTTTGCCGGCCCACCCCCGGCCCTAAAAACTGAACGCTCCCTAAGCCTGTCTTTGAAGACAATGCTATACTTTTGTCAAGTATCTAGAGTGCACATTTCTTTATACAACAAAGACAATTTCACAGTTGTTTTATTATGTATCAGGGCCGCCCCATTAATCAAACAACGTAATAACAATTATCATTTTTGTGGAGGTTACAAATTGCAAATTTTATCACGGCATTTAGAAATAAGTCGCAACAGTGAATTATTGTAGTCGTCAACTTGCAGTGGCACGAGTGGCAAACACTAATCGGGCATATTTTACTAATGCAAATAATTGTGTGTGTGTGCGATTCATGCGATTACTCCGGAAAGGGCTAGCGCTGTTCAGCAGTTGTACGTTGTCTTTGTCCCCGCCAAAACAAAACAAAATACTATTTTTCTTTTTACAAAAAATCGGCCAAAAACAGACTAAGAGCATCGTCTTCGACAGAAGCTAGAAGTTGCAATGAAATTTTGATCATTTAAAAATCAAAAGCGGTACTAAACTGACGAGAAATATACCACGCCTTTTTCACTGTTAGAAAATTGATCAAATGCGTGGATATAACCATAACAGACAGATAAAGTGTAATAACGGTAGTTCTCCTTCATAGGATGTGGTGGCCCTGAAAAGGGCCGGTTTTTTTTGTGGTCCGAGGACACTACTCAGTCTCTTCCGAGTCTGAGAAGATAGAATGCTCATCGAGCTCCTGTATGCCGATGCTCTACAGCGTTTCGGCATTGAACTCGTTTTCCGTTTTAAGGAAATCGTTCATAATTTGGTTGTATTTTGGAACTGATTGGGCCAAAAGAACAACCCAGTCCCAGTATGACATTGGCAAAGAGTCCCCTGTGAAGAAATCTTCCACCGCGGGGTGGGTTTCTCTCATCTCCTCGATCTCGGCCAATTGCAGTGCACGTTGAATGGTCTCTGGCGACCCAGATCTTTCATTCTCGGGTGGTGAAATAGACAAGTTCATATTACCATTGATGCACCAATTCATACTGATGATTGCGTGTACATTGCAACCATGATTATATTGTATATTCGAACACAATAGAAAGCATCAACTTGTATTTATTGATATTCAAATGAACGGTGACAGGCACGAAATGGAAGGTCCTGCATACTGTTTGATTTGCAAGTGAATTTGTGTTTTGTCACTAATATAAAAAAAAATCACATTCACGTTACTCATTGGCTGGTATCGATCACAACCAGAATCCTAGTAAAGGTTATAAATACGACTGTACATGTAACCCTGGTACATGTTGCCATGGCTGTTTGCGAAGCTATCTGTCCCGAGTCTGGCCGCTTGTTACGCGCAACTGTCCTAGAGACAGGTGCTGACAGCACCAAGGTTACCTTCGAAGGCTTGAGCAAACGACACGATGAATGGGTTCATACAACCGATGTTCGTCCAATTACAGAGGAAGCCGTCACCTTTTCTCGCCATGAGATTTCCGTTCCACCAAATTCGCTGTACAGAGATGACCATTCTGGTTCAACAGAGAGGGTGAATTGGAGCATGGCACTGTCTGGGTACTGGACACCATGAGCGGGCGGGTAACACTTGATGATGGGTCACATGTGCTCTTTACCTCTCTGAGGAAAAAACCCATCACCACACAAGAACGACCAGTTAAACGACGAAAGATGACAGCAAAGGTGAGTTTCCAATAATATATTGAGCAATGGGCGTAGAGAAATACATCGAGTAATTGGGAAAATCTCGGCCCGATCATCTGATCATGGAGTTACTACTCTGGTAGCTCCGAGTGCGACTCCATGATTTATTAGACCATGAATGCACACTTCTGACAACCCCGATCGTAGATCACTTGGCGTCAAACAACACAGGCAGATCGCATAGAAAACAAGACTCACAAATGCGTTTTAAAATAACAATTTATTCTCCATTTATCAACAGAATAAGGTATCTGTGGCCATTTTCATATTCCTGTGGTTTGTTTGCTTATTTTAGGGGAGAGCTTCAAGTTCAAAGAAGAAGACACCATTCACTGACAATGGTGGTGTGGCGGAGACTTTCCGTGAGCCAGTTTGGCCAACTATCGGACCAGTCGAATCATGTCTCCAACAAACCAGTAATCCTCAGCGAGTACATGAAGTAAGTTAAACCTTACCCCATACACGAGAGTCTAAAATGTGTGAAAAATTGAATTTGTAATACAACAACAGAAAATTAGAATTGTCCGGTCTAAAGTTAAATAATATTTGGCACCAAAGATCAAACCACTGTGACGCAGGTCGGTACTGCAACTCTTCAAAAGCCTTTTGCATCGTCAGTTCATTAGTCCCCACGGACACCGTCGGGGGGGGGGGGGGGGGGGGGGACTTATAGGTTTGGTCATGTCCATGCATGCGTCCGTCAGTGCGTGCGTCCGTCCGTTCACGCAGATATCTCAGAGATGTCTAGAGCAATTTCATTCAAACTTGGTACAAGGATTACTTCATATGTCATACAGATGCACATTGATTTGTTTTGTGATACGATCCAATATGGCTGCCAGGCGGCCATTTTATTACGATTTTTTCATGTACAGAGCCATAACTCAGGCATGTTTCAAGTGATTTTATTCAAAGTTGGTACAAGGACATTGACCAATATCATAGATATGCAGGTCAATTTTTTTGTGATACGATTCAATATGGCCGCCGTGCGGCCATTTTGTTACGATTTTTTCATGTACAGAGCCATAACTCAGGCATGTTTCAAGTGATTTTATTCAAAGTTGGTACAAGGACATTGACCAATATCATAGATATGCAGGTCAATTTTTTTGGTGATACGATTCAATATGGCCGCCGTGCGGCCATTTTGTTACGATTTTTTCATGTACAGAGCCATAACTCAGGCATATCTCAACCGATTTTATTCAAAGTTGGTACAAGGACATTGCCCTATGTCGCATATATGCAGGTCAATTTTTTTTGTGATACAATCCAATATGGCCGCCAGACGGCCATTTTATTACGATTTTTTTCATGTACAGAGCCATTACTCAGGCATGTTTCAACAGATTTTATTCAAAGTTGGTACAAGGACATTGACCTGTGTCGTATATATGCACGTCAATTTGTTTTGTGATACAATCCAATATGGCCGCCAGGCGGCCATTTTATTACGATTTTTTTCATGTACAGAGCCATTACTCAGGCATATCTCAACAGATTTTATTCAAAGTTGGTACAAGGACATTGACCAATATCATAGCTATGCATGTCAATTTGTTTTGTGATACGATCCAATATGGCCGCGCCATTTTGTTACGATTTTTTCATGTACAGAGGCATAACTCAGGCATATGTCGACCAATTTTATTCAAACTTGGTACAAGGACATTGACCTATGTCATATATATGCACGTCAATTTGTTTTGTGATACAATCCGATATGGCCGCCAGGCGGCCATTTTATTACAATTTTTTCATGTACAGAGCCATAACTCAGGCATATCTCAACCGATTTTATTCAAAGTTGGTACAAACATGTACGTGAATGTAGTTGACACTATACTTTTTAATACTTTCATTTCTAACACTACGCCCTAGCACTACGGTTCAAACAGGTAGCATTTAACAGGTAGCCTTTAGCGGTGCCGAAACGTCTTTGGGCCTGGTATTGGGAGGGCAAAACGACTTGGTGCCGAAACGTCTAGAAACCCCGCGACCAAAGACATTTCGGCACCCCTGTCAATTTTTTTCGTTTTTGTTTTTCAAACTAATTAGTAATTGGCTGATCAGTCATTTTGGTAAACGTTACTTCGTCGTTCTGACCATTAAAAAGAAACTGCCTACTGTTTACCAGCTTTGTAAGAAACAAAAGTGATTATGCAATGCACATGCTGTTCCTCCGCCCATAACCCATTTCTGTTTATAAGTTATTAAATACAAAACAAAACATAAAAAGCTTTAAATATGCTTTAATTTCAACAACCCTTACATTTCTACTTTTCTGTAATTTTTTGAAAGATTTGACAAGTACAGATACAGACCATGCAGAAGTTGACACTCGTCCACTTGCTCAGGATCTCTCAGAAACTGGTACGTTACTACGTATTAAACTTTCAGGCAAAAAAATGTGTATGTTCATTAGCTTCCATTTCAGAAGTTATTGTCATATATCTTTGATATTCAGTATATGTCTATGGATGAGCTCATCCATATTTGTTTAAATTACCCTGTGAATTCACACGTTTTAGGGAGTTGAGAAATTGATCTCTTCAAAAGCACTTTTCAAGTAACTTTTTTTATACACAACATCAGGAATGATTACATTGAGATATTCTAAATGTCTTGAGATTTACTGGTCCAATTTACAGCAAAATCAGGCAAGAAATAACCATATACTTGACATTTCTGAAAGTGTAACTGGTTAATGTGTCAAGATTTTGTTTTTCTCGGGGGTCTATGCTTAGTGGGTGAGAAACTACAATGGCACAATAACAAACAAATCTTATTAAGTTCACCCGGTGATAATTCGTGAAGTTGATGATCTGCATTATTTTGTTGAAATGATGAGAATGAAATTTACTGTTATTACAGGAAACATGTACAAAGAGCAGAAAGGGTGTAAAGCAGTCTTACATGAAAACTCTGGAACAGGTTTGTGGCTTTTTATGAATTACGACAAGCTGGTTCAACTTAGCATTCAGTAATTAATGTAGGGTCCCATCTCTGAAGAGATGTTACATTTAGCATCCCATCAAGTCTTGATTGGTAATATATCATTGATAAACATCCCTAAAATTCAACTTCAAGCTCTCAAAATTCAACTTTTCAGAGCACAAATCCTACAAAGACTCATGACAAACTCTGAAAAACATACCCTGGGCATTTCTTTAGGGACAGAACAATAAATCCTTTGTCTGACAGACTACAAGCAAAAGGAAATGAAGCAATGGTTGAGGATAAGTTTGCTCAATGTTGACTTCAATGGGTGTTTGAATGTTCTTTGTCCCAGCTTCCTCTAAAATGTATTATTTTTATGATGTGCTGGATTGCTATTGTATATGCATCAAGTGCCTTGATTTTCTTAAATTCATCTTATTTACAGTGTGTAATTACCATTTTTCAAGTTAACTTTTCCTTTTTATCACAACTGGAAGTTGTGATATAGAGGTGGTTTCAACCGATGTTTGATGTCGTCCATTTCCGTAAACGACAAAAAGTCAAAAACTGCTGAACAGACTGCGTTGATATTAGGTACCGATACATAGACTGGTTCCAAGGTTCCAATTCCGAAAAATTGAGCCAAACGGAGCGGAGGTTATATAGTTTTGGGAAATTTCTAACCCCCCTTTTTAACTAATTGATTTTAGGGGTCTTTCATATATGTAGTTTTGGAATGTACACCAATCCTGCATTGTGGACTGTTTTATGAGTTGTGGAACAGAAATAAGGTTTTGATGAATGTTAGAAATATGCAGGATGGCTGATTCAAAGTATAAGAGATTTCTATGCTCTTTTGGGTATCAAAAGCAATAAAAAAAAACATATTTCATAGTTTAGATTCTCACTTTTGAGATGACCCTAAGCATTTGTTATGTAAACATCCTTGAGTCAATATACAGACTTTGACATTCCTGAGATTAAGTATCCATGACCTCACATGTTACAGTCTTTCACTACCATGGTATGGCCCAAACCCATTGTTATCAATGGTGAGTGTGGACCTGTCTACAGGAAATTGGGGTGAACAGGTTAGACAATGCCATGACAAGTTGCAAGGTAGCACCAGCATAGAGTCCTACGCATGTCCATGTGTTCTCACAGGAAATTACAGGGAAAAAAATTATTTGAGAAGTTTCTCTCCTTTAAATAGAAGTATATTACAATTTAAACCTGTCATGGATGGATTGCTCTCAAATGATCTGAAACACAGTTATTGCCCATTAGCAACAAATCTATAGCAAGATTATGTAAAGTTCATGAACTTACACAAGGTATTAGACAAAAGATGACCATGACTTTGCTACTTTTCAACATTTATTTCATTCAGATTTCCTCAGCTTAGTGTATAAATTTTGTAATCTTAATTACTGTCAACTTAGCTTTACTAACTTATTCTAACCTCATTATTCTTACACTACTGTTATCCCTTATAACCACAAAATTTCAAGAGATGCATATATGATTGTCACTTAACAAACAATTTACAAATATGTCTTCTGCTGTTTTCTCCATATACATATACATGTCCCTTTTCTCATAAAAATGGGCTTAAAATCGCAATGTGAAAAATAGTCTTTCAGCTGTATGTTGCTCATTGACTTCGTGGTCTGTCTAATTAGTCTCCACGGACACCGTCCGGGGGGACTTATACGTTTGGTCATGTCCGTGTGTGCGTGCCTGCGTCCGTGTGGGCATCCGTCCGTCTGTTCACGCAGATATCTCAGACATGCCCTGGTCAATTTCTTTCAAA